>NC_134739.1:1554286-1871786 GCF_049634645.1 Pelodiscus sinensis | reverse complement strand
GAAATGGTGGGACGCCGGGGCAAGGCAAAGCATCGCACTTACCCTGCCTGTCTCCCTCCCCAGGCGGACAGCAAGGCCAGCTCTGAAGAGGACCACACCTACGAGGTGAGTTAGTCCGTTCGGTGAATAGGAGAAATAGTTTGGAGGCCCTGCGCTGGCAGGGTGGCGTTTGCCGGGGTTCAGACGGACCCTGCGAGCAGGCGGGGCAGAGGAGCGGGTGTGTAAGGCTGAGGGCCCTTTCTCCCAAGTGTGTGTTGTGCATTGGAGTTCAGTAACACCACTCACATCTACAACCTCGCACTGTAGTTCGATTTAGCCGAGCTCCCGGGACTCGCGCAGACCTGGCTCGGTGTTTCAAACAGCCTGCCTCGACCCGCCCCTCCCAGACGCGGCTCCGTCACAGCGCCACTAGCTCTGGGCACCCCGAGTGCGCCACGCAGACACGGCCGGAATTTCGGTCCAAAACACGCAGGGGGGAACCCATAAGCTCCGGGCAGGTTCTCTGCACATGAAGGAGCAAAAAAGGCACCAAGCCCCTCTGTGCCCAGGCATGAGCGGGAGGATGGCGCCGCCATGCCAGCCCTGGAGACGGGAGGGAGGGCTGGGGCGAGGAGCCCGGCAGCATCACACCCAAGGCCCGATTCCGCCCTCAGCGCAGCCACGGGCGAGCCACGGCGGCGCTTGGGCATTTCTCGAGGCCCAGGAACCTCCCCTCCTCAGTCTCCCTCTTCCTTGCCCAGGGCTTAGAGATTGAGCAGACAGCCACCTACGAGGACATCGCACCCCTGCGGGACGTGAAGGCCAAGTGGACCATCGGGGAGCACCCGGGCCAGGAGTGAGGGGCCCAGGCGACTGGCCTACGACTCACACTGCCGGGCCGGCGAACTCCCCACCGATGCCACAGGCTCTCGGGCTCCGGGCGCCTCACACGGGGCAGGGCGAGACCCTGAACTGCACGGAGAGGCTGGGCCGCCGCCCACCGCTGCCCCGTAGCCGTTAGCAGAGCTTGCTTGAGCTCCTGGCGCATCCGGCGCTTGCTTTTCTGAGCCTGTAGCCAGGGCTGGCTGGGCGCTGGCCAGGAGCAGCAAACAGGGCGCTGACCTCAGGCCGAGCCAGGCAGCTGAAAGACCCTGGTCCCCTTAAAGCAGCGACTCGCCTGGCTCTCTGCGGCCTGGGCCCGGAGCCGGTTGCGGAGCCGGCACAGCCCTGGGGGCCGGAGTGTGGGCGCTGCGCTGGGCTGAGCGGACGGGAACGTGCGAGAGCTGCGGCAGGAAGGCGGTGCCAGCCTGAGCGACTCAGGCCCCCGCCTGGGCCAGCGACAGAGGGGCCAGAATGTCCAGCTGCTTTCACACGTGGTGAGAGAGACAAGAGCGCCGTGTCCTGCCCAGCCCCGGGGCAGGCTGGCTCCGGCCCGAGACGCAGGAGCCAGGGGCTCTCTGCTCTAGGTGCTCACGAGGCCGGGATGGGGCAAGCTCATTTCGTACCAACTCGCTCCCACAGGCCGGAGCCAGGAGCGTCCCTTGTGCTCTAGCCAGGGGCCTGCCGATGAGGTCGCCACGTCCTGCGCCGAGCGGCACGTCAGGCCCAGTCCTGCCATTTCTGGTGCTCGGCCCTTCCCCTGCCAGGGCTGAACAACGGCAGCAAAACGCTGCCTCTCGCCCCCCCTCCCCCCCCCGGGCCCCTGCCTTGGGCCTGGTCAGAGCATGCGCCTGCAAAGTGCCGTGAAGGTTGGGGAGAGCGTGCAGGCTAGGGGGGCTGTGCAGGTTGGGGGGGGCGTGCAGGCTAGGGGGGCTATGCAGGTTGGGGGGGGCCAGTCAGACTAGGGGGGCTATGCAGGTTGGGGGGGGCATGCAGGCTGGGGGGCTGTGCAGGTTGGGGGGGGCCAGTCAGACTAGGGGGGCTATGCAGGTTGGGGGGGGCATGCAGGCTAGGGGGGCTGTGCAGGTTGGGGGGGGCCATGCAGACTGGGGGCTGTGCAGGTTGGGGGGGGCATGCAGACTGGGGGCCGTGCAGGTTGGGGGGGCCAGCAGGTTGGGAGGGCCATGCAGGCTGAAGGGGCCAGCAGGCTGGGGAGGGCCATGCAGACTGGGGGCTGTGCAGGTTGGGGGGGGCATGCAGACTGGGGGCTGTGCAGGTTGGGGGGGGCATGCAGACTGGGGGGGCTGTGCAGGTTGGGGGGGGCCAGTCAGACTAGGGGGGCTATGCAGGTTGGGGGGGGCATGCAGGCTGAAGGGGCCAGCAGGCTGGGGAGGGCCATGCAGACTGGGGGCTGTGCAGGTTGGGGGGGCATGCAGACTGGGGGCCGTGCAGGTTGGGGGGGCCAGCAGGTTGGGAGGGCCATGCAGGCTGAAGGGGCCAGCAGGCTGGGGAGGGCCATGCAGACTGGGGGCTGTGCAGGTTGGGGGGGGCATGCAGACTGGGGGCTGTGCAGGTTGGGGGGGGCATGCAGACTGGGGGGGCTGTGCAGGTTGAGGGGGGCCAGCAGGTTGGGAGGGCCATGCAGGCTGAAGGGGCCAGCAGGCTGGGGAGGCCATGCAGACTGGGGGCTGTGCAGGTTGGGGGGGGGGCGTACAGGCTAGGCCCTGAGCTCTCATAGGACACACTGAGCTGTGGTCCCTGCCCGTTGCTGGCTGGCAGGGGAGTGCTGGATCTATCTGCAGCTATTTCTGCAGCCTTTCGGTGCCCGGAGCCAGGAGTCTGGCGGTGCCTTGTTCCTGCAGGGCCCGGAGCCTGGCCGGCTCCAGGCCTCACTGAGCCAGGGCAGCTCCTGTCACAAGCAGAGCGGCCAGGCGGGGTCAGACCAACGGCCCGTCCAGCCCAGCGTCCCGTCTGCCCACAGCCGCCAGCGCCTGGTGCCCCAGAGGGGGGAACAGAACAGGGAATCCTCCCGTGACCCCTCCCCCGTCGCCCATTCCCAGGCAAACCGAGGCTGCTGTTGCCTGTTGACTAAAGGGGCTTGTTAATAAAGCTAGTTCAGTGGCTGCCGGTGTCTCGTTCATCCCTTCGGCCACGTTCTGGGGGCCACGTCACTGAGCAGGACAGGACAGGGGCCGTCGCCAGGGCACACGACCCACCGCCCGCCTAGCACCCACCACCCGCCTAGCGCCCGCCATGTGCCCACCACCCGCCTAGCGCCCGCCATGTGCCCACCACCCGCCCGCCTAGCACCCCCCACCCGCCTAGCGCCCGCCATGTGCCCACCGCCCGCCTAGCACCCCCCACCCGCCTAGCGCCCGCCATGTGCCCACCGCCCGCCTAGCACCCCCCACCCGCCTAGCGCCCGCCATGTGCCCACCGCCCGCCTAGCACCCGCCGCCTGCCCGCCTAGCACCCACCGCCCGCCTAGCGCCCGCCTAGCACCCGCCACCCGCCTAGCACCCACCACCTGCCCGCCTAGCGCCCGCCATGTGCCCACCGCCCGCCTAGCACCCGCCGCCCGCCTAGCGCCCACCACCTGCCTAGCGCCCGCCATGTGCCCACCGCCCGCCTAGCACCCGCCGCCCGCCTAGCGCCCACCACCTGCCTAGCGCCCGCCATGTGCCCACCGCCCACCTAGCACCCGCCACCTGCCCGCCTAGCACCCACCACCTGCCTAGCGCCCGCCATGTGCCCACCACCCGCCCGCCTAGCACCCACCGCCCGCCTAGCGCCCGCCATGTGCCCACCGCCCGCCCGCCTAGCACCCACCGCCCGCCTAGCACCCACCGCCCGCCTAGCACCCACCACCTGCCTAGCACCCACCACCTGCCTAGCACCCACCGCCCGCCTAGCACCCACCGCCCGCCTAGCACCCACCACCTGCCTAGCGCCCGCCATGTGCCCACCGCCCGCCCGCCTAGCACCCACCGCCCGCCTAGCACCCACCGCCCGCCTAGCGCCTGCCATGTGCCCACCGCCCACCTAGCACCCACCGCCCGCCTAGCGCCCGCCATGTGCCCACCGCCCGCCCGCCTAGCACCCACCGCCCGCCTAGCGCCCGCCATGTGCCCACCACCCGCCCGCCTAGCACCCACCGCCCGCCTAGCGCCCGCCATGTGCCCACCGCCCGCCCGCCTAGCACCCACCGCCCGCCTAGCACCCACCACCCGCCTAGCACCCACCACCCGCCCGCCTAGCACCCACCGCCCGCCTAGCGCCCACCATGTGCCCACCGCCCGCCCGCCTAGCACCCACCGCCCGCCTAGCGCCCGCCATGTGCCCACCGCCCGCCCGCCTAGCACCCACCGCCCGCCTAGCGCCCGCCATGTGCCCACCGCCCGCCCGCCTAGCACCCACCGCCCGCCTAGCACCCACCACCTGCCTAGCGCCCGCCATGTGCCCACCGCCCGCCCGCCTAGCACCCACCGCCCACCTAGCACCCACCGCCCGCCTAGCGCCTGCCATGTGCCCACCGCCCACCTAGCACCCACCGCCCGCCTAGCGCCCGCCATGTGCCCACCGCCCGCCCGCCTAGCACCCACCGCCCGCCTAGCACCCACCACCCGCCTAGCACCCACCACCCGCCCGCCTAGCACCCACCGCCCGCCTAGCGCCCGCCATGTGCCCACCGCCCGCCCGCCTAGCACCCACCGCCCGCCTAGCGCCCGCCATGTGCCCACCACCCGCCCGCCTAGCACCCACCGCCCGCCTAGCGCCCGCCATGTGCCCACCGCCCGCCCGCCTAGCACCCACCGCCCGCCTAGCACCCACCACCTGCCTAGCGCCCGCCATGTGCCCACCGCCCGCCCGCCTAGCACCCACCGCCCGCCTAGCACCCACCGCCCGCCTAGCGCCTGCCATGTGCCCACCGCCCACCTAGCACCCACCGCCCGCCTAGCGCCCGCCATGTGCCCACCGCCCGCCCGCCTAGCACCCACCGCCCGCCTAGCGCCCGCCATGTGCCCACCACCCGCCCGCCTAGCACCCACCGCCCGCCTAGCGCCCGCCATGTGCCCACCGCCCGCCCGCCTAGCACCCACCGCCCGCCTAGCACCCACCACCCGCCTAACACCCACCACCCGCCCGCCTAGCACCCACCGCCCGCCTAGCACCCACCACCCGCCTAGCGCCCACCATGTGCCCACCGCCCGCCCGCCTAGCACCCACCACCCGCCTAGCGCCCGCCATGTGCCCACCGCCCGCCCGCCTAGCACCCACCGCCCGCCTAGCGCCCGCCATGTGCCCACCGCCCGCCCGCCTAGCACCCACCGCCCGCCTAGCGCCCGCCATGTGCCCACCACCCGCCCGCCTAGCACCCACCGCCCGCCTAGCGCCCGCCATGTGCCCACCGCCCGCCCGCCTAGCACCCACCGCCCGCCTAGCACCCACCACCCGCCTAGCACCCACCACCCGCCCGCCTAGCACCCACCGCCCGCCTAGCACCCACCACCCGCCTAGCGCCCGCCATGTGCCCACCACCCGCCCGCCTAGCGTCCACCACCCGCCTAGCACCCACCGCCCGCCTAGCGCCCGCCATGTGCCCACCGCCCGCCCGCCTAGCACCCACCGCCCGCCTAGCGCCTGCCATGTGCCCACCGCCCACCTAGCACCCGCCGCCTGCCCGCCTAGCACCCACCGCCCGCCTAGCGCCCGCCATGTGCCCACCACCCGCCACCCGCCCGCCTAGCACCCACCGCCCGCCTAGCACCCACCACCCGCCTAGCGCCCGCCATGTGCCCACCACCCGCCCGCCTAGCGCCCGCCATGTGCCCACCACCCGCCCGCCTAGCACCCGCTGCCTGCCCGCCTAGCGCCCGCCATGTGCCCACCACCCACCCGCCTAGCACCCGCCACCCGCCCGCCTAGCACCCGCCATGTGCCCACCGGCCTAGCACCCGCCGCCTGCCACATGCCCACCTAACACCCACCACCCACCTAGCACCCACCACCCACCTGCCTAACGCTCGCCTAGCACCTGCCGCCTGCCCGCTTAGCACCCACCGCCCGCCTACCACCCACCACATGCCCATCTAGCACCCGCCACCCGCCCGCCTACCACCCACCACCTGCCCATCTAGCACCCGCCACCCGCCCGCCTACCACCCACCACCTGCCCATCTAGCACCCGCCACCCACCCGCCTACCACCCACCACCTGCCCATCTAGCACCCGCCACCCGCCCGCCTACCACCCACCACCTGCCCACCTAGCACCCGCCGCCCGCCCGCCTACCACCCACCACCTGCCCATCTAGCACCCGCCACCCACCCACCTACCACCCACCACCTGCCCACCTAGCACCCGCCGCCCGCCCGCCTACCACCCACCACCTGCCCGCCTAGCACCCGCCACCCGCCCGCCTACCACCCACCACCTGCCCATCTAGCACCCGCCACCCACCCGCCTACCACCCACCACCTGCCCATCTAGCACCCGCCGCCCGCCCGCCTACCACCCACCACCTGCCCATCTAGCACCCGCCACCCACCCGCCTACCACCCACCACCTGCCCACCTAGCACCCGCCGCCCGCCCGCCTACCACCCACCACCTGCCCACCTAGCACCCGCCACCCACCCGCCTACCACCCACCACCTGCCCATCTAGCACCCGCCACCCACCCGCCTACCACCCACCACCTGCCCGCCTAGCACCCGCCACCCACCCGCCTACCACCCACCACCTGCCCATCTAGCACCCGCCGCCCGCCCGCCTACCACCCACCACCTGCCTAGCGCCCACCATGTGCCCACCGCCCGCCCGCCTAGCACCCACCGCCCGCCTAGCGCCCGCCATGTGCCCACCGCCCGCCCGCCTAGCACCCACCGCCCGCCTAGCGCCCGCCATGTGCCCACCACCCGCCCGCCTAGCACCCACCGCCCGCCTAGCGCCCGCCATGTGCCCACCGCCCGCCCGCCTAGCACCCACCGCCCGCCTAGCACCCACCACCCGCCTAGCACCCACCACCCGCCCGCCTAGCACCCACCGCCCGCCTAGCACCCACCACCCGCCTAGCGCCCGCCATGTGCCCACCACCCGCCCGCCTAGCGTCCACCACCCGCCTAGCACCCACCGCCCGCCTAGCGCCCGCCATGTGCCCACCGCCCGCCCGCCTAGCACCCACCGCCCGCCTAGCGCCTGCCATGTGCCCACCGCCCACCTAGCACCCGCCGCCTGCCCACCTAGCACCCACCGCCCGCCTAGCGCCCGCCATGTGCCCACCACCCGCCACCCGCCCGCCTAGCACCCACCGCCCGCCTAGCACCCACCACCCGCCTAGCGCCCGCCATGTGCCCACCACCCGCCCGCCTAGCACCCGCTGCCTGCCCGCCTAGCGCCCGCCATGTGCCCACCACCCACCCGCCTAGCACCCGCCACCCGCCCGCCTAGCACCCGCCATGTGCCCACCGGCCTAGCACCCGCCGCCTGCCACATGCCCACCTAACACCCACCACCCACCTAGCACCCACCACCCACCTGCCTAACGCTCGCCTAGCACCTGCCGCCTGCCCGCTTAGCACCCACCGCCCGCCTACCACCCACCACATGCCCATCTAGCACCCGCCACCCACCCGTCTACCACCCACCACCTGCCCATCTAGCACCCGCCACCCACCCGCCTACCACCCACCACCTGCCCATCTAGCACCCGCCGCCCGCCCGCCTACCACCCACCACCTGCCCACCTAGCACCCGCCACCCACCCGCCTACCACCCACCACCTGCCCATCTAGCACCCGCCACCCACCCGCCTACCACCCACCACCTGCCCGCCTAGCACCCGCCACCCACCCGCCTACCACCCACCACCTGCCCACCTAGCACCCGCCGCCCGCCCGCCTACCACCCACCACCTGCCCACCTAGCACCCGCCACCCACCCGCCTACCACCCACCACCTGCCCATCTAGCACCCGCCACCCACCCGCCTACCACCCACCACCTGCCCGCCTAGCACCCGCCACCCACCCGCCTACCACCCACCACCTGCCCATCTAGCACCCGCCGCCCGCCCGCCTACCACCCACCACCTGCCTAGCGCCCACCATGTGCCCACCGCCCGCCCGCCTAGCACCCACCGCCCGCCTAGCGCCCGCCATGTGCCCACCGCCCGCCCGCCTAGCACCCACCGCCCGCCTAGCGCCCGCCATGTGCCCACCACCCGCCCGCCTAGCACCCACCGCCCGCCTAGCGCCCGCCATGTGCCCACCGCCCGCCCGCCTAGCACCCACCGCCCGCCTAGCACCCACCACCCGCCTAGCACCCACCACCCGCCCGCCTAGCACCCACCGCCCGCCTAGCACCCACCACCCGCCTAGCGCCCGCCATGTGCCCACCACCCGCCCGCCTAGCGTCCACCACCCGCCTAGCACCCACCGCCCGCCTAGCGCCCGCCATGTGCCCACCGCCCGCCCGCCTAGCACCCACCGCCCGCCTAGCGCCTGCCATGTGCCCACCGCCCACCTAGCACCCGCCGCCTGCCCACCTAGCACCCACCGCCCGCCTAGCGCCCGCCATGTGCCCACCACCCGCCACCCGCCCGCCTAGCACCCACCGCCCGCCTAGCACCCACCACCCGCCTAGCGCCCGCCATGTGCCCACCACCCGCCCGCCTAGCACCCGCTGCCTGCCCGCCTAGCGCCCGCCATGTGCCCACCACCCACCCGCCTAGCACCCGCCACCCGCCCGCCTAGCACCCGCCATGTGCCCACCGGCCTAGCACCCGCCGCCTGCCACATGCCCACCTAACACCCACCACCCACCTAGCACCCACCACCCACCTGCCTAACGCTCGCCTAGCACCTGCCGCCTGCCCGCTTAGCACCCACCGCCCGCCTACCACCCACCACATGCCCATCTAGCACCCGCCACCCACCCGTCTACCACCCACCACCTGCCCATCTAGCACCCGCCACCCACCCGCCTACCACCCACCACCTGCCCATCTAGCACCCGCCGCCCGCCCGCCTACCACCCACCACCTGCCCACCTAGCACCCGCCACCCACCCGCCTACCACCCACCACCTGCCCACCTAGCACCCGCCACCCACCCGCCTACCACCCACCACCTGCCCACCTACCACCCACCACCTGCCCATCTAGCACCCGCCGCCTGCCCGCCTACCACCCACCACCTGCCCATCTAGCACCCGCCGCCCGCCCGCCTACCACCCACCACCTGCCCACCTAGCACCCGCCGCCCACCCGCCTACCACCCACCACCTGCCCATCTAGCACCCGCCACCCACCCGCCTGCCACCCACCACCTGCCCACCTAGCACCCGCCACCCACCCGCCTACCACCCACCACCTGCCCACCTAGCACCCGCCGCCCGCCCGCCTACCACCCACCACCTGCCCACCTAGCACCCGCCGCCCGCCCGCCTACCACCCACCACCTGCCCATCTAGCACCCGCCACCCACCCGCCTACCACCCACCACCTGCCCATCTAGCACCCGCCGCCCGCCCGCCTACCACCCACCACCTGCCCATCTAGCACCCGCCGCCCACCCGCCTACCACCCACCACCTGCCCACCTAGCACCCGCCACCCACCCACCTACCACCCACCACCTGCCCATCTAGCACCCGCCACCCACCCGCCTACCACCCACCACCTGCCCACCTAGCACCCGCCACCCACCCGCCTACCACCCACCACCTGCCCACCTAGCACCCGCCGCCCGCCCGCCTACCACCCACCACCTGCCCATCTAGCACCCGCCACCCACCCACCTACCACCCACCACCTGCCCACCTAGCACCCGCCACCCACCCGCCTACCACCCACCACCTGCCCATCTAGCACCCGCCACCCACCCGCCTACCACCCACCACCTGCCCACCTAGCACCCGCCACCCACCCGCCTACCACCCACCACCTGCCCACCTAGCACCCGCCACCCACCCGCCTACCACCCACCACCTGCCCGCCTAGCACCCGCCACCCACCCGCCTACCACCCACCACCTGCCCATCTAGCACCCGCCGCCCGCCCGCCTACCACCCACCACCTGCCTAGCGCCCACCATGTGCCCACCGCCCGCCCGCCTAGCACCCACCGCCCGCCTAGCGCCCGCCATGTGCCCACCGCCCGCCCGCCTAGCACCCACCGCCCGCCTAGCGCCCGCCATGTGCCCACCACCCGCCCGCCTAGCACCCACCGCCCGCCTAGCGCCCGCCATGTGCCCACCGCCCGCCCGCCTAGCACCCACCGCCCGCCTAGCACCCACCACCCGCCTAGCACCCACCACCCGCCCGCCTAGCACCCACTGCCCGCCTAGCACCCACCACCCGCCTAGCGCCCGCCATGTGCCCACCACCCGCCCGCCTAGCGTCCACCACCCGCCTAGCACCCACCGCCCGCCTAGCGCCCGCCATGTGCCCACCGCCCGCCCGCCTAGCACCCACCGCCCGCCTAGCGCCTGCCATGTGCCCACCGCCCACCTAGCACCCGCCGCCTGCCCACCTAGCACCCACCGCCCGCCTAGCGCCCGCCATGTGCCCACCACCCGCCACCCGCCCGCCTAGCACCCACCGCCCGCCTAGCACCCACCACCCGCCTAGCGCCCGCCATGTGCCCACCACCCGCCCGCCTAGCACCCGCTGCCTGCCCGCCTAGCGCCCGCCATGTGCCCACCACCCACCCGCCTAGCACCCGCCACCCGCCCGCCTAGCACCCGCCATGTGCCCACCGGCCTAGCACCCGCCGCCTGCCACATGCCCACCTAACACCCACCACCCACCTAGCACCCACCACCCACCTGCCTAACGCTCGCCTAGCACCTGCCGCCTGCCCGCTTAGCACCCACCGCCCGCCTACCACCCACCACATGCCCATCTAGCACCCGCCACCCACCCGTCTACCACCCACCACCTGCCCATCTAGCACCCGCCACCCACCCGCCTACCACCCACCACCTGCCCATCTAGCACCCGCCGCCCGCCCGCCTACCACCCACCACCTGCCCACCTAGCACCCGCCACCCACCCGCCTACCACCCACCACCTGCCCACCTAGCACCCGCCACCCACCCGCCTACCACCCACCACCTGCCCACCTACCACCCACCACCTGCCCATCTAGCACCCGCCGCCTGCCCGCCTACCACCCACCACCTGCCCATCTAGCACCCGCCGCCCGCCCGCCTACCACCCACCACCTGCCCACCTAGCACCCGCCGCCCACCCGCCTACCACCCACCACCTGCCCATCTAGCACCCGCCACCCACCCGCCTGCCACCCACCACCTGCCCACCTAGCACCCGCCACCCACCCGCCTACCACCCACCACCTGCCCACCTAGCACCCGCCGCCCGCCCGCCTACCACCCACCACCTGCCCACCTAGCACCCGCCGCCCGCCCGCCTACCACCCACCACCTGCCCATCTAGCACCCGCCACCCACCCGCCTACCACCCACCACCTGCCCATCTAGCACCCGCCGCCCGCCCGCCTACCACCCACCACCTGCCCATCTAGCACCCGCCGCCCACCCGCCTACCACCCACCACCTGCCCACCTAGCACCCGCCACCCACCCACCTACCACCCACCACCTGCCCATCTAGCACCCGCCACCCACCCGCCTACCACCCACCACCTGCCCACCTAGCACCCGCCACCCACCCGCCTACCACCCACCACCTGCCCACCTAGCACCCGCCGCCCGCCCGCCTACCACCCACCACCTGCCCATCTAGCACCCGCCACCCACCCACCTACCACCCACCACCTGCCCACCTAGCACCCGCCACCCACCCGCCTACCACCCACCACCTGCCCATCTAGCACCCGCCACCCACCCACCTACCACCCACCACCTGCCCACCTAGCACCCGCCACCCACCCGCCTACCACCCACCACCTGCCCACCTAGCACCCGCCACCCACCCGCCTACCACCCACCACCTGCCCACCTAGCACCCGCCGCCCGCCCGCCTACCACCCACCACCCACCCGCCTAGCGCCCGCTGCCCACAGCAGCACAATGTGAAGGGGGGGGTCTTGCCCAGGGAGGCTGTTTCAGCGTCCAAGTGGAAAGAGCTTTTCCTTGTTGAAACTCGTCCGATTTCTTCCCATTTGTCCAGGTCACTCTGGGCCCTGCGGTGGCTCCATCCCTCCCCCGTGGCCCCAGGCTCTCCCGACGTGCCTGCGTGGCACGCTGGCCTGGTGCGTTTGCCACCCGGGGCCTGCCCGCTGGGATCCTGGAGCCGGCTGCTGGGGGTGGCACCAGCCAAAGGGGGCTCCGCCCGCCCCAGCGAGGCGCAGTGTTGCCCTCGCACGCTTCAGCCTCAGCTGCTTGGGAGAGCAGGGGCCTGACGAACAGGGCGGGGGCTGGGTTCGCAATAGACTAACAAAGGGAAGCGGGGCCCTTTGCTGGGTCTGTCTCTGTGTCCCCTTGCTAAGGGCCCTGCTCACCCCACGGCTCCAGCAAACAGCCCCTGCCCAGGAGTGGGGAACAGGCGGGCCCCTGCTCTCTGAGGGGGGAGGGGCAGTGACAGACTTTCCCAGCGTCATAGAATCCTAGAACCACAGAACTGGAGGAGACCTCGGGAGCCATCAAGTCCAGCCCCCTGCCCACCGCAGGACCAATCCCAACTGGATCAACCCGGCCAGGGCTTTGTCAAGCCGAGACTTAAACACCTCTAGGGATGAAGACTCCACTACTTCCCTAGGTAACCCCTCCCAGTGCTTCACCACCCGCCTAGGGAAATAGTTTTTCCTAATATCCAACCTGGACCTCTCCCACCTCAACTTGAGCCCATTGCTCCTTGTTCTGCCACCTGCCCCCACTGAGAACAGCCTCTCTCCATCCTCTTTGGAACCTCCCTTCAGGAAGTTGCAGGCTGCTCTCAAATCCCCCCTCACTCTTCGCTTCTGCAGACTAAACAGACCCAAATCCCTCAGTCTCTCCTCATAGGTCAAGTGCTCCAGCCCCCTAATCATTTTGGTTGCCCTCCGCTGAACCCTCTCCAGTGCGTCCACATCCTGGATCTGCTGGCAATGCTCCTCCTAATGCACCCTAATATGCCATTAGCCTTCTTGGCTACAAGGGCGCCCTGCTGACTCATCTCCAGCTTCTCATCCATTGTAACCCCCAGGTCCTTTTCTGCAGAACTGCTACTTAGCTGGTTGGTCCCCAGCCTGTGACAATGTTTGGGATTCTTCCGTCCCAAGTGCAGGACTCTACACTTGTCCTTGTTGAACCTCATCAGATTTCTTGTGGCCCAATCCTCCAATTTGTCTAAGTCACTCTGGACCCTATCTCTGCCCTCAAGCGTATCTACCTCTCCCCCCAGCTTAGTGTCATCCGCAAACTTGCTGAGGGTGCAATCTATCCCCTCATCCAGGTCATTAATAAAGATATTGAACAAAACCGGTCCTAGAACCGAACCTTGGGGCACTCCACTAGAAACCGACCGCCATCCTGACATCGAGCCGTTGATCACTACCCGCTGGGCCCGGCCTTCTAGCCATCTTTCTATCCATCTTACCGTCCATTTATCCACGTCGGGGGCGCCTGTGCCTGAGAGAGGAGCCACATCCCAGGAGCTGGCCCAGAGCAGGGTGGTCACAGCCCCCATCAACACCCAGCCCGCCCCTCTTGCCCCTACCAGGGCTTCCCTCGCACCAAGGAAGTAGCGGGGGGGGGGATGCTTCTTGGCAAACGGGCCCCTTCCCACTGTCCCGGCAGCCTGGGGGGATGTTACCTGGCGCTAGCCAACGGGGGCAGGGCAGCAGCAAAGCGCTTCTGGCTCCCGCTCAGCCCTAGGCTGCCCCGTTTGCAGAACACGCAGCCGGGTCTCACCGGCCTCGCCCTGCCCCGCGCTGCGGCCTCGCAGAGGATCCCGGGACCGTGCGAGGGACAAGCCCGCCGGAGCCGTCAGGAGCGCTGGGCCGTCAGCGGGCGGGAGCAGCCGTTCCGCAGGCCGCGGGCACAGGCCGACGGGGCCTGAGTGGACGGTTTGCATGTCCCCGGAGTGCGGCTGCGGGTTATAACGTCCCAGCCCTAACCCCCTCCCCGGCTGCCACCTGCCACCTGCCACCTGCCCACCTAGCACCCGCCGCCCGCCCGCCTACCACCCACCACCTGCCCACCTAGCACCCGCCACCCACCCACCTACCACCCACCACCTGCCCACCTAGCACCCGCCACCCACCCACCTACCACGCACCACCTGCCCACCTAGCACCCGCCACCCACCCGCCTACCACCCACCACCTGCCCACCTAGCACCCGCCACCCACCCACCTACCACCCACCACCTGCCCACCTAGCACCCGCCGCCCGCCCGCCTACCACCCACCACCTGCCCACCTAGCACCCGCCGCCCACCCGCCTACCACCCACCACCTGCCCACCTAGCACCCGCCGCCCACCCGCCTACCACCCACCACCTGCCCATCTAGCACCCGCCACCCGCCCGCCTACCACCCACCACCTGCCCACCTAGCACCCGCCGCCCGCCCGCCTACCACCCACCACCTGCCCACCTAGCACCCGCCACCCACCCGCCTACCACCCACCACCTGCCCACCTAGCACCCGCCACCCACCCGCCTACCACCCACCACCTGCCCATCTAGCACCCGCCACCCGCCCGCCTACCACCCACCACCTGCCCATCTAGCACCCGCCGCCCGCCCGCCTACCACCCACCACCTGCCCACCTAGCACCCGCCACCCACCCGCCTACCACCCACCACCTGCCCATCTAGCACCCGCCACCCACCCGCCTACCACCCACCACCTGCCCACCTAGCACCCGCCACCCACCCGCCTACCACCCACCACCTGCCCACCTAGCACCCGCCGCCCGCCCGCCTACCACCCACCACCTGCCCATCTAGCACCCGCCACCCACCCACCTACCACCCACCACCTGCCCACCTAGCACCCGCCACCCACCCGCCTACCACCCACCACCTGCCCATCTAGCACCCGCCGCCCGCCCACCTACCACCCCCTCCCCGGCTGCCATCAGGCACAGGGCACCAGCCCATAGCGACCCTGCCCACGGGCCTTGGCTAGCCGCTGAGCTGCCCCGTCTTAGCCTCTCCTCTAGCCCGCTCAGGCCTGCCCGCCGGGGCACCCGCAGCCCAGCAAGGCCTGGGCCACTGGCTGGAAGCAGCCTGGGGCAGGGGCTGGCTCCTCGGATGCGGGCAGGACCCAGTCCCGTGGGGCTCGATCCCGAGAGGTGCCCCAGGCCCTGCTGCCACACACCTCCAGGCCCGTCCTCATGGGTTCTGGTGCCCTGCCCAGCCCGGGCACCTGCTACTGCATGGGGGCGCCGCCGGGGGCCCTGGGGCTGGACGTGGGGCAGGAGCAGGGCCGGGAGGCCGGCGAGGGAGCAGGCAGGAGGTGCCAAGTGGGAAGTGGCGGCGGCTGTGCAGCCAGCCGGAGACGGGCAGCGGTTTCCCCTTCCGGCAGCAGGGGAAGCAGCCGTGAGCAGGGGCTGGGTGCAGCCCGGGGAGGCCGCTGGGGGCAGGGCTTCCTGTCCCGGCTGCCCAGGCTCCGCCACACTGGTGCTGCCCGACCCCGCCTAAGGAGGCCCTGCAGACACACTGACCACGCCGCGGGCGGGGGCCGGGGCAGGAAGGATCCGCGCCGGCAGGTGCTTCGCCGGCCCGGCTGCTTTCCGGCAGCTCACTGAACCGAGCCACGTCCTTCCTGTTGTTCCTCCGAGCAGGCAGGAAACGGCGAGAAACGTGGCACGTCCTGCGTGCACAGCCGCGAGACACGGCGCCGCCTGCTTCCCGCCAGCCCGCTGTCCCCCCCGAGCACCCTGTGCAGGCCCGGACCCTGCCCCAGGGCCACTGCCCCGCAGTCAGACCCACAAGCATGGCGTAAAGGCCTAACTAGGCCGTGGCTTCCCCGTCGTCCCCAGCCTGGGGCGCCCTTCGGGGCCGCGTGCTCGGGCTGGGCCCTGCGCAGGGTGGTCCGGGGCAGCTGCTGCAGGCCCGTGCTCAACCCTTCTCAGCACGGGCAGGGCCCAGGGGAGACTCCTCTCAGCCAGGCCGTGGAACAGAGGGGTTTGTGCTGCTCGGCGCTACAGCCCGGCACGGCACAGGAGCCAGGGCAGAGCCTTAGTCCTCTTGGGGGCGGGGGTCCCAGGCCTGGACTTAGTCTGCTGCTCCCCCAGCCCAGACTAAAGCCACCCCCAGCGACTGGGCCCAGAGCCTCAGGCCGTGTCCTGCTCCCAGCCCCACGGGGAATCGTCTGGCCCTGGGGGAGACTGACACAGTCACTGGGCGGATATGAGCGGAGGCAGCGGGGCTCCCCGGGAAAGCTCAGCACCTAAGAAACCAGCTTGTTGGTCTTTGACGTGCTGCATGACTGGTTTGACCAAGAGCAGCCGAACGCCGACCCCATGGGAATAGGGGCCCCGCTAGACTTCCACAGCGCGTCACGCCGGGCCCTTCCCCTCGTGCAGCGAGAACTGCAAAGGGGGGGCTCGGAGGTACCCCCCCACACACTACAGCACCCCCCACTACGCCACATGCCCACACCAGGCCCCATGACCCCTCCAGTGCCACGGCCCCTTCTCGGGGACCCCCCTCCAGTGCCACGGCCCTTTCTCGGTGACCCCCCCCTCCAGTGCCATGACCCCTTCTCAGTGACCCCCCCTCCAGTGCCATGGCCCCTTCTCGGGGACCCCCCTCCAGTGCCACGGCCCCTTCTCGGGGACCCCCCTCCAGTGCCACAGCCCCTTCTCGGTGACCCCCCTCCAGTGCCATGGCCCCTTCTCGGGGACCCCCCTCCAGTGCCACGGCCCCTTCTCGGGGACCCCCCTCCAGTGCCACGGCCCTTTCTCGGGGACCCCCCCTCCAGTGCCACGGCCCCTTCTCGGGGACCCCCCCTCCAGTGCCACGGCCCCTTCTCGGTGACCCCCCCTCCAGTGCCATGGCCCCTTCTCGGGGACCCCCCTCCAGTGCCACGGCCCTTTCTCGGGGACCCCCCTCCACTGCCATGGCACCTTCTCGGGGACCCCCCTCCAGTGCCACGGCCCTTTCTCGGGGACCCCCCCTCCAGTGCCACGGCCCCTTCTCGGGGACCCCCCTCCAGTGCCACGGCCCCTTCTCGGGGACCCCCCCTCCAGTGCCATGGCCCCTTCTCGGGGACCCCCCTCCAGTGCCACGGCCCCTTCTCGGGGACCCCCCTCCACTGCCATGGCCCCTTCTCGGGGACCCCCCCTCCAGTGCCATGGCCCCTTCTCGGGGACCCCCCCTCCAGTGCCACGGCCCTTTCTCGGGGACCCCCCTCCACTGCCATGGCCCCTTCTCGGGGACCCCCCTCCAGTGCCACGGCCCTTTCTCGGGGACCCCCCCTCCAGTGCCTCGGCCCCTTCTCGGTGACTCCCCCTCCAGTGCCACGGCCCTTTCTCGGGGACCCCCCCTCCAGTGCCATGGCCCCTTCTCGGGGACCCCCCCTCCAGTGCCACGGCCCCTTCTCGGGGACCCCCCTCCAGTGCCTCGGCCCCTTTCTCGGTGACCCCCCCTCCAGTGCCACGGCCCTTTCTCGGGGACCCCCCCTCCAGTGCCATGGCCCCTTTCTCGGTGACCCCCCCTCCAGTGCCACGGCCCTTTCTCGGAGACCCCCCTCCAGTGCCACGGCCCTTTCTCGGGGACCCCCCCTCCAGTGCCACGACCCCTTCTTGGGGACCCCCCTCCAGTGCCACGGCCCCTTCTTGGGGACCCCCCTCCAGTGCCACGGCCCCTTCTCGGTGACCCCTCCTCCAGTGCCATGGCCCCTTCTCGGGGACCCCCCCTCCAGTGCCACGGCCCCTTCTCGGGGACCCCCCTCCAGTGCCACGGCCCTTTCTCGGGGACCCCCCTCCAGTGCCACGACCCCTTCTCGGGGACCCCCCCTCCAGTGCCACGGCCCCTTCTCGGGGACCCCCCCTCCAGTGCCACGGCCCCTTCTCGGGGACCCCCCTCCAGTGCCACGGCCCTTTCTCGGGGACCCCCCCTCCAGTGCCACGGCCCCTTCTCGGGGACCCCCCTCCAGTGCCACGGCCCTTTCTCGGGGACCCCCCTCCAGTGCCACGACCCCTTCTCGGGGACCCCCCTGCAGTGCCTCGGCCCCTTCTCAGATAGTTCACCCCCGCCCCAGGGTCCACCCCTTTGCCTCCTGGGACTGCACCTCTGGGGCCTTCAGCCTGTCGCTGCTGTGGGCTCCCCAGCCCAGAGCGACTCCCAGCCAGCGTCCCGCAGGAGGGCTCACTGAGCTTTGAACCCGGCCCAGGAACTCTCAGGCCTGGTCCCCCTCAGCCCAGCACGTCTGAGTCTGCCCTGCAGCCAGGTGGGATCCCTGCCCCGTCCCGCAGCCCCGTCCTTCCAGCCCAGCCTCCCCTTGCCCCCAGCAGGCCCTCCCCTGGCCTTTGCTGGCCAGGTGGTGGGGTCACCTGGGCCCCCCCTCCTCCCTCCTTGTGCCCCCTGCCGGGACCATCTCGGCAGGGCACCGAGGTCTCCCCTCGGCAGCCCATTGGCCTCCCGCTGCCCAGACCCAGCCGTGCCCCCCGAGCTGTGGCTGAGGGGCACCAGTTCCCGGCTGTTCCCTGTAAGAGCAAACTCCCTCTCTGCTCCCGTTAATCCAGTAACATCCCGGGACTCTGCACGTCGCCCCCACGGTGCCCCCGCCCCGCCACAGAGACTCAGCCGGGGCTGCCGGGGTGTCTCTTCTCTGCTTCCCACACTCCTGCTGTGTGGGCACCGCGGGGGGCAGGGCCAGGCGCCTGCCTCTGGCCTATTCCCATGGGGTTGGGCGCTCCCCGGTTTGGAAGTTGGGGGCAGAGAGCACGGTGAGGCCCCCGGGCCCGGCAGCCCCTTTCCCCACAGGAACCGCTTGCCTGGGGCCAGGCTGAAAGACGGGGCCCAGGGTTCCCACCCGGGACCCCCAGACAGACCAGGAAATGGCAGCGCTCACAGGCCAGGACTCGGGGGCAGAGCCCAGCGCTCCCAAGTCTGGCGGCGCCACACACCCGATGGGGCCCATGCTGTCCCTGTGTGGCCCACCCCTCCCGGTTCCCATCGTGCTCTGGCCTCACTCCGGAGCCAGGGAAGCGCGCCCGGTGCCCGGAGAGACCGAAGGCTGCGTGGGCAGCGGGCAGGCTGGCGCCCGGCGTAGCGACCGGCAGAGGGTCCCTGGAGCCGCCGGGCACCGCTCTGGTGGGCACTGTCACGGCGACACGCCTGGGCCGGCCACGCGGCGCGAGGTGCCTTGCGCACATGGCCGCTGGCTGCACTTCCCCGAGTCCCCCCGGCTGCAGGCTTGCTGGCTTGCACCGAGCTGGCTTGCACCAGGCACAGGCGTGGCAGGAGAAAAACACCCCCAGATGTCGCTGGCTCTTGCGTTACCGGCTCCCCCGGCCTGGAGCCTGACATTTCCTCTCTGACGTCGGCGCGCCCACGGGGCACAAACAACAAGTGGCTTCCAGGAACACAGCGCCCTTCGCTGCGTGTTTATTAACGAGCTGGGGGTGGGGGGTGCAGGAGTCAGAGCAGGGGGGCCGGGATGCGGGCGGTGCAGGAGTCAGAGCAGGGGGGCCGGGATGGGGGCGGTGCAGGAGTCAGAGCAGGGGGGCCGGGATGCGGGTGGTGCAGGAGTCAGAGCAGGGGGGCCGGGATGCGGGTGGTGCAGGAGTCCGAGCCAGGGGCTGGGGTGTGGGGGGTGCAGGAGTCTGAGCCAGGGGCTGGGGTGTGGGGGGTGCAGGAGTCCGAGTCGGGGGCTGGGGTGTGAGGGGTGCAGGAGTCCGAGCCGGGGGTTGGGGTGTGGGGGGTGCAGGAGTCAGTGCAGGGAGCTAGGGTGTGGGGGATGCAGAGGTCAGAGCTGGAGGGTGGGGGGTGCAGGGGTCAGCGCAGGGAGCTAGGGTGTGGGGGGTGCAGGGGTCAGCGCAGGGAGCTAGGACGGGGGGGTCCAGGAGTCCGAGCCGGAGGGTGGGGGGTTCAGGGGTCAGAGCAGGCAGCTAGGACGGGGGGGTCCAGGAGTCCGAGCCGGGGGCTAGGGTTAGGGGGATGAGGGGTCAGAGTAGGGGGGCTGGGATGGGGGGGTGCAGGACTCTAAGCCGGGGGCTGGGGGGTGGGGGTGCAGAAGTCAGAGCCAGGGGCTGGGAACATGTGCAGGGAGCAGTGCAGGGGGCTCGGGGCTGGGGCAGTCCCACTTGTGGACATCCCACTGCCCCTGTTCACTGCCAGGGGAGCTGTGGGCCAGCCCTGTGGGGTGCTGCAGGCAAACCAGCAGCAGCGCACGTGGGAACCCCGGCCTGTTGCTCCCTTCCCCTGGCTCCTTCCCAGGGGCTGCCCACAGCAAGGACTGGGGGGGGGTCTATACGACAAAGTGAATTCGAACTAACAGCCGTGAGTTCGAATTAACGTTCATAGGCGCGACACAGGCAAACCGCGAGTTCGAATTTCAATCCAACTAGCCGAGCGTTTAATTGGAACGAGGTAAACCTCATTCCACGAGGACTAACGCCTAGTTCCAATTAACTAGTTCGAATTAAGGGCTGTGTAGCCACTTCATTCGAACTAGTGGGAGGCTGGCCCACCCCAGCTTGCCCTGGTGGCCACTCTGGGCCAAACCAGGGAAACTCGTCTGCCCCCCTCCCGGCCCCGGACCCCTTAAAGGGGCACGGTCTGGCTACAGTGCCCGTGCCAGGTGAAAGCCTGCCAGCACCCAGCCAGCAGACCCTGCACCTGGCACGGCACGAGCCAGCCACCCGCTGCCACCCAGCCCTCCCCCTCTTCCCGGGACAAGGCTGGCGGCTCCCAGGAGCCTGCCCGGGGCCACAAGAGGTGGGCGCCCGCCTGGTCTAGTGCAGACATCGTGGACCTCATCCAGGTTTGGGGGGAGGCCTCCAACGTCCACGAGCTCCGCACTAGGCACAGGAAAGTGGCCGTCTAGGGCAGGAGAGCTGCCAGCCTGGCCTCCAAAGGCCACATGTGAACCCAGGAGCAGGTTTGCATGAAAATCAAGTTGGTCCAGTGAGACCCCCGACCCTGAGCTTAGAACACAGGAACATAAGAACGGCCGTACTGGCTCAGACCAAAGGTCCATCTAGCCCGGTTGTCCATCTATCCCCACCAGGTACCCTGGAGGGGATGGACCGAAGACAATGACCAAGCCATTTGTCTCGTGCCATCCATCTCCAGCCTTCCACAAACAGAGGCCAGGGACACCATTTCTACCCCCTGGCTAATACCACTCCATGGACCCAACCTCCATGACTTTATCTAACTTCTATTTAAACTCTGTTCTAGTTCTAGCCTTCACAGCCTCCTGTGGCAAGGAGTTCCACAGGTTGACTATGAGGGGAGGGGAGGGGAGGGCTCCGTGGGCACAGCAGCGGCTGAAGGGGGATCGCTGGCTCTGTGTAGGGGCAAGCGGATGATGCCGGGGGGGCCGCGAGGAGCTGCTGTGCCTGGCTCCAGGCCCCGCTCTACAAAGTACTCGGGCAGCCTCAGTAGTTGGCAGTCCCTTTCTCGATCTTGGCACTCCCTCTCTCGGTCCTGACGGTCCTTCTCTCGGTCCTCTACTTCCAATTCCTTGATCCGCAGCTGGATCTCCAGCCGCCGCAGCTCCGCTGGGCTGGCCCCTGCCCTAGATGGGCTACGGCTTGCAGGCCTCCCGGGAGACACTGTCTCATCTCTCCGGTGGGTCCCAGCGCTCCTCCCCCTCTCTGAGCCTGACACACTCTCAGGGGGGGTCTGGCTGCTTCCCCTGGGGACAAGATCCTGGCCCTGTGGCTGTTCATTCTCTTCCAGCTGGGCAATCAGCTGGGCCTTGGTTGCTTTCCGCACAGGCAAGCCCCTCTCTCTGCACAGCCCCACCAGCTCTGCCTTCAAGAGTCGGGCGTAGGCCATCTGCCCGCTGGGCCCCTCGGTGCAGACTCACCAGTCTAGTGCTGCAGCGCCCCACGATTCCCAGGAACCGCTTCGCTCTGTCTCCAGCACGCCTGGCTCCAGGGCTCTTGCTTCTACGGCGCCTTGTCGCTTGCCGCTGGAAGCTCCATCCACGGGGTGCAGTGCATCCCACTCCTGACACCAGTGTGACGGCGCGATGGGGGTTCCCCGTCTCCTGCACCCCGAAATGGCACAAACAGACTGCACCAGCCAGTGGAATTGAGGGTGGTTTATTGCTCCTCCAGCACAGCGCAGCACAGATGTAATCTGGTTACAGGAACTGGGGCTCAGAAGCCTCAGTGCCCCCCCTTGAGATAGGAGAGTCCCAGCCCCCTCCCCAGCTCCTTATTCCCTGTCTTCCAGCCAGGAACTCACTAACCCTCTTCCAGCCCTGCCCCCCAGCCAGGGCAGCATTCACCTTCCTTTGTTCCTCTCCATGGGGGGTGTCTGGCCACTGGTTTGCATAGTGACTCATCCTGTTTTGCTGGGTCGTGGTACCCACGGCAGCCAGTGGGGGTTACCCCAGAGCCAGCAGCATAGAAACCAGCCAGGTACCCCCACTACGTCACAGAGCCGCCCCGGCCGTCTCTGACCAGCGAGGCAGGGCAGACTAGAGGGGCTGCATGCGTCTTCCCCTGCCTCTTCCCCGGCCGGAATGAGGAGTACCGATAGTTCAGATTAGGATCGCTAATTCGAACTACCTAGTCCGTGCCGCGTGGAGCCGCGGGCACAGTGTTCGGACTAAGGGGGATTTAAAAATGGCGGCGCCCGGGAACATGCAAATGAAGCCCAGGGTATTTCCATCCCGGGCTTCATTTGCAACTCCAGTTCCCTCATTTGCCTACCTAGCTCCAACTAACAAGCTAGTGTAGACGTACCCTGGGTGTGTCTAGGCTACAGGGTTTTGGAGACAAAACTGCACCTGCATCTACACTGCCGCCGAGTTCTGTGGACACAACGTTGACAGAACTCGGCAGTTTTGGCGATGGCTGTAAACCGGATTCTACGAGGAATACGCCCTTTGCCGACAGAGCTCTGCCAACAGCCGCGTTACTGCGCGCTCTGGCCTTTGCGCCCACGCTCTCGAGTCGTCAGAGCGGCTCGCTTGGTCCCCAGAGCGGGCTGTCGTCTAGACGCTCTTTGTCGACAGGATCTGTCAGCCAGGGGCTGTAGGCTAGCGGTACCTGCTGAGCGGCTGGGGGCGTCCGGCGGCAGGGCCCTCCACCCTGGTCCCAGAGCCTCGCTGGCTTCTGGGTGTGAGGAAGGGGGAGTTTTGGGGGCTCAAAGGGGGGTTGCAGACAGGGGGGCTTGGTGCCCGGAGGTTACTGGTTGAATGTGGCAAAGGGGGGCAGTTTGGTGATTCAGAGACCAGCCCAGAACTGCAGCCGCGGCGTCTGGTGCCCTGGTGACCCTGGCCCTGCTCAGAGGACACGGCCAGGCCAGAGGACAGACAAGGGGCGGCAGAGGGGACCCCAACCACCGGCCCAGCTGGTCCCAGCGAGGGGGGAACATTGGACGGGGTGGGAGACGGAGAAGAGGGGTCCAGGCGACCCTCTTACCCGGGAGAAGACACTGGCGGGGGAGGGGCTGTTGCGGGGGTGTTGGGGGCTGTTCTGGGGGCTGGGGGCAGAGCAGGCAGGACTCAGCTGGCTGCAGGGAGGCTGACGTGTGGGCCGGGGCCAGGCCGACTGGCCGGAGGGACCCGTTGCTGCGTTCAAAGCTCAATAAACCCTCCGGTTCGGGGCTGGCTGGGAGTCTAGAGAACAGGGCTGCACATTCCCTCGGGGAGGGGAGGCCCGGGGGTCCGGAGGGAGGGGACCCCCAAAGGGGCTCATGGCAGAGGCAGGTGCCTGGAGGCCCTGAGAGGTGCCGTTCCGGAGGCGGAGGGGCAGCCCCCCAGGTGAGCGTGGGCCCCCCAAGAGCGGGTCGCTGCACTGGCGTGGACTCCCCGAGAAGGGGCTGCCACACTGGAGGGGGACCTGCCCGGAGACAGACGGGCCGAGAGAGGGCACCACCTGAGAGCCGTGCCACTCGGTCCCCCAGCCCCTCCCCACGCCGGCTTCCCAGGCCCCCTGAGCGCTGCACAGCCTGGCCGGGACAGCGACCAGGCTGCCTGAAGCCCCAGGAGAAGGTGCCGGCAACAGCTTCGTTCCTTTGCCCCAGTGGGACCGTGGAGCAGAGCGTGTCTGTGCGGGACCGAGACGCTCCATGGGGCCTGGGCTCAGACCCCCACCCCCGGCCCTCTCCCTGCCTTCTGCCCCAAGCCCAAGGGGCATTTCTTGCACCGGCCGTCTGGGCCCCAACACCCAGCCACAGGCGCCTTTCCCAGCACTAGCCAAGCCGCAGGGACACACCCTAACCCTGCCCTCCCCTGGCGCTCTGCCGGGCTTGTGCCCTGGGACAGGGACTGGGGCAAGCTGCCCGCGCCACGCTGGGCAACGCTCAGAGCCAGGGTGAGCTCAGCGTATTGATGGCCTAGAAGAACCCCAGCCTGCCCAGCACCCCACCGCACACAGCTGGGCTCAGTGCCAAAGGCAGGTGCTTTCAGACGGCAGGGAAGGAGATGCACGGGGGGGGGGGACATTGCTGGGCGCTGCCCTGCCCTGGGCGCTGCCCGGTTTCCAATGCACCCGGGCAGCAGCGGCCGCTCGCTGATCCATCACCAAGGCAGCAACTGGCTTCTCCGGCCACCCCGGCGAGCTGTTCGCCCTGTCAGATCGGTGCCAGCTCCGCCTGACCGTGCAGCTCCTGCGCGGCACAGGGAAGGGGCTGCTGAACCGGGCTGAGCATCTCTGCGGGGCGACCCTGCTTGCCACGAGCAGCACCTGGGGAGGGTCGTTCAGAGCTCATGTAGCTGGGCAAACAGCCGTGCTGCACGTCCATGCATAATGCAGTCGTGCGCAGTCCCCCCGCGAACACCGGTGCATTTATGCAGAGGACAGCATGGCGGGGGGCGATCGTGTCTCACACGCCTGCCAACATACATAAATATTACAAAGCCCCCCGGGATATAAGAACAGCTCCAAGGTTCCCACCGCCAGCCTAGCCACGCTCAGCTGCAAGCAACGCTTGAGCCACTGCAAGTGACCACCGAGACATGGCGTCAGGTACTTTGTAATCTGGATCTTAAAGTGCAGTGCTGGGCCCCAGTGCGGGGGGAGGGCTGCTGTGGTGCGCAGTGTAGAATTAGTGTCGATGGTCAGCAGGGGGCTACGTTTTCACACAGTGTGTAATTAGCCTGTGGAACTCACTGCCACAGGAAGATGGAGCAGCCACATGGTTTTAAAAGGGAATTGGGCGTTTCTATGGACACAAGCCTATACCGAGTTATAACCACTGTTCCGAACATAGGGTCTGTCTACACTACCCCGCTAGTTCGAACTAGGAGGGTAATGTAGGCATACCGCACTTGCAAATGAAGCCCGGGATTTGAATTTCCGCTAGTGTGGACTCCGTGCCCGCGGTTACACGCGGCACAGACTAGGTAGTTCGGACAAGGGAGTTTGCTGGACCAGGGGAGGGGCGCCAGCCTCCCCGCCGGGCTCTTCTCCCCAGCCTCGACTCCGCTGCCCCTGGCCCCTGGCTGCAGCAGCCCTGCTGGCCTGGCGGCCCGTGGGCTCAGACCAGGGAGTCCAGACCACAGAGCTTCAACCGGCACAAGCAGCTGGTCGTGCCAGGCGCTTGCCTCGCGTTAGGCGCCGCCGCGGGCTGCAGCCGAGGCCCAGGAGAAAGCTTTGCCGCTGCGGAAGGTCAGCAAAGCCCTTTGGCTCCGTAGGCTGCTCAGCCAGGGCCGCAGACGCCCGGCCAGAAAGCACCTCGGGGCAGGAGACTCAAAGGGCGCCTGGCTGCAGTGGGGCAGGGGCCACGGGGCGCTTCGTGGAACTCAAAGTCTGGGGACAAAGCCCCTCCCAGGTCTCAGGCCCGGCGCGCTGGGACGTGCAGGGCAGAGACGCGCTCGCCGGCAGCCTGGGCACACGCCAGGGTCGCTACGTTCTCCAAACCCGCGGTCACACGGGAACCTCCTGTAGCCCTGTGTCCCGGTGCCGGCCAACTCCCCTTGGCATCCAGAGCACCTCAGCATCCCTAACCCTGCCCCCAGCCCTGCCCCATCCCCCACTGGCATCACATACCTCAGCCCCCATGACTGTGGCACCCCGGCCAGCACCCCTCCGTGGCGCTCTGTGTCTGTGCCCGGGGCTGGCTCGGTAAGCCAGTCGGGCTCTATTCTGCCCTGGGTGTTTTCTGGCTGTCTGGGATCGCAGTACGCTCTCCACTCCACCCCAACCGTGTGCTCCAGTAACACTGACAGAGACGTTTCCCAAGCTCTGGGCCAATAGTCACCACTCGGCCGGGTCCCCCCGAAGGCGGGCGAGTGTCGGCAGTGCCGGGGGCAGGCTGTAACACCGATGGGTGGCGGGGGGTCATGGGTGCTGAGGTGAGCAAAGGGGGACTGGGAACCAGAGAGCTACGGACCTGGCTGCCTAAAGTCGGGCCTTGTCAATCCACACTTAGGCTCCCAAAGGCAAGCCGGGTGCTGCCACTGGGTGCAGTGGGCGCTCAGCACCTCAGCGCCAGCCCACTCAGATTTGGGCACCCACAGGTGCACGTTTGGGCTTTTGTCTCTCAAAGGCTCAGTTTTCCTGTCTGTAAAATGGAAGCAAAGATTCTCCGCCCCTTTGCAATGGGGGGGGGGGCTAATTTAGCTACAACTAATCAGGAAAGAGACCTTGGAGTCATTGTGGATAGTTCTCTGAAGACGTCCAACACAGTGTGCAGCGGCAGTCAAAAAAGCAAACAGGATAGGGTCTGTCTACACTAGCCCCCTCGTTCGAACTAGGGTGGCTAATGTAGTCATTCGAACTTGCAAATGAAGCCAAGGATTAAAATATCTCGGGCTTTATTTGCATGTTCCTGGGCGCCGCGATTTTTAAATGCCTGGTAGTTTGGACTCCGTGCCCGCAGCTACACGCGACATGGGCTAGGTAGTTCGAACTAAAGCCCCTAATTCGGACTACCGTTACTCCTCATGGAGTCCGAATTAGGGGCTTTAGTTCAAACTGGCACTTTTCAGCTTGGAAAAGAGGAGACTAAGGGGGATATGATAGAGGACTATAAAATCATGAGTAGGGTGAAGAAAGTGAATAAGGAAAAGTGATTTACTTATTACTATAATATAGGAACTAAGAGTCACCAAATGAAATTAATAAGCAGCAGGTTTAAAACAAAGCAAAGAAAGTTTATCTTCACTCAGAGCACAGTCAACCTGCGGAACTCCTTGCCTGAGGAGGCTGTGAAGGCTAGGACTATAACCAGCTTTAAAAGAGAGCTAGATAAATTCATGGAGATGAGGTCCATTAATGGCTATTAGCCAGTACGGGTAAGGAATGGCGTCCCCAGCCTCTGTTTGTCAGAGGGTGGAGATGGAAGGCAGGAGAGAGATCGCTTGATCAGTACCTGTTTGGTTCACTCCCTCTGTGGGCAGACAGGACGCTGGGCCGGGTGGACCTTTGATCTGACCCAGTCTGGCCGCTCTTATGTTCTTAACGCCCCCCTTTCTTTTGCAGGGCCACGTTTTTCCCCTCTGCTCTTGGCTGCCATCATCCTGGGGCTTCAGCTGGCCCGGAGGGGAGCAGCCTTCCCCACCATGCCGCTCTCCAGCCTGTTTGCCAACGCCGTGCTGAGGGCCCAGCACCTCCACCTGCTGGCTGCTGACACCTACAAGGAGTTTGTGAGTAGGCGGCCGGGCGGTGCCACTGGGTGCGTCTCCCCAGGGCTCCAAACTCACTCCTGTGCCAGTCCCCACAGCCCCCCAGTCCCTCATGTCCCCTTCCCGCTAGTCTCCTCATTCCCCAGCCCTCCCCCTCATTCGCCCCTCCTGTCCCCTCGGGGAGCTGGCGTGACCGTTCGCTCCACCGCCCAGGGCAGCCCAGCCCTTCCCACCCGGCCCCACTGCCCCCGGGAGACGAGGCCTTGCCGTGGCCCCGGAGTCCGCGGTTCACACAAGGGCGCGCTGCTGGCCTGGCTCCTCGGGGACGCTCAAGGGACGTCGCACGCTGGTCAGCGCCTGGCCGGCTCCTCAGGGACCTGCCTGCCATCCCCCCAGCCCCTGCTCCTTTTCCCTCCTCGGGCACAGGGCTCAGTGTCTTGGGACATTCCCACAGGAGCGCGCCTACATCCCAGAGGAGCAGAGGCATTCCAACAAGATTTCTCAGTCGGCATTTTGTTACTCGGAAACCATCCCAGCTCCCACGGGCAAAGACGACGCCCAGCAGAAATCGGTACGTTCCCGGCACCCGGCAAAGCCTCTCGAGAGGCGCTCCGAGCTGCAGGGGACGAGGGCGCCAGCCCGGTTGGCGCCTGCCGGGACCCTGCCGTGGGCGAAGTTGAACAGGGCTGGGGCTGCCCAGGCTGGAAGAGGAGACTCTGAGGACCCAGTTTCCTCCAGGCAATGTCCCCCCAGCATGGGGCTCGCGGAGGCTGCTGGCTCCCCTCGCGCCGGGGGCGTTTTTCTGAGCCGGTGTCCTGGCCAGATTCTAGGCTGGGGACCAATCGGTCTCTTGAGAGGCCCTGGAGGAAGCGGGGGGGGGATTCTCCACATGGAGCCTGAGGCCACGTTCCACGCCTGTGGGGCGGGGGGGTCCGGCCTGGGCAAGGAGCGGAGAGTGCCCGGGGCGCGCAGCGCTCTGTAAGCGACAGACACTGCTCCCTGCATCACCCCCTCGCCCCAGGGGGGCCCGGCTGCCTCTGCGGTGGGAGAGCGAGCGTAGCAAACCGCAGGGCCGGAGGGCTCGGGCGCCTGCTGTCGCACAGAGGAGAGTCGCTGGCGCTGTCCGGACGGCTCCTGTCTCGGTCTGAGCGAGCCGGTCTCGCACGTCCTGCCAGTCCCGCTGGGGGAGGTGCAGCGCCCCCTTGCCAGCCGCGCCAGGACCCCGATTTCCTTTCCTTTCAGGACATGGAGCTGCTTCGCTTTTCGCTGATTCTCATCCAGTCCTGGCTGAGCCCCGTCCAGTTCCTAAGCCGGGTGTTCACCAACAGCCTGGTGTTCGGCACCTCCGACAGGGTCTACGACAAGCTGCGGGACTTGGAAGAAGGGATCCAGGCTCTGATGAGGGTGAGCGGCAGCACGGGCCACGGGCCAGGAGCTTTCTTGCGGGCTGGCTCAAGGCTGCGGCGTGAGCTCCCTCAGGGACCCGGGGCCATCCCAACTCCCCCTCCCCCGCCCCTCCCACCCCAGAGCAGCCTCCTTCCTGAGCAGAAACGTGCGGCAGCACCTCGGTGGGTGCCAGGGTTTTCCCTGGGAACTAACATTGGAGGCTGTGCTTGACTGACAGGAGGACCAGGGTTGGGAAACGACTGACAAGGCTCCATGATGTAACTACTGAACCACGGGGGGGGGGGGGGGGGGGTCACGGTGTAGAGATACAGACATTTAAAAACCAAAACAAAACGCTTCCCTGCACGCACGACACCCGAGAAGAGCTGGGTTCTTTCCAAACTATCATCGAACAATATTGGAATAGGCTCCATCTGCCATGGAAGAGGCTCGGGAAGGGAGCTTGCTGTAGCCCCAGGCAAGATGCTTTAAGTCAGAGCCGCTGTAAACACGCTCGACCACATTTTACAAAAAGAAACAGAAGTGCAGAAAATCGTCAGTTGCAGCTTAAAAAACAAAACAAAAAAGCAGCAGCTGATTTACGAGTCTCCAGGGAATCTCGTTGCCAGCCCAGATGCCTTAGGCTGGTGTAAAATTCCCCCTGGGGGCACCCGGTTCTCCGTGCCCTTCCACCTGTGCGGCACTCCGCCCTGGCTGCCGGCGACCCCGGGACATAAGCGTGTGCGCCCCTGCCCTGAGACACACGTCTTCCATCCCCCGGGGTGGCATTTACAGGAGCAGACGTCCCACCCAGTCCCTGGGGAATCAGCCCAGCTGGTGGGTGGTGGTCCTCCTCGGAAAAGTGGCTTTCTGAAAGGCGGACGTGGTTATGGTCTCTCAGGGACGCTGTGCCACGCGTGTCACTTTGTACGGGGGGAGGCTTCACGGCCTGCACCGCAGGCTGCCTGGGCTCTGAGCGCCAGACCTGCAAGAACATGCAGGCAGTGGTCAAGTGGGATTTTCAGAAGTGTCTTGGGAGCCTATGGGAGTTAGGTACCTACATCCATCTGCATCCCCAGGACCACGAAGTCCTGTGGCCCTGGTCTGCTTGGGGAAATGTCTGTGTTGGCACATCAGCTCTGAGCAGCAATGCGGGACTCGCCTCCTTTACGCGAGACAGGAAACTCTTGGCTGGTGTAACGTGGGGGGCAAGTTGAGCCCCATTGATTTGAAACGTATGCAGGGCTGACAAGAGCCTTCCCTGGGGGCTGGAGGGAGCAGGCTCTCGGCCCTCAAAAGGGGCAGGGCCTTGGGGCCAAGGGGCAGGGCTGGAGCTAGCCATCCGCGTGCAAACATGCTGAGCCAGCTCTGGTCCAGGGCCTGAATGCAGCTTTCCATGCCTGTGCAAGCCCCTTCTTTGGGAGCGCACAGGCAGGGAGGCACCCAAGAGCGTGTCCCTCCCATCTAAGCCGCCATGTCCCTGCAGGAGCTGGAAGACGGGAGCCTTCGGGGCTTCCAAGTCCTCAGACCCACGTACGAGAAGTTTGACGTCAATCTGCGGAGCGAAGATGCCTTGTTAAAAAACTACGGCCTGCTGTCCTGCTTCAAGAAAGACCTGCACAAGGTGGAGACCTACCTGAAACTGATGAAATGCCGGCGCTTTGGAGAGAGCAACTGCACCATCTGAGGGCAGAAAGGCCGTCCCGTTCTCCCGGTGCACGGACACCTGGCGAGGTAGCGTCTCCTGCCTGGGTGCCCCCTTGAGAGACCTCAGAGGCTGACGTGCCTGTCAGCGCCCATACCCTCCCACCCAGCTGTGGCGTCCTGGAGGGGCTGCGTGCCGCGTCCTTTTCCCTCCAGAGAATAAAGAAGCTACCAGCCCAGGGCTGTGCCGCAGCGTCTCATTGCAACGCAAGGGGCGACCGTGGGAACGTTTCCATTGGATGGAGGGGCCTGGCAGCTGAGCCGTGAGCTCACCAGGATGGGGCTGTGGCCGAGGGCAGTGGGGGCCATGGGCCAGGGCGAGGGAGCACAGGCGAGGCCAGGTGCCCGCCATTAGCCTACAGTAGTTACTGAGGCAGGCCACGGAGGGCATGTCTACACTACAATGCTCTTCCAAAATACCTTACATACACAGCAGGCAGTTCCTTGGAAATAGTGTGGAAATACTGTCACGCTGGAGGACTTCTTACTCCGACTCCTGGGACCCTCTTTGTAGAGGAGGAAGGGAAGTGGGAGGAGGAGCGCTCTATTCTGATATAAGATACGCAATTGACTCATAGCTTATTTTGAGTTAAGCCCTGCTGTGTAGACACACCCAGGGAGCCCCCCTCACATCCACCCCTTTTCTTCATGCATAGCTCTCACTCTCAGGGCCCTGCTCACCGTGGCCACAGGAATCCTTGTGCAGCCCAGCGTGAAACACCATGGCCCTGAGGGGGGTGCCGTGCCCTGGGATTCACCAGCCCCATGCGTCCTGGTGCACACAAGTGTGATAGCATGGCCCTTGGGGGTGCATTGTGCCCTGGGTGTACTGGCCCCATCTGTCCTTGTGCATCCCTCAAAAGGGCACGTCCTATCCTGGGGTGCACCAGCCCCGTGTGTCATAGAATCATAGAATCATAGGACTGGAAGGGACCTCGAGAGGTCATCGAGTCCAGCCCCCCGCCCTCAAGGCAGGACCAAGCTCCGTCTACACCATCCCTGACAGATGTCTATCTAACCTGTTCTTAAATATCTCCAGAGAGGGAGATTCCACCACCTCCCTTGGCAATTTATTCCAATATTTGACCACCCTGACAGTTAGGAATTTTTTCCTAATGTCCAATCTAAACCTCCCCTGCTGCACTTTAAGCCCATTACTCCTTGTCCTGTCCTCAGAAACCAAGAGGAACAAATTTTCTCCTTCCTCCTTATGACACCCTTTTAGATATTTGAAAACCTGGTGTCCTTGTGCACCAGGCCCGGAGAGGGGTGCAAGGAATGGGGGGGCCATGGTAGGAAGGGGAGGGGGCGGGGCTGGTCCAGGTGAGGGAGGGGCCTAGGGGTGGGGGGAGATGGGGCCGGCCTGATGTAATCAGGGGGCGGGGCCAGCTGCCAGTCAGGGGCGGGGCTGCGGCCGCATGGCGCGCGCCGGCCCGGAGCTGCTGGGCTTCCACGTGCCCGCGGGCGGCGCGTCCCTGCTGGTCGGGGGGCTGCAGGCGGGGCCGGGCGCGGAGGTGAGACGGGGCGGGGCCCGCGGGGGGCGGGGGCTGCGGGGCGGGATGATCCGCGGGACGCGCCGCTGCAGTTTGGGGCGAGCCCCGGGCCCGGCCGCCACCCCCCGGGGGCCCCTGCGCTGCAGCAGCGAGTGCGAAACAGCTGCCGGGGCAGGTCCCCCCTCGGCTGCCGCGTCTCGTGCAGGCTGCCCGGGTGCCGGTTCTCGCCCCGCCTGCCACGTCCCGCATTTCTCTGGCGTCAGCGCCTCGCCCGCCTGCCCGCCCCCTCCAGTTAATTCACGCCCGAGGCGCTTGGTGCCGTGAGGGGGGTGCTGGTGGGAGAAGTGCTGCCCGAGTGGCAATGAGGGTCCCGTGCTGAGCCTCAGTGTCCTGAGCGCCGCCCTTTGCTCTCTGCAGCATTCCCTGTTTTCAGCGCTCTCCGCCTTTGGGCTGCTCTATTCCCTTCGAGTGCACAGAAGCGCTGCCGTCGCGGGGCCTGGGTATTATGCCTTGGTCAAGTTCTACTCGGCTAGAGACGCCAGCCGGGCCCAGCGAGCGTGCAACGGGCAGGGATTATTTCAGAGCTCTCCCCTCAAGGTAAGAGTGAAAGCTGGGCCAGCTCCCCTGGCTGCCTGGGAACGGAGCCACCCGCAGCCCCCGGGATTGCCATGTGATGGACCCTTCAAGGAGAGGTCCAGTCGCAATTGGCGACCTAGCAATCCCTTTGGCTTTGAGGCCTCTGACCCGGCGGCGCGCACGTGGAGCTAGCTGCTGCGTGTTGTGTGTCGTTAGTAAGCAAGGCCACCTGGTCCCTTCGGACGTGCACCCAGCAGACTGCTACTGAATTCCTTCGCGTGGCTGGTGAGAGGTGTGTCTCGAAGGCTGGGGCAGGCCGTAGGCTGGGGCCTTGGGAGGTCTGCGTCAGGGCCCAGGGTGGCGCTGGCCCAGGGGCTGTACAGAAGTGGCTGTAGTGTCTTGTCCGTTTGAGGGGAGGGCTCGTGATCCTGGAAGGCCTGAATCCGGAAGGCATGTGGTGGGGCTTGCTCCCCTGCCCAGATCCGCAGTAAACGATTCCCTTGACTTCTGTTCTCTCTCAAGGGGCGTCTGTTATGCTAACGCCACTACTGCTCCTCTCGGAACCAGTGCTTCCATGGGGGGACTGCAGGCCTTGGCCCGCAGTAGCAAGGCACCACTTGCCATGTCCCAGAACCGCTGCTGCCTCTGAGGAGGACAGGGACTGGGGAACCCGGGGCTCTCAAGGCTGTGGGACCCTGGAGCGCTCTGCGTCCGGTCGTACGGCGCAGGAAGAGCGCCTCCCGGGAGTACGCACAGCTCCCTGCCTGCAAAGCAGCCTTGTGTCGCCCTTGCTCTTCCGGGCAGGTTTGCATTTGCACCAGGCAGAAGGTCTTTCAGCAGCAAGGCCATGCTCTGAGGGGTTACAAGTGCAAGGAATTGGCCAATTACTACCTGGGCTTCAATGGCTGGTCGCACCGGATCATCACGGTAGGAATCCCCTTTGTCCTGTGTTCCTGCCCTCCCCAGATCTCCCCTAATGGGCGCAGTCTCAGGCAGATAAAACTAGCCCTGGGAGAGCCCAGGCCCCCTCCGCCTCCCCCTCCCTGCTGTCACCAGCTCCAGCCCGAGTGCCGTCCTGTGGGTGCTAAAACACCGGCCCTGCGCCCCCTCCCCAGGGGAGCCAGTCCTGAGCCCACAGGCAAAGCTCCTTTCCCATAGTGGGGGGGGGGGGGGAGATTTGCTCAGCCTGCTAGTCAGCGCCCGTGTTGGTGTCCCTGGCCTTGGCAAATGCGCAGGGAGAGCGGCGGCCGAGCCCACGGTGATGGCTTGACAATCCGACTCCTCCAGCTGCAGAACATCTCTGGGCTGGACCTGGAGAGCGAAGAGCTGGGCGGGTTGCCCCAGCGGCAGAGCCTGAAGTACCTGTGCGTCGTGGAAGTGATGCTGCGCCATCATGGGCTCTGCCCCAGGGGGCTGGGCGTGGCTGAGGCCCATGTGGAAAATGGCCAAGGTAGGTGCCCATTGCTCACTGATGTCAGTGTGTGTTACTCCCTCTGGGCAGAGCCTCAAAGCGCTGGGCTAGTGCGCTGCTGTTGGACTCTGCTTCGATCGAGAGTCTGCAGTGAGGCTGCGTGCTCCCTTGCACGGCCAGGTATGCCTGCCGGAGGCCTGGGACTGGAGTTATGGGCCTTCTGCCGCTCCATTCCCTCTCCTCTCTGTATCTTCCCCAGTAAATAATCTTCCCGCCAGAGTAATGCAGGTTCCGGGGGAGCGTTTGATTATCAGAAGGAATGTAGCTCTGCAAGGCGCTCTTGGTGCTATGCACAACCGTCCTGTTTGCAAATGTCATCTTTGGAATAACACGCGGCCATTTTTTGTGTTTAGATCCCCTTGAGCTTGTCACAAAAACAGGAAATGTTCAGAAACTGGCAGTCGAGAAAGCTCTGGCGAGTGCATTTCAGAAGATCCTTCTCATAGTTTTAGGTAAGGCGTCTTCATGCGTTGATTGTAACTATCTGGGAGCTGTGCCTAAGAACAGGTGTGTTGTAGCTTTCGTGATAGTGAATAGGAACTGCTATAAAAAAGGTTTCTCAAAAGTGTTGCTTCGGGTCGAAAGCTTCCTCGTTCGGTCTCAGCTCAAAGTTTAAATTTGTGCGTGTGCAAAGTTTACACCAGACAAGTCAGCCATTTGTCAGCTGAGTGGAAGGAAAAATATACTTGGTGTTTTGTAAAGGAACAAATGGGTATTTTTGATATCGAGAGAACTGAAACAGCCGAATGACTGAAAGCATGGAAACTTTCAAGTGCAAACCCTGCATTAATACAATGTTACGGTTGTAAATTTGAACACAAATTCAGGATTTGAAGGAGTTAAGGCTCCAGTCGGAACATTAACCAAGCCACACGGATACATGTTACTTCTGATGACAGGCTGGCCTTTGCTGTCCCTTGGCTGCAGTGAGATGCCCTATCTCTCCATGGCTAGATCTACACTGGCACCCTTTTCCGGAAATGCTTAAAATGGAACAGTTTTTTCATTATAAGTATTTCTGGAAAAGCGTGTCTACATTGGCAGGGTGCTTTTCCGGAAAAGCACTTTTTCTGGAAAAGCGTCCGTGCCAATTTAGGTGCGCTTTTCCGCAAAAAAGCCCCGTTCGTCATTTTCGTGATCGGGGCTTTTTTGTGGAAAAGACTACTGTGCTGTCTACACTGGCCCTTTTCCAGAACAGTTTTTCCGGAAAAGGACTTTTGCCCGAACGGGAGCAGCATAGTTTTTCCGGAAAAATGACAATTTTACATTAGATCATCATTGCTTTTCCGGAAAAGCAAGCGGCCAGTGTAGACAGCTCGCAGCTTATTCCGGAAAAGCGGCTGCTTTTTCCAGAATAAGTGGCCCAGTGTAGACACAGCCCATGTGTTTTCATTATCGTCTGTCTCTAGGGTCTATCTGGATACCACCCGAGTCTCCCCTTGGCGCTAGGGCAGTGAATCGGGGCTGTTGTCAGTACCCGACTGGCTGCGGGTGGAGCTGCGCTGTGCTGACGTGCTGCAGTTTCTGCAGGTGCGAGCTGGGGTCTCTGTGCGGGCGCTGGAGGTCGCCCTCAGCATCGCCAAAGGGGAGTGTTTTCAGACCGACTTGGGCTGCCAAGCCCTTGGCCCGGCTTTAGAATTATACGCTAAGTGCCTTGCCCCAAGTTGCAGGCCCGGCGTGGCAGAGCCTGGAATCCAGCCCAGGCCCCCGAGTCCCCTCGCCCTGGCCAATGCGTACGAATAACTGTGCTGGCTACGGGGCCCCAGAGGGACACGCCGGGGCCCGTGCGCTGAGACCGAGCGCCTTTCCTGGGCTGCCTGTGCGCTCCTTCCCCCATGTGTGGCCAGGGCCGGGGAGGGCCCTCTCCAAGCGAGGCGCTCCCGAGGGGCATGCCTGGGGGTTTCAGTCTTTGTCCATGAGCGTAGAGCTTAGCCCTGCTGCTCTCCCCTGCATGGGGGCGTGGAAGGGAAGGTTTGTGGAAGGGCATTTGGGCCTGACTTGCGATTAGCCATTGGATCGTGCACACGCCCGCCTCTGGTCTAGGTGCCTGGCTGGTGGTGCCCATCAGTACTGTGTCCACATGAATAATCTGAAACATGCACTGAATCCCGGGGGAGGGGGAGTTGCACTTCTAGACACAGTCGGTCTGCAGTCTTTCGGGTGTTCTGGGCGGAGGAGTACGTCCCTCTGAGGCCCGTGCTCAGGCCCTGATACGGCAAAACCTTAAGCATGGGCATAAGTCCCAGGAAACGGATGGGATTGAAGTGAGTCCCTAGGCGCACTTGGCTTCACACCGCTGGCTTAGACGTTCCAAATGGCGCTTAGGCCGTGTCTGCATCGCAGCGCCGTGCCGGCAAGTCACCGTGTGCAGACACAGCGGGTGCCGATAGTTCTGCTGCCCTGGGCCACGGTCGCTCAGCTGCCAGATTCACTTGTCTGCACTGAGGGCTTAGTTGTGGTTCATTGTCGTTGTGCTGTGTAACTTTGTGATACAGAGCAGGTCTGAAGTGGGTTTCTGGAATGAAATGTCTTATGGGCTTCCTGCTCTCCGGCCTGGCACTTCTCCGGAGGCCGGTAAATAGCAAGCCCTTGTTTGACTGGTCCCTGCGTTTCCCGTCTCTGCTTGGCCTCACAAGTGCCTTCTGCTTGCTGCGGAAAGCAGACGCTCCGGGGCAGAGCAGGGCCCAGAGTGTACAAAGATAAAATGATCCTGCTCCATCTCTGAGCTTTCTCACTGCCAGTACAAAGCAGGATGATACGGCTCAGTCTGAGGATGTTGAGGCGGGTGCTTGGCTGATCGTGTAGTTGGTACAATTTGAACATTTTCAGCTGTAGAGCTGCAGTGGGGGTAGCTCCCTGAGTCGGTGTCAGCTGGGCCTGAGCAGTCCGGCTCGCGCCGGCTCTGGAACCACTGCAGCCCCTCCTCCCCCTTCCTCCTCCCCGTGCACTCCACAGACGGTGCTGGGGGACTGGCTCCCACTCCTGCTTTCTCCCACCCTGAGGCAGCAAAGGGAGGGGGAAGCGAGTATTCAACTGCTCAGCGAGTTGTTTCCATCCCTAGCTCAGTCCGGCCTTCACAGCGTGTGGGATCATTCTGAGGTCAGTTCTAGAGTGGGGGGAACACGCCTGCCTCATTCTCGTGTTGCATCCGTGTTTCAGAGAACGGGAAGGTGGCTGTGGAGTACAACGCTGCCCAGGAAGAACCCATCGACTCCTTCACGGATGAGGAACTGAGAGGACTTGTTCAGGTAATCGGAGGCTGCTTTGTCTTGCGCGACAGGCGCTTGTTGCTGCACTCCGAAGGGAGCAGAATGGGCGGAGCAGCCTGCCGCCACGGGCAGCAGCAGGAGGGAATGGAAACGCCAGCTTGCCCTGGTATCTCTCCTGAGCCCTGCACGTGGAAACTGATTTCCAGTCATCGTCTGTCTTGCCCATGAGCGGTGGCCGTTCCCGGTCCCTGTCTAGTGCACCTAGGCGATCCTGGGGTGCACTTCTTCTGGCCACGTCCTACAGTGCGGCTGCTTGTAATCAAGTCCTGGAATTATCCAGGACGTGGAGATTTTAAAACTTTATGTTCTTGGTATCTTTGTAAAAATCCATCATTTTGCAAATAGCAAGGGAGACACTTGGGAGGCTGAGGAGACCCTGTTCTCAGCCACATTGCATAACTCCTGACAGAGCCCAGGCCCAGGCCTCCTGCACTGGGTGCGAGCAACCCTCTAAGGTCGACACAAATGAGTCTTTAGAGCCATTCTAAAATCAATCTCTCTCCTTTGGGTGGAACTTTATCTCCTCCCTCCAAGGCTAAAAGCAAAGAGTGAACAAAGGGGTCTCAGCAAACTGGTGCAACAGATGAAAATGAGTGTGAAGTGCAGAGTCACGCACCCTGGAGAAAATAATCCCAAGTGCACATACCAGATGGTGGGCCCTTGAGCTAAATGGACTGAAGACAGACACTGGAGTCCTTGGGGATGGTTCTCTGAAAACGTCCCCCAGGGTGCAGCGGCAGGCAGAAAGGTGAACAGATGTTGGGAATCCTGAAGATAGCAATAGAGAACAAGGTATCACCATGCAACTATAGGCTGAACCTCTCTGGCCCGGCATGATTGGAGTCCGCCGGATGTCCCCTTCGCATGGGTGTGGCCAAGTGCCCCACGGTTCCATGCAGTTTGTGCTCTGTTCTGTGCTGCTGTTTAGCTCTAACTGACCCCTAAAAGCCCAGCGAGCCGTGCTGCTAGCTAAGGTTGACCTCCCGTGGTCTGGTTAATTCTGTGGTTCGGAACCGCTCAGGTCCTGAGGGTGCTGGACTAGAGAGGGTAACCTGGATCCCACCCCTAACAAAGAGATGGGGAAAGGTGCAGAAAAGGACTACGGAAATGACGAAGGGTATGGGGCAGCTTCACCGGCTGGACCAGTTGAGTTTAGAAGAGACGTGATGAAGGGGCGGGTAGGATGGGGATGTGGCCTTTCACGCCGCTATGGAGGAAGTGAATAGGGAAGTGCTATTTACCATTCACCTAATGCAAGAACTAGAGGTCACCTTATGAAAACGAGCAGCTGCTTGGCTTAAACCAAACAGAACTTCACACAACGCAGTCAGCCCGGGGGACTTGTTGCCGGGGAACTTGTGAAGGCCAATAATGTAACTGGGTTCAAGTGCGGGTCCCTTAGTGGCTTTTGGTCAGGAATGGCAGAGATGTAGCCCTACGTGCTGCATGTTCCAAAGCCACAAAAGCCGGGACTGGACCGGTGCGCCGGAGCCCTTGGTAATTGCCAGGCTCTGTTGTTCCCCCTGAAGCATCTGGCACAAGCAGGACGTGGGAGGAAGAAAACTCTCCCTGTGCCGGCCCTTGCTCCTCGGGAAATGAGGGTTACAGAAGTCGGAGTGAGAGGCCCGTTCCTTCGGAATGATTTTGAAGTGAAGGGTTTGCTGCGTGGACACAGACTCTGCTACTTCCACAAGAAGGAACAAGAAGACTGTTTATATATCAGAAGCAAGAGGAAGACCCAGGACAGGGCAGGCCCATTGCTCAGTGAGGAGCGAGAGACGAGAACAGGAAATCTGGAAACGAGAGAGGTGCTTAATGACTTCGTTTCAGTCTTCCCCAGGGAGTCTGATGATAAAAGAATGCCTGACACAGTGAATGCTAGTGGGCATGGGGCAGAGTTAGAAGATAAAATTAAAAAAATAAAATAAAAATCACTTAGAAAAGTTAGATGTCTACAAGTCAGCAGGGCCTGATGAAATGCGTCCTAGAATACTCAAGGAGCTGATAGCGAAGGTATCTGAGCCATTAGCTGTCATCTTTTGAAAAATCATGTAAAACGGGAGAGATTCCAGAAGACTGGAAAAGGGAAATAAGAACAACCCAGGAAACTACAGACTAGTCAGTTAAATTTCTGTGCCAGGAAAGATAATGGAGCAAGTAATTATGGAATCCATCTGCAAGCACCTGGAAGATAATAGGGTGATAGGTAACAGTCAGCATGGATTTGTAAAGAACAAATTATGTCAAACCAATTTGATATCCTATCAAAGCTAATGAGCCTTGTGGATAAGGGAGAAGCGGTGGACATGGTATACCTAGACTTAGTAAGGCATTTGATATGGTCTCACATGATCTTCTTATCAATAAACTAGGCAAATACAACTTAGATGGGGCTACTATAAGGTGGGTGCATAACTGGCTGGAAAACTGTTCTCAGAGCATAGTTATTAATGGTTCACAATCCTGCTGGAAGGGCATAACAAGTGGGGTTCTGCAGGGGTCTGTTTTGGGACCGGCTCTGTTCAGTATCTTCATCAATGATTTAGATGATGGTATAGAGAATATGCTTAAGTTTGCAGATGATCCCAAGCTGGGAGGGGTTGCAAGTGCTTTGGAGGATACGGTCATAATTCAAAATAATCTGGACAAACTGGAGAAACAGTCTTAGATGTAAATAGAATGAAGTTTAATAACGATAAATGGAAAGTGCTCCACTTAGGAAGGAACAATCAGTTTCACACACACAGCCTGGGAAGCGACTGTCTAGGAAGGACGACTGCAGAAAGGGATCTTGGGGTTATACTGGACCACAAGCTAAATATGAGTCAACAGTGTGACGTTGTTGCAAAAAAAGCCAACATGATTCTAGGATGCATTAACAGGTGTGTTGTGAGCAAGATACGAGAAGTCGTTCTTCCGCTCTACTCTGCACTGGTTAGGCCTCAGTTGGAGTATTGTGTCCAGTTCTGGGCACCGCATTTCAAGAAAGATGTGGAGAAATTGGAGAAGGTCCAGAGAAGAACAACAAGAATGCTGACAGACCTATGAGGGAAGACTGAAAGAATTGGGCTTGTTTAGTTTGGAAAGGAGAGGACTGAGAGGGGACATGAGAGCAGTTTTCAGGTATCTAAAGGGTGTTATAGACAGGAGGAGGGGAAATGTTTCTCCTTGGCCTCTGAGGACAGGACAAGAAGCAATGAGCTTAAATTACAGCAAGGGAGGTTTAGGTTGGACATTAGGAAAAACTTCCTGCCTGTCAGGGGGGTTAAACACTGGGATAAGTTGCCTGGGGGAGTTGTGGCATCTCCATCTCTGGAGATATTTAAGAGCAGATTAGAGAGACCTCTGTCAGGGTTGATCAGATGCTGCTGGATCCTGCCATGTGGTCAGGGGACTGGACCTGATGGCCTCTCGAGGTCCCTTCCAGTTCCCGTGTTCTAGGATCCCATGACCTAAGCGTGCAGTGTAGACACAGCCTCTGAAAGCGGGGGGGGGGGGGGGGAGGGCATGCAGGGAATGATCCATTCAAAATGCCTCCCCTCCCTGGCGGCAGGTACCAATGCGACCTGTTTGAGGGGTCTCTGTGAACCTGATGCTCTCGAGGTGCGGGTGGGCAGAGCGGTGTTGTCGTGATGACACCGGCCGGGCAGGGCGTGTGCTAGTTCTGCATCTAAGCCAGTGGCGGGGGAAGTGCTGCGCAATTGGCGTAGGTTATTGTTAGTTAAGGAAAGGTTATGGCTCTCCTGCTGCCTTGTTCTCAGTCTAATTTGGGCTCTCAAACTCATGGGCCATCTACAACCTGAGCAGTTCTCCGATCCGGCCCAGCGGCGGCTGCCGGCGTGCATGTCCCTGTGGCCCCGAGGCGTATGGCTGTCCCTGAGCCCAGCCCTGCTCTGCCCTCTCCCCCCATTGCACCCCTCCCCTTAAGCTCCCTGCCCAAAGGGACGTGTCCTGGGAGGTGGTGGCATAGCGGACTGCTGTGTGGGTCAGCCTCCCGGTGGCTCCCACTGCCATGGGGAGTGCTGGGGGCCACGGCTAAGCTGAGGCTGGGGGACCATCCCATCCACAGGATGGTTGGGGTGGCTGCTGTGGAACCCCCCCAAAGCACAGGGCGGCCACCTGAGCCGTTCTCTGGGACAACTCTGGACACGTGTCCCCCATGCCACAGCCACGTGCCAGCAGCGGGAAGCCGCTCTAGCCCGCTGTGTTGCCCGTGCTGGTGGGAGCCCATGGGGGAAGGTTAAGTCGCCTGTGGATGGCAGGTGGGCCATGGGGATACATGGGATTGGGGGGGAGAGGACATGCATAGACTGCTTCTGCCCCTCCCCTCCTTCCCCCTTAAGCTCTGCCAGAGGGGTGCCCGCTGGCCTTCTGGGAGGGTTTGAGGACTGGCCCTGGCCCTAAGGTAAACTGAGCTTGAGCCCCCCGCTCTAACTCTTCCTTGCCATTGCACCTGTCAAAGGGCTTGGCGTTGGGGGAATCGATTTAATCACAGTCAATGGGAAGCGTGTGGTAAAGCCAAGAACAAAACCTGGATCGGATTGTGTCCTATGTTTCAACCCGAAAATCTCCCTCCCTTGGTGGCGTGTGGGATTTGAACTAGCAACCTCTCCCTCTCGGGACGTGAACCACTGAGAGCAACGAGCCAGCTTGGAGGAGAGTCCGCAGGGGAGCTTCCCTTTGTGTAAGGGAACGAGCAGAGCCGCTGCCTGCCCAGAGTGGGAGAGCTGACTTGTCAAGAACACGGGGAGGGAACCTGTCAGGATTCCAAGCAGGGCAGCCGTTTCCTGTGGTCGGACCAACGCACCGTGGTTCATTCTGCATTTCCAGGAGATGACACAGGAAGTTGAATATTTGGTGCTGAGTAGCAATTACACCCTTAAATTCTCATTCCAGGTCAATGACTTGTCCTTGGAGCAGCTGAACGTCAAGGAAGAAGAAGAATCCCTGTCGGATTTCAGTTTTGATGAAGAGCAGCTGCTGGAAGGGAGACAGTCCAGTTAGTGCAGCTCACTTGTAGAGTATCTTGGGTCTTACAGTATCTTGGAGCGTTGCTCGGGAATGGAAGCAAAAGGCTCTAACATTGCACATGCTAAATGTTTCAGATGTTTTGTTTTCTGATCAGAGGGTACAAATAAATCGTTGCTGTCTATTGTTGCTCAAGACGGATGAACCTAACTAAGGATCCCCAGTTCATTCCTTTTCTCATGGACCATGAGAACATGGGCAGTGCCTGCATTGGCCTCCCGCCTGGTCGTAATGCTTGCAGCTCTGCAGTCAGCTAGATTGTACTCACGTTTCATGCTGCAGGGTTTCAGCAGGCCAACCTACACGGGGCAGGCAGGAATTCTTTCCCCGGTGCACCGTCTCAGAGAGCAGCAGTGGGTGGGTGCCCAACCACTAGGAACCTTAAGTAGCTGCACAACTTACACACCTAAGACAAAAATTCTTTAGCTCATGTAATCTCCCCAGCCAGTGGCTGCGAGATAAAAGCAATCTGCCGGTGGCCCCTTTCGTTCCATTAACCTGCGGTCAGGCGAAGTCGGTGCAGGCTCTGGGAGGTGCAGAAGGGATGGGGGGGGGGGTCAGGCTCTGGGATGGAATTTGGATTCCAGCGAAGGTTTGGGGTGCAGGCTGTGGGAGGGGTGCTGGGTGCAGGCTCTGGAGTCGGACAGTGGGTTGGGGTGCAGGCATGGAATGGTTTGGGTGCTGAGGGATGTAGGCTCTGGGAGGGAGAGAGTGTGGATGTGGGGTGTGATGCTTCTCTGGGCCAGCTCTGATAAGCAACCCTCCTTAGGCTGCTGCCCAGGGCTTGGGGGCAGAGGTGGACAGTAACTAAGCATAAATACTTTGGTACAATACTCGAGTACATTTTTTTGATATTTGGGCTTAAGTAATTTCTTTTTGTGATACTTTGACTTTTACTCAAGGGGTGCATCTAGACTGGCAAAATTTTGCGCGAAAGCGGACGCTTTTGCACAAAAACTTGCCAGCTGTCTACACTGGCCGCTTGAATTTGCGCAAGAGCACTGACTTTGTAATGTACAAAATCAGTGCTTCTTGCGCAAATACTTTCACACTCCCGCTCAGGAAAAAGCCCTCTTGTGCAAAAAAGCCCCAATGGCCAAAATGGCGATCGGGGCTTTCTTGCGCAAAATCGCGTCTAGACTGGCCACGGATGCTTTTGCGCAAAAGCATCTGTGCTGATCTAGATGCGCTTTTGCGGAAATACTTTTAACGGAAAAACTTTTCCATTAAAAGTATTTCTGCAAAATCATGCCAGTCTAGACGCAGCCAAGTAGTTTTTTAGAAAATGTACGTCTCACTCCGCTCCCGTTGCCGGCAGCGCTTAGTTACTCGCGACTTTCAGCACCCGCTGGCAGCGGCGCAAGCCGGCATTCTGATTTGCTAAAGCACAGCCGCATGCCCAGAGCATCCAGTCGTCAGGCAGTGACTGGTTTTAAAGTAACCAGGCACAATGACCCTGCCATGAAGAAGCCTTCCTGAGGAAGAGGGGTTTTTGTTCAGAAAGGCGCCGTCTACACAGCGCTTTTTTGCACAAAAACCTCTTCCGCAAAAAGGATTAACATAAGAACGGCCGTACTGGGTCAGACCAAAGGTCCATCCGACCCAGTATCCTGCCTGCCGACAGTGGCCAGCACCAGGTGCCCCAGAGAGGGTGGACCGAAGACACGATCAAGCGATTTGTCTCCTGCCATCCCTCTCCAGCCTTTGAGAAACAGAGGCCAAGGACACCATTTCTATCCCCTGGCTAATAGCCTTTTATGGACCTCACCTCCATGAATTTATCTAGCTCTTTTTGAAACTGTTAGGCTATGTCTACACTGGCAGGTTCTTACACAAGAGCATCCATGGCAGTGTGGACACTGTCTTTCAAATGCTCACTCAGTTCCTCCCTATTTGTCAAAACTAAATCTGACCCCTAGCTGCTCTCTCCACGTTCTGAAATAAAACAAATCTCCTCGAATGTGTTCCAATGACTGTTTGGATAAGCTGTGCTCTGTGTTATTTTCCCATCAGATGTCCGGGTAGTTGAAGTCCCCGGTTCCCACCACATCCTGTGCTTTGGAGATTTTGTTTTAAAACAGCCTCATCCACCTCCTCTTCCTGGTGAAGTGGTCTGTATTAGACTCCCTGCTATGACGTCACCCTGGTTTTTACCTCTTCCAGCCTCACCTAGGGTACGGCTAGACTGTGAGGAACTATTGGAAAAAGATACGCAAAGTGTGCTCCGCATTTTGTGTGTCTTTTTCCGATACTTTTGTCGGAAGAAGCTTTTCCGAAATGTGGCCTGTCTAGACTGGGCCAAATGTCAGAAAAAAACCCTCTTTCGAAAGCCCCCTTCTTCCTCGCGGAACGAGGGATACAGGGGCTCCCGAAAGAGCACCTTTTCTCTTCTGCAAAAAAAAACGGAAGAGCAAATGTGTTCCTTGGATGCGGTGGAGTTTTTTCCCAAACCCCCTCTCTACACCCCTCCCCCCAGCAGTCTAGCCGTACCCCTAGAGCCTTTCAGTAAATCTGTCTCTTTCCATCTCAGCCTCAGTGTGTGTGATAGACATGGCAGCACCTCCTCGCTTTTTTCCCTGCCTGTCCTTCCTGAGTAACTTGTACCCTTCCATGCCGATATCCCAGTCTCCTGCAGTATCCCCCCAAGTCTCTGTGACACCGACTACGTCGTGTACGTTTTCTGGGAAGCAGAGATGCACCTTTCACTTGTACAGTTAACACCTTTGTCTGACGTCTTGTGGCATCCACACTTGAAAAGGGCTGCTGCAAACCAGAAGGCTGGGGGAAGAGGGGTGAGGAGGGCTGGGAGCTCAGGCGAGAGGGCAAATATGCAGCTAGATGCTTTTCTGTGGGGCGTCATTTGTTACTGCTTGCCCCGCAGCATGCAAGGCCTGGGGAGTGACCCGTGGGCAGTGCAGCAGGCAGCACCTGAGAAGTGTCGGGGAAGGCTGGTCACAGAGCCGGGCGGCTGTGAGGTAAACCTTTCCTTAATGCCCTTCCTTTGAGTTCCCTTCGGTCTCCAGTCTGCCTTCCCCACGGCAATCAGCCCATCCCCCCAGAGGCAGGGCAGCAGCCTAGACACAAAGGGAAAACAAGTGGATGGTGCAAAGGCTCTGAGGCCACCTAGCCCCATGCACGCTGCTGCCAGCTCCGTTTTCTGGGGGGGCGGGTGCACGGGCCCCTCACAACGAGTGCCACTATCCCCCCGTCCAGGGGCCTCGGCCGTTTCTTACCCTGACTAGAAGGGGAAGGGACAGGCCCACGACTGCCCCACACTCGGCCCTTGTCCCTCACCCCCAGGCTTCCTTGCCCCTTTTCCGAGAGTCCCACCCGAGCAGTGCCCAGTCCCTCCCCAGCCCAGGGTTGGGCCCTGGGGGCAGGGCCATGGGGCTGGGGCCCCGCTGCGCTGGGGGCACGGGCAGGCCGTGGCCGTTGATGGGGCCCGGCCCGCGGGGCCTCGGGCAGGCGCCTGTGGTTGCTTGGTAACCGCGGGCAGCGGCCGCCATTCTCCCAACCTCCGCTGGGCCCTGATGAGTGAGGCGGGCGGGGGCCCTGGCGCCCGCCCCCCCCGGGCCCCGCCCCGGCCCCCGCTGCTGCTGCTCCTGCCGCTGCTGGCGGCCGCGGCCTCCCTGGCCGGGCGACACGGCAGAGCCTGCCCGGCCCTGTGCCGCTGCCACCGGGGGCTGCTCAACTGCAGCCGGGCTGCCCTGCCGGCCGGGCGCCTCCCCGCCGGGCTCCGCCGCCTCCCGCCGCCCGCGCCCGCCGCCCGCAACCGCACCTTCCTCTTCCTGTGAGTACCGGGCAGCCCCCGCCACGCACAGCGCCCCCCCAGGGCAGCCCCCACCCAGTGCCCCCCCCGGGGAGCCCCCGCCACGCACAGCGCCCCCCCAGGGCAGCCCCCACCCAGTGCCCCCCCGGGCAGCCCCTGCCACGCACAGCGCCCCCCCAGGGCAGCCCCCACCCAGTGCCCCCCCCGGGGAGCCCCCGCCACGCACAGCGCCCCCCCAGGGCAGCCCCCACCCAGTGCCCCCCCCGGGGAGCCCCCGCCACGCACAGCGCCCCCCCAGGGCAGCCCCCACCCAGTGCCCCCCCAGGGCAGCCCCCACCCAGTGCCCCCCCGGGCAGCCCCCGCCACACACAGCGCCCCCCCAGGGCAGCCCCCACCCAGTGCCCCCCCGGGCAGCCCCCGCCACGCACAGCGCCCCCCCAGGGCAGCCCCCACCCAGTGCCCCCCCCGGGGAGCCCCCGCCACACACAGCGCCCCCCCGGGCAGCCCCCGCCCCCTCCAGCGCCCCCCCAGGGCAGCCCCCACCCAGTGCCCCCCCCGGGCAGCCCCCGCCGGGCAGCCCCCGCCACGCACAGCGCCCCCCCGGGCAGCCCCCACCCCCTCCAGCACCCCACCGGGCAGCCCCCACCCAGTGCCCCCCCCGGGCAGCCCCCGCCCCCTCCAGCGCCCCCCCGGGCAGCCCCCGCCCCGTCCAGGCCCACCCCCCGGGCAGCCCGCGCCTCCTCCAGCGTCCCCCCAGGGCAGCCCCCACCCAGTGCCCCCCCCGGGGAGCCCCCGCCACACACAGCGCCCCCCCCGGGCAGCCCCCGCCCCCTCCAGCGCCCCCCGGGCAGCCCCCGCCCCCTCCAGCGCCCCCCCAGGGCAGCCCCCACCCAGTGCCCCCCCGGGCAGCCCCCGCCCCCTCCAGCACCCCACCGGGCAGCCCCCGCCCCGTCCAGGCCCACCCCCCGGGCAGCCTCCGCCCCCTCCAGCGCCCCCCGGGCAGCCCCCGCCCCCTCCAGCGCCCCCCCGGGCAGCCCCCACCCAGTGCCCCCCCGGGCAGCCCCCGCCCCCTCCAGCGCCCCCCCGGGCAGCCCCCACCCAGTGCCCCCCCGGGCAGCCCCCGCCCCCTCCAGCGCCCCCCCAGGGCAGCCCCCACCCAGTGCCCCCCCGGGCAGCCCCCGCCCCCTCCAGCGCCCCCCCAGGGCAGCCCCCACCCAGTGCCCCACCGGGCAGCCCCCGCCCCGTCCAGGCCCACCCCCCGGGCAGCCCCCGCCCCCTCCAACACCCCCCCGGGCAGCCCCCGCCCCCTCCAGCGCCCCCCCAGGGCAGCCCCCGCCCCCTCCAGCGCCCCCCCAGGGCAGCCCCCGCCTCCTCCAGCACCCCACCGGGCAGCCCCCGCCCCGTCCAGGCCCACCCCCCGGGCAGCCCGCGCCTCCTCCAGCGTCCCCCGGGGCAGCCCCCACCCCGCCCAGCGCCCCTCCAGCGCCCCCCCCGGGCAACCCCCACTCCGTCCATCTCCCCCCCGGGAAACCCCTGCCCCGTCCAGCGCCCCCCCTGGGCAATCCCCGCCCCGTCCAGCTCCCCTCCCCCGGGCAACCCCCACTCCGTCCATCTCCCCCCCGGGAAACCCCTGCCCCGTCCATCGCTCCCCCCGGGCAGCCTCTGCCCCGTCCAGCGCCCCCCCCCCAGGCAGCCCCCGTCCAGCGCCTACCCCCGGGCAGCCTCCCTCCCCCCCCCCCCGAGGCGTCCCCCGCCCTGTCCAGCGCCCACCCCTGGGCAGCCCCACCCCTGTCCAGCTCCCGCCCCTGCCCCATCCAGCTCCAACCCCCTGGGCAGCTCCCACCCCTGGAATCTCCCAGTTCCTGGGCAGCCCCCGCCCATGCAGCCTCCACCCTCTGGGCAGCCCCCACCACCTGGTCATCCCCTGCTGCTGCCAGCCCCCCCAAGCAGCTCCCACCCCCTAGGCAGCTCCCAGCCCATGGCAGTCCCCACCCCAGGCAGCTCCCTTCCTCTGGGCAACCCCCACCCCTGGGCAGCCCCGCCAGGGCTGTAACTGTCAGTGTATCACCACATCCTGCCTTTACCGGTCTAGCTCCCGGTGTAGCTACGCCCTTACTCCCCAAGGGCCTTGCCAGAGCCTGCTGGTGGTGGCTGTGGGCCTAGGAACGCCCAAAGCTCTGGGGCGCAGCTGCTGCAGGTCACACCAGGGCCTCTGGCAGCTCTGGGGGCTTGGCAGCACAATGACAGTGAAAGCGATTGTTCAGGCTGCTGTTCATCGGCATCCCTGCAGCTCTGGAGTGCCAGGCCCTGTACACACACACCGAAAAGCTGGGCCCGGCTCATGGGGCTCCGTTTGCCCTCGCTCCCCATCGCCTCACCTGCATTGTGGAAAGCAGGACTTTCCCACCCCTCAGGTACACCCAGGAGCAAAAGGCAAGGCAGATAAAACTGTCTCCAGAGCCAGGCAGGGCGGAGGGGGGGTCGCACTGTTCTCCCTGTTCTAGAAAAGCTACTTGTTTAGTGGCAGCACCCACGACTCGTTCTGTGATGCCGTACCGCGGTCACATGCCAATCCGCTTCTCCCAGGCGCGCACACACACTCAACGCAACCCAGAAATGGAAGTGATAGGAACTCCCATTATCCACACCTGCCCCTGGGATGGCTGGAGCCATTGCCCTGTCGCGGTAGCACATCCCAGAGGAGGGAGGGAGGGGAAGGTTGTAACAGCTCGGAGGAGGGTGCTCCAGGACGGGCCTCGGCGGTGCACGGGGGCACTTGCTGTGGGCCAGCAGGAGGCGGTAGGCATATCCATAGTACACTTGCCCACCATGTTCTAGGGATTGCTCATGCAGTGGTAGAAATCATAGAACCATAGAACTGGAAGAGATCTCAGAAGCCCATCAAGTCCAGCCCCCTGCCCAAGGCAGGACCAATCCCAACTAAATCAACCCGGCCAGGGCTTTGTCAAGCCGGGACTTAAACACCTCTAGGGATGGAGACCATCCCAGTGCTTCACTACCCTCCTAGTGAAATAGTTTTTCCTAATATCCAACCTGGACCTCTCCCACCTCAACTTGAGCCCATTGCTCCTTGTTCTACATCTGTCACTACTGAGAACAGCCTCTCTCCATCCTCTTTGGAACCTCCCTTCAGGAAGTTGAAGGCTGCTCTCAAATCCCCCCGAACTCTTCTCTTCTGCAGACTAAACAGACCCAAGTCCCTCAGCCTCTCCTCATAGGTCCTGTGCTCCAGCCCCCTCATCATTTTGGTTGCCCTCTGCTGGACCCTCTCCAATGCATCCACATCCTTTTTGTAGTGGGGGGCCCAGAACTGGACACAATACTCCAGATGTGGCCTCACCAAAGCCGAATAAAGGGGAATAATGACATCTCTGGATCTGCTGGCAATGCTCCTCTTAATGCAATCTAATATGCCATTAGCCTTCTTGGCTACAAGGGCGCCCTGCTGACTCATATCCAGCTTCTCATCTGAGAGAAACGAGACCTCCTGGGGTAATGTGGCGGAGGGCTGCCCACAGGACATTCCCCAGAGCTTCATCTCCTCTAGTTTCTAAGGTTCCAAACAACGCAGCATCCCAGGACATGAGCCAGGGCCTAATGCAGCTCCCTGGTGTGACCTTTTCTCTGATTTTCACCCTTCATTTTCTCCTTCCATTCCCCAGTGTTGTACCCCCATGCTGCATGGTGCTTCTCTAGCCTTGGTGTTAACACCCTGGCAACGTTTGTCGTTTTTCCTCCGTTAGTCAGCGTTTAGCAGGCCTGCGGAGTGAGTGTGGCCGCCAGCATTCAGGGTGCGTCCTCACTGCCTGCTTTCAGTCACTCGCAATTTTCTGAAACTTTCACCTCTTAAGCTAAAAGTTACCTGCTCTGATCTCTGCCCTGGGGTATTTTTATTTTAAATTCTGATCAGAAACAGTGCTGTCAATTTTGAGAATGAAGGGATTGAAAAAAGAATACTTTCTCCACTTAAAAAAGGCAAAATCTTTCCTGATTTTCCCCCTTGTTTGAACAGTTTCCAGTCACAGTGGCTGGGGGTTGCCAGGTGACATTTGCCCTGGGAACAGCTCTCAGTGAGAAGAAAAATGGATGCAAGAGACAGACACAAATTAAACTAATAAACAGACAAAACTCCCTGTAACGATGCGTTGGGGTCCCCCACCTCCTGCACCCCCAAAATGGCACGAACAGACTCCGCCAGCCGGGAGAACAGAGGGAGTTTATTGCTTCTCCAGGATACAGCCCAGCACAGATGTCATCTGGTTACAGGGCAGGCCTAGGATGCCTCAGCCCCCCCTTGATATGGGGAGAGGGCCTCGGCTTCTAAACCCCCCAGCCTGTGGCTGAGGCTGCCTCCTCCATGCTCCCAGACAGAAACTAACTCACTCTTCTCCAGCCCTGCCCCCCAGCCAGGGCAGCATCCACCTTCCTTTGTTCCTCTCCGGGGGGATGGCTGGTCAGACAGGTTGAGAGATCCCTTTGCATAATGACTCATCCTGTTTTGCTGGGTCGTGGTACCCACGGCAGCCATTGGGGTTACCCCAGAGCCAGCAGCATAGAAACCAGCCAGGTACCCCCACTACGTCACACTCCCTCCCGCCCCAGCCACCCTCACTGGAATCCCATGGAGTATTTCAAACTTCCCATTGAGATTTGGATGAAGTTTTCCTCTCTGATTTCCAGGATCTCAAAGATTCAATCCAGGCATTGTGGCTGGGAAAGAGATGCCGAGATGGGCAGGTGCTGTAGTCTCATTTAGCAGGAGGGAAGGGAGCTGTTGATTTGCCGACTGGAGGACCCCCCAGGATGAGTTCTGAAACTGGGACGTGGAGTTGTCAGCTGGTCACTGAAGTGGGGGGACCTGGAATGGCTGGAGTCTAGGAGTAGGCTTGTGGCTTGGCGCTAGTGGAGCTGGGGGTGGTTTCTGCAGCAGGGGCTGACGACGAATTTGCCCTGACTCTGGACGGGTTTGCAGAGCAGCGCTTGGGGTGTTGTGCCCCGGTGTGCCGGGCTGACAGGCATGACCGCTTTCCTTGTGCTCCGCTCTCCGGCCCTTCCCCCAATGCTCTGCCTCAGACTAGGCAACGTGTGTTTGTCCAGCGCCTAGCGCCTTGGAGCCATTGCAGAACACAAATAACCCCCATCCGGAGAGTCTGGGGCTGTCCCCGGCCACGTGTCACTAAGCAGCCTAGTGGGGCCACGAGCATGGGTGGGAGCTGGCTTTGAATATCACCAGGCAGGACACGGAGCCGGGGCTGGGAGGGGCAATGAGCTATGGCCGTCCAAGCCTGGCCCTGCCATTCTCCTCCAAGGACCCGCTCCCTGCCCCCCTCTTCCCTCCCCAGCCAAGGGCCTGCTCTCCCGGCCAGGCCAGACCCTGGAGCCTGGCCTAGGTAGGAGCAACCCTGGGGGGCCCAGGCAGCTGTGGGGAGCTGCAGACCCTTCTCTTGCCTGGGATGGGGAGCCCCAAAACACCCCTGGCCCATGTCCCTGCCCCTAGACCCTCTGTCCCAGCCAGGGAGCCCAGTTGTGGCTCCTGTGTGGCTCTTACCATGGCCTGGCTGTGGCTCTTTGGCCCCTGTGACGTAGTGGGGGGTAACCTGCTAACTCTCTGGCTGCTGTCTGTAGTTCCACAGAACAGACAAGCGATGAGTCACTATGCAAAGAGGGTATCCCGACTGGTTTGGCCAGCTGACCCCCATGGAGAGGAACAAAGGAAGGTGGAATGCTGCCCTGGCTGGGGGCAGGGCTGGAGGAGAGTGAGTGAGTTCCTGTCTGGAAAGCAGGGGAGAAGGAGCTGGGGAGGGGGCTGGGATTCCCCTATCTCAAGGGGGGCACTGAGGCCTCTTAGCCCCAGTTCCTGTAACTAGATTACATCTGTGCTGTGCTATATCCTGGAGGAGCAATAAACTTCCTCCATTCTACCGGCTGGTGGAGTCTGTTCATGCCATTTCGGGGTGCAGGAGATGGGGGACCCCCAACGCGCCGTCACACTGGTGTCAGGAGTGGGATGCACTGCACCCCGTGGATGGAGCTTCCAGCGGCGAGCGACAAGGTGCAGTAGAAGCAAGAGCCCTGGAGCCAGGCGTGCTGGAGACAGAGCGAAGCGGTTCCTGGGAATTGTGGGGCACTGCAGCACTAGACTGGTGAGTCTGCACCGAGGGGACCAGCGGGCAGATGGCCTACGCCCGACTCTTGAAGGCAGAGCTGGTGGGGCTGTGCAGAGAGAGGGACTTGCCTGTGCAGAAAGCAACCAAGGCCCAGCTGATTGCCCAGCTGGAAGAGAATGACCAGCCACAGGGCCAGGATCTTGTCCCCAGGGGAAGCAGCCAGACCCCCCCTGAGAGTGTGTCAGGCTCAGAGAGGGGGAGGAGCGCTGGAACCCACCGGAGACATGAGACAGCGTCTCCCAGGAGGCCTGCAAGCCGTAGCCCATCTAGGGCAGGGGCCAGCCCAGCGGAGCTGCGGCGGCTGGAGATCCAGCTGCGGATAAAGGAATTGGAAGCAGAGGACCGAGAGAGGGACCGCCAGGACCGAGAGAAGGAGCGCCAAGATCGAGAGAGGGACCGCCAGGATCGAGAGAGGCAGCGACAGCATGAGCTGGCCATGGCAGAGCGGAGAACCGGCAGGGCACCAGCTGCGCCAAGTGTGGATGGGCCCCAGGGTCCCAGGACTGCCAGGCGCTTGGAGAGGCTCGTGGTGGCCCAATTGAAGGACATGGGCGACATAGACGGGTTCCTCAGCTCCTTTGAGAGGGCCTGTGGACTGCAGCGGGTCCCCCCAGCTGACTGGCTGCAGGAGCTCATCCCCGCACTGAACCAGGAGGCGGCCAGAGTGCTCAGTCAGCTGGAGGACCTAAAGCCAGGGGATTACAACCGAGTCAAGGAGGCCCTGCTGCACAAGTTCGGGCTGACCCCCGAGATGTACAAGAAGAAGTTCCGGGGGATGCAGAAGGAGCCACAGGAGACCTATGTGGATCTGGCCTCCCGCCTGGCGCAATACTGCCGCAAGTGGGTGTCTGGAGTCGGAGCCCAGACCGCAGAGGAGCTGCTCAAGCTGGTCATGATGGAGCAGTTCTATGAAGCGTGCCCACCCAAACTGAGGCTGTGGCTCAAGGACCAAAGACCAGAGACCCCCCCCAGGAGGCCGGGAGGCTGGCAGATGAGTTCACGGAGAGCCGGTCCGGGTGTGAACGGGAGTCCCGGAGAGAAAGGGAATCGCACAGAGACCGGATCTCAGCTGAGCAACGGAGGGAGTCAACTACGGGGCGAGACCAAGGAACAGGTCGTCTGTACCCCAGAGAACCAGCCAGGGCCTGGACAGAGAGCCCAAAGCCTAACTTGCCAGCGCTGTGGGCAAAAAGGCCACAAGAGGGCTCAGTGCACCAGGTCCCAGGACCGGGGACTTTCCAGGGTTAACTGGCTGGGGCGGGAGGAAGGGCAGGCTGCCCCAGAGGCAGGGGCTGGCAGGCAAACCTCAGCTCAGAGAGAGGGGAAGGATGCTCAGTGCACCTCCCCTGGGAGGTCTGACCCTCGGGAGGCGGATTTCTCCATGTACCGGGTGGGGGCAGGGCGGCCCCTGCGGAGCGAGTGCCTCATACCCCTGGAGGTGGATGGTAGGAAGGTGACGGGCTTCTGGGACACGGGGGCGGAGGTGACACTGGCCCGATCCGATATAGTGGCCCCAGACCGGATACTACCCCACACGCAGCTGACCCTGAAGGGCATAGACGGGTCCCCGTTTAAGGTGCCTGTAGCCCGGGTGCATCTGAAATGGGGGGCCAAGGAAGGCCTCAAGGAAGTGGGCGTGCACCCGCACTTGCCCACCGAGGTGCTGATGGGGAATGACCTAGAGGAGTGGCCCCATGATTCCCAGCAGGCTCTACTCACCACTCGGAGCCAGAGCCAGCGAGGGGCTGGCAGCCTGGGTCCAGGGAAGGACTCCCGGCAGCGTCCTCAGGGTCCCATCCCAGTGGACACGGGGTCCAACCAGGCTGGGACGCCGGACCTAGGTAAAGGTGGGGGACAGGTCTCGATCCCTGCCTCAGCAGCTGAATTCCAGGCTGAGGTGCAGGCAGACCCCTCCTTGCAGAGGCTGAGGGACCAGGCTGGCCTCCGTGCAGCTCAGCCCCGGGGGAGAGGTGGCCAGGAGAGATTTCTATGGGAGCGGGGATTCCTGTTCCGGGAATGGCTTCCCCCCGGGAAGGTGAAGGCATGGGGGGTCCAGCGGCAGCTGGTCGTCCCCCGAAAGTATTGCCTTGAGCTGCTGTATTTGGCCCACAGCGTCCCTGTTGCGGGCCACCGGGGGATCCGGAGCACCCGGCTGAGGCTGCTCCAACACTTCTATTGGCCGGGAATCTTTACAGCCGTGCAGCGGTACTGCCGGTCCTGTGACTCCTGCCAGAGGGGTGGGAAGGCCCAAGACAGGAGGAAAGCGGCTTGGGGGTCTCTACCCCAGATAGAGGACCCTCTGGGCTCGCTGAGAGAGTTATGGGAGGGGAAGACCCCCCTGGATGGAGTGTCGGGGGTGGAAGCCGCCCTGGCTGTCCAGAGAAGGCTCGCTGGGCTCATGGCCCCGGCCCGAGAGACCCTGGCCAGAGATCAAGGCCAGCGGAAGGGTGGGTGTGATCCCTGAGGACAGGCCGGTGCCAGTCGCCCTGGAGCGGTGCGGCAAATGGACAGAAGGAAGCCAATTCATGTGGGGCTCGCCATGGCCGGCCCGAGTCAAGGGGAGCATCCATGTCCCCAGGGCGGGTTCCCACGCAGAGGACCCGAACTTCCCTAGGTCACGAGCGGAGTGACCCTGCTCAGTTCGCTCTCGGAGGGGGGAGAACTGTGACGTAGTGGGGGGTAACATGCTAACTCTCTGGCTGCTGTCTGTAGCACCACCGAGCAGACAAGCGATGAGTCACTATGCAAAGAGGGTATCCCAACTGGTTTGGCCAGCTGACCCCCATGGAGAGGAACAAAGGAAGGTGGATGCTGCCCTGGCTGGGGGCAGGGCTGGAGGAGAGTGAGTGAGTTCCTGGCTGGAAAGCAGGGGAGAAGGAGCTGGGGAGGGGGCTGGGACTCCCCCTTCTCAAGGGGGGGGGCACTGAGGCCTCTTAGCCCCAGTTCCTGTAACCAGATTACATCTGTGCTGTGCTGTATCCTGGAGGGGCTCCATTCTCCATTCTTCCGGCTGGTGGAGTCTGTTCGTGCCATTTCGGGGTGCAGGAGATGGGGGACCCCCAACGCGCCGTCACAGCCCCCGAGAACCCCGCCCCCGGATGAAAGCCGGAGCCCTGGTGGGGTGAAAGCCGTGCGGGAAGATGGGGGAGCCATGGATCCTCCACCTGCGCTGGGCAGGAGCCATGGGGCAGGGGCGGCCCTCACACCAGGCAGGAGGGGTGGTCCAGGCTTCCCAGCTGACTCCTGCTTCCAGCTCGGCTGGGGGGCAAGACCTCAGGAGAAAAGCGGGGGGGGGGGGCAGGGTCTCACACAGGCCTCTTGGAGGAATCCATCCCCCCTGTCACCACGTCTGGGCTGCTGCTGGTGTTTTCACACACGTCGTGAATTACACACGCGGATCTGACTCGGCGGGGTGAGAAACTATGGGCCAGATTCTATCCCATGGAAGTCAGTTGGGGGTTTCTAGCGGCTTCCAAGGGAGCATGAAACACTGAGGGCATTGCAGGGGGGATTAGGAATACCGGCTGCGCACCCCCCCTGCCAGGCCCCCGGCGGGGACCGTGCACACAGCTCCCCGGAGTGCGCTGAGGCTGCGGCGTGGTCAGCCCTCCAGCCGCTCCGGCTGGCGCCAAAGAGCAACTCAGCCCCAGCTGGGGGGCGTGAGCTGCACCGGCCCAGGGCCCAGTCTCCTTAACCCGACAGCTCCCCGCCACTGCCCCTGTGGTGTTAGCTCTCTGGTGGGAGCGCCGCAGCCACGCCCAGCCAGCACCTCGCCCGCCGGGGAGGGTCAGTGGCAGCCACGACTGCAGGCCCAGCCCTGTTTTCCAAGAGCCGGATGGGGGGGTGTCTGTGGGGCCTGCCAAGGGACAGGTCAGCTTGGGAGAGCAGAGATGAGACAGGACCCCGGAGAGGGCGGGAGTGCAGGTGAACCCAAGGCCAAGGAGCCGATGAATGACGGACTGTGTGGTTTGCTGGCAGGCCCAAAACCCTACTTCAGGGCAAGCCAAAGTGAAACGGAAAGTTCTGGAACAACGTGGGGCTGCGACACAGGCCACACGGACTTTGTTTTGTCTGCATGAAAAGTTTCATTTCGGGCATTTTTAAAAGGAAATGAAGGAGCAGGCTCACAGACTAGCTCCAGGGGGAGCTGCTTCCTTGGGAACCGTAGCCCAGAGGTTAGGGCCTTGCGGCATGGGAAACCCACATCCAAGACTGCCTCTGCGACTTGCACACAAGTCTCCAGTCTCTCTGGACCTGGGGCTGTTGACATTAGAAAAAGAGACTCGGGGGTTGCCCTTGTGGGTTAGACCCACTTCATCAGACAAGCTTCCCCTTCAACTCCTCTGATGAAGAGGCGTTACCCACGGAAGCGTGTGCGCCGATCTATTTTGGCTAGGCGCCGAAGTGCCACAGGCCCCTGCGCTGTGCTAGGGAAGAGCATGCCCTAACCAGCAGGCTAGAGAAATTCGTGCCCGTGCTCTCGGGCCCAGTGCCTATTTGACTCTTGTATATGCCGTGGAACATCTTCAGTAGGGAGAGAAACTCTTAATCAAACCCTTTCCCTCTGCTCCAAGGGCAGAGAGCTCCCCGGGCCCTCCCTGAAGAGGGTGCAGGAAAACCCAGCTTGGAGAACACAGCCCCAGAGCCCATCTCCGGCGGGAGCAGGGAGGGGATGCAGCTGACATGCTCACAATACCAAACCCGCGGGGCTGGGTTCTTCCCTTATGGATGGCAGGGCTTACAGGACAGCAGCCTCCTTTGTTCCTTCCCAGCTGTTTGGCTCATTCTGGCCACAGCCCTCGGGGCCGCCTGCTTCACCACAGAACACGCTCGGTGATGCCAGCCCAGTGGGGCGTGTGACGCTCAGGCGGGGCAACGGAATCCGTCTCCGTGCGAAGGTTTTGGGGCCTGGCCGTGTTCCACCAAAGTCAAGGGGCACTTTGCCGTTGGGAGCACGGTCACGCTCTCCGGTGACTCAGGGCGGAGGGGAACTGCTTGCACAGTGCTCTGTTCCGAGCACTTCCCGTGAATTCACGCGCTAAAGACTGTGGTGACATGGCCTTTATTTCTTCACAGGGACTTCAGTGGGAATGCTATTTCTTCCATTGAAAAAAGGGTCTGGAAAGGATACCCTTGGGCTGAATATTTGTGAGTATTTTCTAGTGTTTTAAATACTGAGGGCTAACAGGTATTTAGTGTGCACGCACACACACATGCAAACACACACGTGCGCGCACGCACACACACACGCACACACACCCCTCTCTTTTACTTCAGTTCCAGTTGGGGGTGAGAAAGATACGGCTGAGACTCAATTCTGTGATCTAACATTTATCTTTCACACAGTGAAATCTGAAAGCCGCTCTGATGCCAGTGTTAGCAAAGACAGACGTGCCTGGTACATTAAGGAGTTGGTATCCAAAGCTGAAATTGGCTCAGTTTATTTCTTAGTAGTAGTTTTTCCATAACTTACACAAGTGACTGGCCACTGGGAATAAGCCAGGGGCTTGTTATATCTATGTGTGTGTGTGTGTAAATCTTAATACAGATGCATTTAAGAAAAGTTCTTTCGCATACACTATTGTAGCACAGTTAGATTTGCTCTCTTAGGCTATGTCTACACTGCAGGGTTTTTTCAGAAAAGGATACGCAAATTGCAAACTGCAATTTGCGTATCTTTTTCTGGTTTATTTCGGAAGAGGCTTTTCCGAGATTTGGCCCGTCTACACGGGGCCAAATGTCGGCAAAACCTCCTCTTTCGGAACATTCCTTATTCCTCTTAAAATGAGGGATACAGGGATGCCGAAAGAACGTGTCCACTTTTTCGGAAACTATTCCAACAAAGTGGCTGCGTTCTTTGGATGCGGCAGAGCTTTTCCACTCTACCTCTGCCATGCGGACATAGCCTTACTGACTAGAAGCCACTTCTCAACAAGAGCATGTAATTTACTGTCCGTGCGCACTGGGGCTCAGAGCAGTCTGAGCAGACATGCGTAGAAATACTTCTGGATGGCCAGGGCAGATTTCCATGGTGTGGAACATGCTGTGAGTTTTGGCGGCACTGACATCAGATGCTGGGGCCATGCACACAGAGCCCTCATGGCCCTGAGCGTTAGAGTAGAGGTGCAGAAAGCCTTGAGTTCCTCCTTTCTCAGCCAGGTAACAAGCTCCAAACCACCATCCGCTGACTTCACTAGGTCGTCTCATTGTGTTTCTGCTCATGAGCACAGTTTACAGTTTTATAGACAACGCTAATGGTTGCTGGCTTTATATAAAGAGATTGCACGTGAGTTTGCAGTCGTGTTCTCACCATTGTGCGGTTACATTGAACAGAAGTGACTGGCCCTGTTTGAGAACTTAAGCTTCAGACCTGCTACTTTCCAGGCTACGGAACAGCAGGCTTGGTTACAGACCTGGGTTTATAGAACAGACTTTCCCCGCAGCCATTCTCATAATCCCTTGGGAGGCTTTCAGCGGGCTGCAGGCTATGGAAAGGAAGGGAGGAGGCTCAGAACGGACCTGGTCCATTCAAGTCATGCACACGCCCCAACAGTTACTGCTAGTAAATAGCTCTTGGACTCACTGCTCCAAGAGTGTGGCTCTGCGGAGCCAACCAGAGAAGTCCAGTTACAGGGAAGTCGTTTTCCTTCGTTACTTTGTTCCTTTCTGAATCCCTCCGAGTCCAGTTACTGCTCAGTTAGGGCTGAAGATTGGTCTCCCTCCACAGGAAGCTAATGTCCAGTCTCCCATTCTCTCAGCAGACAGCAGAAGTTTGATGCTGTAAAAGCAAATCCTATTTGAAGCGTCAGTCGCACACCTCTCGTGTCTCACATCTTCCACTGCGCCCTGCGTGTCTGATTTCCTTCGAGCTTCAAAACAAACCAAACCTTCTGCTTTGACATTACAGGCTGAAAGGATCCGGGGGAGAAATTTAGCCCCAGGTCAACACACAGAGTTTAGAAGGGTTTTAGAATCTCAACTGTAGAGTCACAGCCAGGACTGCCAGGTACAGGGCCCACTGGAAACTCCTTCTTAGCTCTTCTCTCTGGGGCATCAGTCAGAGGAGTCACGTCTGCCTTGTGACTAATGAAAGTCAGCTCTTATGGAGCTGAGAGAAAAGCTAAAGCCGTCCCTGAGGTTTGAGAGGTGCAGTAGTTACTCAGATTCTCAAGGGTTCATTCAGAAACCATTGCATGTAGGATGAACAGGGAAATACACGCTGCGGATCAGATTCCGCCAGCTCTCCGCGGATCAGGAAGGATGTCGATACATTGCAGAGGGTTCATGAGAATGATTACAGGGTGGAGAAACCTGCCTAGTGTCTACACTTCAGGTAGACATCCACGGCTGGCCTGGGCCAGCTAACTCAGGCTCATGGTGTGGAGCTGTTTCCTGGCAGTGTAGATGCCTGGGTTGGGCTCTGGGATCCTCTCACCTCACAGGGTCCTAGAACCCAGGCTCCAGGATGAGCCCGAAAGGCTTCGTTGCAATGAAGCAGCCCAAACCCCATGAGCCCAAGTCAGCTGGCCTGGGCCAGCCAGGGGTGTCTAACTGCAGCATAGACAGACCCATAGCGACCAACTCCCAGAGCTCCGAGAGGGTTTGGGGTGATTCGATCTGTCTGTAAGTACTTACCTGGAGAGCAAATATCTGATAGTGGGCTACTCAGTCCACCAGACAAAGGCGCTGGCTGGAAGTAGGAGGCAGACAAATTCAGACGCAATAGGGCATGCATTCTTCACCCCTGGGTAATTAACCATTGGAATAAGCTTGCTTGTGCACTCCCCAGGGGAACAGAGAGCCTTTGACAGATGCTATTTTAATACAGGGTTCTGCTGAAGAGATTTGTTTCTCTTGGTTATTGCTGGAGCCAGTGAAATGCCCTTTTGTCTCTTTTCAGAGTTTTAAAGGACAACGACTTACGCAAGCTGCAGAAAGATTCTCTCGAGGGCTTGCTGTCGCTGAAGCATGTGTACGTGTTTCTTTCTAGTGCTGCTCGTGGGCTGCGCTCATAACAGACAAGCTGCTGTTTGTTCCTGAACCCTTTGCTGCGGCTGGCAGGCTCCGGGGGTTATCTTAAAGCAACGATTGGTTGTAAAGCGGGGGCCCTGGGGACGTCCCTAGGCTGCCGTGTGTGTAGACGTGCTCCAAGCAGAGACCACGCTGGGTTTTGGCAGCGCCCGCCTTGTTTCACAGGTTCCCTTTCTCTCCTCCATTCCGGTGCATGTGCCCGAGGCGCTCCCCGCACTGCCAAACAGGGCTTTCTACGCCACGGTGTGGGTTCTTAGTGGAGGGCAGCTTTCAGCTCCCTGGAGCCAAGGGCAGCCCCAGCTGGGGAGCACAGACCTCAGCTAGCTGCAGGCAAGGCCAAACCAGCCCCACCAAGCGGGGCCTGTCAGTTGGCAGGAGCGGCAGGAGCGGCCGTTTTGCAGAGAAGACAGACCTGCGGTTGGGGTCCCCCTGCTTCCCAGCGCATCCCGCTGTTTACTCTCGTCCCGGGATGCGGGATGGCGCCCACAGCAAGCAGGCGCAAAGTGGCCCACGGGAAGGGCTGCAGAACTGCGTTTGTGAGGGAATCTCCAGGAGGCACACGCCTGGCGCTCCCCGGGCACGTGGGCGCTCGGAGCTCGGCTGAGGCCTGTCTTACTGGGCGGCCTGAGCCAACGTGTGATCCTTGGTTCACTTGGGGATTCTTCGGCTGTCTTGGCAAATGCTGGATTCACACCCCCACCCCCTTTTCCTTTTTAACCCCCGTAGGAAATGCCACACACAGATCCTTGCTAAAAGCATGAAGGTGGTGGCAGTGCGTTTGCTGCTAGGCCCCTGTAAACTGCCTATTAAATGCTGTCCAGGGGCTTAGGGAACCAGCCCCGATGGACCTGCTGTGGCCGGGGGAAAGCCGCCTCTCTCCAGCCCAAACCTAGCCCAGCCCCTGACCTGTCACCATCAGGGGAGAGGCATTGGTCCCACGGCCTCATCCCAAGCTGCCATGGTGAGGAGAGCACCTCTCCCCATCAGCCCAGTGCTGCTAGGGAGTCCTCTCTCCCCACCATAGCCCCGGGGCCGCCCCACCCCAGCACCTGCATCCCAGCCAGAGCTCTCACACCCTTGCACCCCGACCTTCAGGCCCCCTCCTGCACTTTGAACCCCTCAGACCCCTCCCCCAGATGAATTGTGTTCTGTGCACTAATGTGGAGGACGTGGAGACCAATGACTCCGTACTGGTGCGCCTCACCCAATGCATTCCGCACGTGTGGTCGGTGTCAGTAGGAATCTTTCTGTGGCAGGAGGGAGAGGTTCTTTCCTTTCGGGTTCAATCTGCCCAGTGCTGGGTTTTCCTGCATTGTGCAGTCAGAGTGAGCGTGCGTCAGAGCGGTGACATACACAAGGCAGCAAATTCTGCTTTTCTTTTCTCTGTTGGCTCAGACGGCTGCAGCGTTCTCTCCTCCTTGCACCCTTCCTGGCGTACTAGGGAAAGGGCAAAGAGGCAAATGCTTACCCCTCCCTACAAGCTAGTGTGGAGGGCTGCCAGGCTGCCAGGGACCAGAAGAGCTGGCTTAGCCAAGCCCAGAGAGGCCTGCCAGTTAGCAAACAGGAACCGGAGGCACAACAGGCATCTCCGAGGAATGGGGAGGCTAAGCAGGGTTCGAATTGGCTCAGGAACTTAATACTGTTTTGTGTTCAGGGCCTTATGCTGCTGTTCAGTCAGCTTTACATGGGTGTTTTGGCCTGGACAGACCCTTTTCCAAGCCCTGTCCTGGCCACCCTGACTTTTCTGCCCACAAGACATTTGTCCTGTTTGCCTTGGCCAAAGGGATCGGCTGGCAAGCACGAACGGGACAAATGCCCACTTTGGGCACAAAGACAGAGGCACCTGAAAGGGGTGAACAGAGATACCAGTTCTATGGGGGGGGGAGAGCAGGACTCAAGTGGGGGACAGGCAGGGCTCCAGTGAGCAAAGATGCTAGCCCTGTGCACTAGACCTGGAAGGTCGGCTTAAGGTACGGAACCAGCTACGTACAATTCATAGCTGGAATCGGCTTCCTCTTAATCCCACTTTGGTGCCATCCCACATGCTCTGGTCCACTTCCCTGACTCCTCACGGCTGTAAAGAGAACAGCCGCCAGCCGGCCCTCAGCAGTCAATGTTCGACCTGCTAGATCCAAGCCAGCAGAGCGAGCTCCGGCGCGGCGAGTAAAGACGTGCCCAGTGCATGTGGGGCGAACACTGCAGGCCTGACAATTCGTTTCTTCAGATTCTTCAGCAAACCAAACAACAAATGCAGAGTTCAAACCAAGCCCAAACAGTTTGTTTCCTTTTTCAGATCAGCCTTGTTAAAAATCAAACTCAGGTGAAGTGCAGAAGCAACTGTCATTCTGAACCAGAAAAAATGCTTCAGCCAACTCAAATTTGCATTTTTCAGCTGAAAAAGCTTTCGCTCAAGTCTAGTCCTCAAAGGCTTGGTAGGGTTGCTGTGAGTCATAGGGCTTATCCGCACTTCTGTGTCCGTGCAAGTGGCTACCAACTCGTAACAACATAGAATCTTTGCCCTTTGTGTCCAGGCAATGAAAGTAAATGTTGCTGTTGTTCAAGTGCAATCCATATTTTTCTAATCTCCATTTGTTCATTTCAACAGGGATTTATCCTGCAACAAAATCCAGTTTATTGAGAAACAAGCGTTTGAGCCACTGCCTTTTCTGCAGTTTATGTAAGTTCTAGAAATGGCTTGATAGTGTATTGTACAGTAAGCAGTGTTTACTGACGTCTGTAACGGAGCTAGTGGTAGAATCAATTCTAGTGGCAATACGTGTGACTAACATTCTGCTCCTGGAAGACTGACTGTGCTCTAGCTAGAGAGACGCCTATAGGTGATGTCCACAGAGATTTGGCTGAAGTTGTTTCTTAAAGATTTACTAAACCCTAGAATAGAAAGCGATTAACTGCACCAGTTTTCACTTCCTCTACTTGATGCACTAAACAAGTGCAGAAAGTAGCAGAATTTCCTCACTAATCCACCTGGGATTTGCATACTCCCTGCCCATGAAAATTGCTCACTGCTAAGTTCCTATCCAGCAGGCCAGATTTATTTCTACAATTGTTTCTTTTCCCAGAAACCTTGGTGGGAATCTCATTACCGAGCTTCAGCCCGGGACGTTCCAGGCCTGGCATGGGATGCAGTTTTTGCAGAAGTTGTAAGTGTAACAAAGTTGACAAGTAAATCGGGACATAAAATCGAGACTGTTGGGGATGGATCCTGCCCTGCAGGGTCTCTGGTTCTCCCCACAAGTACACAGGCAGCCCCTAGCAAACCTTCTGGGGTCCAGGCACCACCTCTGCTTGGGACGTTCTTCCCCTGCCGCGTCTGGGGGGGTGGGGGTAGCATGGGGATTTAAAGGCGCCTTGATTCTTTTTTTGATAGGGGCTTTTTTTGGTTTTGGTTTTTTGGGGTTTTTTGCTCAACCAATTCTTTCCCGCCATGTTCGGTATTTTTTGTGAAACTATCTAGCAGCCGTACCACCTAGAGTTGTGCCAGCGCGGGGTGGGAGAGAGGGTTGAGAAGGGTGCTCACAAGCAGATAGACAGGAAAAGTCCCCTCCCTAGGAGCGCCGATGCAGCAGGAGCCCACAGCTCTGGGCTGCAGCGGGAGCATTGATTTCCTAGCCCCCAGAGCCAGGGGCTGGCCAGTCTGAAGCCCAAGACCATGTTGAGCTCGGCCGGTTCCCACCAATGGGTGCAGTGTGGAGTGACTTAATGCTCCGGAGTGGCTGGCGCAGGCTGGAGGGCTGGCTGGAGTCCCAGCCTCCAGGCAGCAGCAGAGGGGGAGAGACGCTCGCTCGGGGTGGCCCGGAGGAATGAGGAGTCACTGAGGAGAGATGGAGGATGTCACCCAGAGTCAGGAGCCGCAGGCCATCCTCCAGACCTGGGAAGCGGTGGAGGGCCCAAGCGGCTCCGAGGAGGGGCAGGGAGGGGGTGGAGACTGGCCAAGGGCTGAGGTAAGCTAGAGCTGTAGGACAGCTTGGAAATTTTCCATCCAAATGTTTTTTCAACAGGAAAACTTGGGTTTTGACTAATGGAAATGCTGGAGAAAGGTGTCGGCTTTCCTCCGCACTCCTGCATTGCATCCGAAACAAAAAAGAGCTGGCCAAAACCAAGCCTATTTCCAGCAGCTTTGGACCAACACTTTTCATGTTTATGGTCTTCAGATTGGCAACAAAACTTCCATTTTCCCACAGAAAACGTCAATGAAAACAAATATTTTTATTTTCACTGACAGTTTTTGTTGAAAACCCACCCCCCATTTTCCAGCCAGCGCCACAAAGCGCCAAGGGGGGCCCTGAATGAGCAGGGAGCCAGTGGACTTTGAGGACTGCACATGATGTGGCCAAGGGGTGGGCTACAGTTTTCTGCTTTCCTTGGCGATTGCAAGGCCGGCATGTGAAGTGGGGCAGCGAGTCAGACGGGGGTGTGGAGGGCAGTCCCAGAAGAAGTATGGCATCATAGGCATGCGCAGCACATTTCATTAGGGTGTGCACCCAGGGAATTTTCTTTTTTAAAGGCGAACATTTATTGAATACTCAACCATAAAGGACATGATTTTTATTCATCAAACAAACTAAAGAAACTAAAACTTAACTAAACTTAATTTTTTTAAATTAACAACTAAACTTTACTTAAAAATACAAACGTAAGTATGGGACATTGTACTTCTTAGTTCGTTTTTTACATGTGCAATTCGGTGCTTATTGCATAATACAGCAATCCATACTTTAAAACTAAAAGAGCGTATCATGTGATGAAATTAAAACGCAAAGCCACTTTTTTTTGAGACATTATAGGGTTACCAGATAGTCTTAAAAAATATACCAGACACACTTCATGGGGGGGGGAGAGGGACTGACTGGGAGGGGAGTGGGGCTGGCTGGGGGGGGGGGGCAGGAAGCAGAGCTGGGGGGGAGGGGTTGGGGGCTGGACAGGGGAGATCAGCAGGAAGGAGGGGAAGCCAACGGGAGCAGGGCTGGCCAGGGGAGCTCAGGAGGATGAGGGGAGAACTGGCCGCCGGAAGCAGCGCTGGCAGGGGGTGCAGTGGGGCTGGCCAGGGAAGATCGGAAGGAGGAACCAGCCAGCGGGGGGTAGAGCTGGCGGCGGGGGTGGGGGTGGGGGTTGGGTACAGCAGGGCTGGCCGGGGGAGATCGGGAGAGGAGGGGAGAACTGGCCGCTGGAAGCAGGGCTGGCGGCAGGTGCAGCGGGGCTAGCTGGGGAAGATCAGGAGGAGAAGTGGGGGAGAACCAACCGGTCGGCCAGGAGGGGGTGGGGGGAGGAGCTTATCAGCCGGTGGGGAGCGGGACTGACCCGGGCAGTGCAAATCCCAGGGCGCTCCTGCCCCCCGCACAGTCCAGGCGAAGCGCGAGTCAGTCCAGCTGTGGCTCCATCACGCGCTTGACTGGCGCGCAGGAGCACAGACCGGGCTGCCCCCCCCCTCCTCACATGCAACCAGGGCTCCCAGCCCCGATCGCGCCCACCTCCCAGCCACTCCCTACACCAGGCTTCCAGGCGCCCAGTTGGAAAACCAGAAAATATCGGTATTTTCTGGATTTTTTTACTGGACAGAGCCCCAAAAACCCAGACTGTCTGGTAGAAAACTGGACACTTGGCAACCCTAAGACATCAGGGTGTGCCTGGGCACACCCGGCACACCCCGTACGCACTCCAGTGCATGGCATGCATAGGGGACAGGCAGGGTATAAACTGGGGGATTGTGGGAACACAGGGAGTTGAGAGTCAAATGATGTGAGTCATGGACAATGGAAGCAAATGCACTGAGGAGGGAAATAGAAGACTGTTTATTTTCTGAGAGAAGCATTTTTTCAGGTTTTTAGATCTTTAGTTCAATATGCCCAGGGCCCTGTGTCTTCCCTGACTGCCACTGTGAATTCCCTTCAGAAGTCATTCCTCACTGCAGAACTGTGGTCCAACTTCTACACTTCATCCGAAAGCCTTCCTCAGATGCTTGGAACTTGGTCAAACTTTTATCTCACAGGCTGCAATGTTCCACAATGGGTCTGGGCTTGAGAGTGAATTCTGGGAAATCTGAGCAAACCCCCATATAAAGCCCACTTCTGCCATTCAGGCATATGGGCCTAGTTCTCACTGACTCCTTTACATTGCTCTGACAGCGTAAAGGAGCCTTGAAACGGAGCTTTATCTACCTCAGCACAGGGCCATCTGCACCTGCTTTTGGGCAGCCCAGTGTTCAAAGGTTGGAAACTTGCCCTCTGGCGGGGAGAAAGTCCCAGGTCCACATGTGCTTCTCAGTGGGCCCGTGGAAATTCACTGGCATTGTGTTTGGAAAGCACCATTGCCTCTGTCCTGCCCTGCGTTTTCACTGTCACCCTCTCCTACAGCTGGACACCACCATGCTCATGGGACCTGAGTGGCTTTTTTGTTCCAGGCACGTGGATTTGTGTATCTGGAGGAGGAGATGCACTTAAAAGCAGTCTTCATCACACACACACACACACACACACACACACACACACACACACACACACACACACACACACACACACACACACACACACACGCAACTCCTTATGATACAATTGTAGGGCCCCGTGTGTAAGCCAGGCTGGCACATGTGTACACGCTCCACCCATCTGCCACCTGCCATCCCACGTGCACCATGCTCCCCTCCTTCCGCCCTGTGCAAAGGGAGCATCCTGCGTGCCCTCAGGCCTGCCAGCCAAGAGGCAAACATGGAGGGAGGCCTGGGCTCTGGCAGAAGATTTTCCCCAAGATGCTTGTGGGTGACCCAGAACCTCACCCAGGAGGGCGTCCACCTGGCCTGGCATCAGACGTACCTGCCCTGGGGTGGTGCAGGCAGCAGCTGCTGCCGCTGAGTAGGTGGGTGCAGGTGCACAAGGGGGTAGGCTCGTACCTTCGCACTGAGGACTGCAAGGAGCTCTCAGCCCTGCCTTATGCTGCACAGGACTTGTCCGGACAGCACAGGAAGGAACCCAAGGCTCTCCTGCCTTCCCCTGAGTCAGGGACTTGCCTCTCCATCTCTTAAGCAGGGAAGAAGTCCTGCAAAGACACCGACATTTGCTCCCCCGGGATTCCAGGGTTTTCTTACTGCCCAATCGCAGCCAAAGGGGGCCCCTGACCCTCCACCCGCCGGCAGCTAAAAGAGGCCAAGAGGTTTAGAACTCAGTGGCTAGCGCCAGGCCCCTAAACAAGTGAGCTGGTTTCCCCAGGTGCTGAGCGCCCCCTGCTGCCCATGGGCCCAGTGACACTCAGTTCCAGGCAAATGTTCAGAAGAAACGAACGAGTAAGGGGGGGAAGTTTCAGAGGGGAGCCGAGTTCCTCTGCCGCTGAATAAACTTGAAACACAGCACTGGTCCTGCAGCACCTCAGGGCATGTCTACACTACCCCCCGAGTTCGAACTAGCGGGGTAATGTAGTCATCCGCAGTTGCAAATGAAGCCCGGGATTTGAATTTCCCGGGCTTCATTTGCATAAAGCCGGCCGGCGCCATTTTTAAATGCCGGCTAGTTCGGACCCCGTGCCGCGGCTACACGCGGCACGGACTAGCTAGTTCGGATTAGGAAGCCTCCCCCCTTTTCCCCTATTTATTTTGGCCCTGGACATCCAACACGCTGGTCATCTGAAGAAGCTCATGATGCCATCTACAATGTTGTGTTAGTCTTTAAAATGCTACAGACTATTTGTTGTTTTTTAAGTTTATCCTGTACAGATTAACTCAGCTAACCCCTGAAGCTTATGATCAATGAGGCTGACAGGGTGGGTGCTAAGGACTCTACGTACCCAGTGCTTGGCTTTTGAGGTCATTAGGGTGTGGAATGTCGGGGGCTACACAGTTAAGGTCTTTGATTAAACCTCTAGTGCAGTGTCAGACTTGTAAGTGAAACCTAGTTCTGCAGCGTCTCTCTCCAGCTGGGTTTGGAAATTGCCTCAATTGTCACCCCCAGAGCCCGCAGTGAGCACCGGGCAAGTGAAAACGTCCCCAGCAGGCTTCTTGTGTCACCATTTCGAGTATCCGATTTGTGTCCGGGAATCCCTTGTCACAGAGACTGTCCGGTTTGGCCAGTGTCCATGGCCGAGGGGCACTGCTGGCAGAGATCACGCTGGGGGACGTGCAGTTGTGTGAGCCTCTGGTGTGGTGGCCGATGGTGTCGCTGGTGTAGCTGTGTGGGCAGAGTTGGCACCAGGGCTGATTGCAGGGGCGGGTTCCTGGGTGAGGGTGACGGGGCTGTTGCTGTGTGGTTGCGGGACAGAATTTGTTTGAGGTTGGGGATTTGTCTGTAGGCGAGGATTGGCCTGTCCCCAAGGCCTGTGAGAGTGAGGGGTCATTTTCCAGGCTAGGCTGTAGATTGTCAATGATGCGCTGGAGGGGTTGAGTCGGGGGCTGCAGGCGATGCCCAGGTGGGTCCTGTTGTTCTCTTTGCTGGGCCTGTCGAGAAGAAGCTGATGCCTCATCTGGGTCTGTCGATCTGTTTTTTTCACTTCTCCGGGTGGGTATTTCAGTTTTAAGAAGGCTCGATATCGATCCTGTAGGCGTTTGTCTCTGCTTGTGGGACGAGCAAATCCGCTTGGATCTTCGGTCCTGGCTGTAAACAATTGACTGTGAAATGTGTCTGGGATGGAAGCTGGAGGCATGAAGGTAAGTGGAGCAGTCGGTAGGTTTCCGGTATAGGGTGGTAGAAATGTGTCCATCGTGTACTTGTACTGGAGTGTCCAGGAAGTGGATCTCTCATGTGCACTGGTCCAGGCTGAGGTTGATGGTGGGGTGGAAGTTGTTGAAATCTCCGTGAAATTCTTCCAGGGTCTCTTTCCCGTGGGTCCTACGATGCAGATGTCATCGATGTAGCGTAAGTGGAGTAGGGGTGCTGGGGGCAGGAGCTGAGGAAATGTTGTTCAAGGTCGGCCATAAAGAGGTTGGCAGATTGCGGGGCCTTGCTGCTGACTTGAAGATACAAATTGTCCCCGAATGGGACGTAGTTGTGGGTGAGGACAAAGTCGCGGAGCTCTGTGACCAGGCGTGCAGTGCTGTCATCGGGGGTGATGTTCTAACTTTCCTGGGCACCCACTGCTGGCTCTGAAGGTGACAACTGAGGCAATTTCCAAACCCAGCTGGAGAGAGAAGCTGCAGAACTTGGTTTCACTTACAAGTCTGACACCTGCACTAGGGCTGTGTCTAGACTGGCCAGTTTTTCTGGAAAATCAGTCGCTTTTCCGGAAAAACTTGCCAGCTGTCTACACTGGACGCTTGAATTTCCGCAAAAGCACTGACTTCCTACTGTAAGAAATCGGTGCTTCTTGCGGAAATACGATGCTGCTCCCGTTCGGGCAAAAGTCCCTTTTGCGCAAAAGGGCCAGTGTAGACAGCTCAGATTTGTTTTGCGCAAAAAAGCCCCGATCGTGAAAATGGCGATTGGGGCTTTTTTGCACAAAAACTCGTCTAGATTGGCACGGACGCTTTTCCGCAAAAAGTGCTTTTGCAGAAAAGCATCCTGCCAATCTAGACGCTCTTTTCCGCAAATGCTTTTAACGGGAAACTTTTCCGTTAAAAGCATTTGTGGAAAATCCTGCCAGTGTTGACGTAGCTAGAGGTTTAATCAAAGACCTTAACTGTGTAGCCCCGACATTCCACACCCTAATGACCTCAAAAGCCAAGCACTGGGTACGCAGAGTCCTTAGCACCCACCTTGTCAGCCTCATTGATCAGATACTCTCATGGCCAGTACCTTGTTTTCCCCCGGACTCCTTAGCGCCGCTCACCAGAGGAAGTGGGCTGTGCCTGTGAACGCTCATGATGCCGTCGCCGTGTGTTGTTGGTCTCTGGGGAGGGAAGCCAAGAGAGACGTGTGACCCTTGTTAGCCAGCCTTGCTCTCCAGCTCACTCAGCCCTGGTGCTGTCCCCTTCCTTTTTCAGGGTCCTGAGCCATAATCCATTGTCAGTCGTGGCAGACACGTCGCTTTTCACACTGCCCTCCCTGGCGTATCTGTAAGTACCCGCTTGCCTCGGCCCCGATCCGTCAGTGCGTTGGCTCTGCCCCTCCCTCCCATGCATGGGGCTGCTGCAAATCACCGTGAAGGGAGCGGGAGGCAGGGGCCATCCCACTCCAGCCCCACACAGGCTGGCCCAAGGAGATCAGCTGGAGACACTTCCCAGGGGTCAGCCCCACACCGGACAGGAGGCCTGTGCAGCAGGGAATGCTGATTGAAGGCTGGAATGCGGGTGCGCCTGCTGACTCTGCAGCGCTAATGGACTATAACCCAACGGGGCTGGGGCCGGCTGTGTCAATAACCCAGCACTGGGTCTGTATGGGCACCGCTTGCGCCAGCGCAGGGCGGAGCCCCTGGCACTCCTACGCCCCACAGCCCCCGTCCTTCTCCGGGGGGATGGCTACATGCAGCATTTCAGCTCCCACAACCCCGCAGGCCAGGGTTCTGCCAGGCGTGCGATTTGCAGATATCCTCCCACTGCATCGCCCAGCTTGGGTCTCCTCCGTCCAGTGGTTTGCTCTCGCCGCCTGGAGCCTGACTCGGACAGTGCCTGGGGCTGCCGTGCGCGGACGGGGCTTTTTACCATTTATTTGTAGGAGCTAGTCAACCCCCCCAACATCCTGTGCACGGAGATCTCAGAGTTTCTCGGCCACTTCTCTATGTAAGATACTTTAATGACTCCTGATACCATGACATCTGAGTCCCCCCCCCCCAACGTATTTATTGCCCCGCCCCCGGGAGATGGGACAGCACTCTTCTCGTGAGGCAGGGGAACCCGAGGGAGGCTAAATGACTGCTCAGGGGCATGTACAGAGTCAGTGGCAGGGAACTGAACCCAGGCCTCCCCCAGGCTAGGCTGTCTCAGTGGCATCTACTATTCCTTGCTCTGTGTCCTGCGCTAGGAACAGATTCCTCGTCTTCCCTGGTATTTTCAGAACTTTGTTTGCTCCCCTAGGCGTGTGCGCAGGACACGCGGAGCCAGGGGTTTGGGATTGCTCCATGTGAGCCAGTGCCATGTTATTGCGCATTTCTTCTTTCATTCCCGTGGTTGCATATTGATTGACTCCCCGTGTAAAGCCAGAGGAGAGGGGGTCAGATCCGGGAAGGCTGAGTGGCAAAGATTTGCCCTTTGTGCTCTTGGGGCACACGCTCAGACTCCTGGGGGTGTCCGGACAGGCATCGGGCTCTGTCCCAGGCCAGTAACGGTTCAGCTGTGTGCGTGTGGTGCGCTGGCTGCAGGCTCCGAGTGCCCCAAACACCACCCGCCAGATAAGGACCAGGTGAACTGCCAAACGCAGCGCAGTCCGTTGTCAGCACTCTGACCCCCCAACAATGGGCTCAGCACAGTCAGCGATGGCATTTTCCGTTGCCCCCCAGGCCAGACAAGGGCAGCCCCCCGGGATACATTTGTATAGGTAGGGACAAAGAAGTTCCACATCGCTGCCGCGCTCCCACACTGCCCTCGGCATGCTGTCAGTGACGCTGTACTGAACCTGGGCGGGTCTGCCCCTTTATCTGGGGGTGGTACGCAGGGGTTCTGTTCCCTCTCCTTTTGTGACGGCGCGTTGGGGTCCCCCGCCTCCTGCACCCCCGAAATGGCACGAACAGACTCCACCAGCCGGTAGAATAGGGGTGGTTTATTGCTTCTCCAGGATACAGCCCAGCACAGATGTCATCAGGTTACAGGGCAGGCCTAGGATGCCTCAGCCCCCCTTGATATGGGGGGAGGACTCGGCTTCTAAACCCCCCAGCCTGTGGCTGAGGCTGCTTCCTCCATCCTCCCAGATAGAAACTAACTCTCCTCCAGCCCTGCCCCCCATCCAGGGCAGCATCCACCTTCCTTTGTTCCTCTCCATGGGGGGTGTCTGGCCATACTGGTTTGCATAGTGACTCATCCTGTTTTGCTGGGTCGTGGTACCCACGGCAGCCAGTGGGGTTACCCCAGAGCCAGCAGCATAGAAACCAGCCAGGTACCCCCACTACGTCACACCTTTGCAATGCGCATGGCCTGTGCCTGGTGCCTAGGAGTTTTCTGCACTCCCAGCCCTGCCTCTCGCTCACAGCCTCACTTTGCTTTACATTGGCAAAGTCTTGGCCATTGGTGCCGAGGCCTCAGGCCTCCACCCGCGGGCGATACCTGGGCTATGTTTTGGGCCCTGTTCCCAGGGAACATGGTGTCCCCCGGGCGCCAGGCTGCCGATCCACGTCCGTCTTTTGGCTGTGTGACGGCCCTAATAATAGTCAGATTTTGGTGGGGGGCGACCTGTGTGTGCTGTGATCAGGGCCGGATTAAGGGGTGGGCTAGCCAGGCCGGTGCCTGGGGCGCTGACCTATGGGGGCGCTAAAACACCCCGGTTCACCTGCGGGCGCCTCTAGGGCTGGCGCATGGAACGCAGTAGGGCGGAGGCTGCTTCCCCCGGCCGGCCGCATCCCGCCTGCAGCCCCAGCTCCTGCGCTGAGACTTGGAGGCTCCTGCCGCTGAAGGGGCGCTGAGCTAGATGCGAGGGTGCTGCCTTCGGAGCCTCAGTTTTCTCTCGGCCGACAGAAAGCGAGTCCGCGGGCGGCCGGCGAGGCTCGGGGAGCAGCAGCGCTGGTCTCTCCTGTGCCAAATCCGCCGCACGGGGCGCCCAGAACCGGGGCTGTGCACCCAGCGCCCCCGCACCCAGCGCACACCCGCCAGTTACGCGGCTCCCAGCTGCCCTGCGCTCAGCCCGGGGAGCGCCCCTGCTGATCGGGAAGCCATTCCTCTTTGCCCCAGCCCAGCTGGAGCGAGACGCAGCCTCCCCAGGCTGAGCACAGGGCAGCTGGGCTGGAGCAAAGAGGAGCGGCTGCCCAGCCAGTGGTTTTAAGCCCAGGTGCACCACACTCCACGTGGGCTGGAGTAGAGGGGAAACTGCCCGGTCAGCTGGCCCTGGTGTTCGGCAGAGGCTGCGCCGCGCTCCAGCTGATCCGGCGGCTTCTCCTCTGCTCCAGCCCAGGTAAAGCGTGGTGCACCTGGGCTGAACACCACGGCTGGCCAGCCGACCCGGCAGCTGCTTCAGTGCAGGTAGTCCGGCATGGGGCACCTGGGCACGCACCTTCCTCTGCCGCCTCCGAGGGCTCCGATACGACCGGCAGCTCTTCTTTATCCACCGAGGGGCCTTCCGCGCGACCTCTCAGAGCTGCCGGAATTCTACCAGGACCTCCTCCAGACCTGGAAGCTGTTCTCGGTGACCAGGTCCATTGTGGCCTCCGAGGGAGCAGACCTCCTCGCGGAGCCCCTGCTCCACAATCCAGCGCAGAGAGACCGTTCCCCTCCCCCCCCCCCCGAGAAAACACAGGCTGCTCTGTGCAGTGCTCAGTGGTGGGGATGGGCCATTCGTCTTGTGAGGAGGAGCTCGGGGGTCCTGGCGGTAAGGCTCTGCCACAGCTGTTCTCAGCTCTGCCCCACACAAGCCGCTTCCTCTCTCGCTGCCTCAGTTCCCCACCCGCTAGCTAGACGCGAACCCTCTCGTGGGGCTGGGTGGGTTATTCGGTGGCACAGAGGCCGTGGTGGTTAGCGTCCAGGCAGACCAAAGAGCTGCTCTTGCTCACCCTCCTCAGACTTCCCTCCTCTCGGGGACGGAGTCTGAAGCCGCCTCAGACACCTTGTGGGTCTTTTGGCTGGAGTGGCCTATGCGGCAACACATTGTTTGTTTATGTCTTGTCATACTTGAGCATGTCTTGTCTGCACACATCCAGGCGCTGGCGCAATGAAAGTGTGTGGCTAAACCCATTCCACCGGAGCACACCTGATGCCCGATTATGGTTTAAGAGCAGCTGAGTAGAGCGTACTCCTCTAACAATGGATTGTACTAAATTCACACCCACATATCTCTCAGGGGGTGGATAGATCAGTGGTTTGAGCATTAGCTGCCTACACCCAGTGTTGTGAGTTCAATCCCTGAGGGGGCCGTTTGCGGATCTGGGCCAAGTCTGTCAGGGATGGTCCTGCTGTGAGGGTGGGGCCTGCTCCTTATTATAGGATAATATATGGAGTGATACCCTTCCAGCTCCAGGAGAGGGGTATATCTCCATATAGTAGTATTAAGAGCATCAGCTCATGGTCCAGGTGGCTTTAGCCATCTCAGTTAAGAGCAACCCCTGGGTGAAGCAGTGCACATCTGTGTGGACAAGCCCTCTGCTGGGGTGTGCTATTCAGGCCTCCACACTCAGTCTGTTTTTTAAACATCTTTTCCAGGGACCTAGGAGCCACCCAAGTGACGCAAAAGACATTTCAGACCCTCCTCCTGACGGCGCTCCGGTTAGAAACGCTGTAAGTACGCGGCAACTGGTTGTCCTCAGAGCCGAGCCCAGGTGCTAGAAAATTCCCTGCCTGAAAATCAAAACAAAACCAAACAAAAGGAAGCAAAACGAAAGCCCAGCCCCAGACAAACACAAACGCAAAGTGCCCAAGTCTGAACAGCTCGAGTTGAGCTTTTTCTGCAGCACTCAAAGGCTTACGGATGTCCCTTCCCCTGGAGAAATACTGACTCGTGCTGCAGTCTGGTATCACCGAAACCGTCCCGCAGAGCGTTCAGCATGTGCACAGATGCCGTGTGCTTTCTGCCACGCCTGCCTGCTGGTGCACTGGGCACTGGTGAACGGTTACACCATCCCGCAGAGCGTTCAGCATGTGCACAGATGCCGTGTGCTTTCTGCCACGCCTGCCTGCTGGTGCACTGGGCACTGGTGAACGGTTACACCATCCCGCAGAGCGTTCAGCATGTGCACAGATGCCGTGTGCTTTCTGCCACGCCTGCCTGCTGGTGCACTGGGCACTGGTGAACGGTTACACCATCCCACAGAGCGTTCAGCATGTGCACAGATGCCGTGTGCTTTCTGCCACGCCTGCCTGCTGGTGCACTGGGCACTGGTGAACGGTTACACCGTCCCGCAGAGCGTTCAGCATGTGCACAGATGCCGTGTGCTTTCTGCCACGCCTGTCTGCTGGTGCACTGGGCACTGGTGAACGGTTACACCATCCCACAGAGCGTTCAGCATGTGCACAGATGCCTTGTGCTTTCTGCCACGCCTGCCTGCTGGTGCACTGGGCACTGGTGAACGGTTACACCATCCCACAGTGCGTTCAGCATGTGCACAGATGCCTTGTGCTTTCTGCCACGCCTGCCTGCTGGTGCACTGGGCACTGGTGAACAGTTACACCGTCCCACAGAGCATTCAGCATGTGCACAGATGCCGTGTGCTTTCTGCCACGCCTGCCTGCTGGTGCACTGGGCACTGGTGAACAGTTACACCGTCCCGCAGAGCGTTCAGCATGTGCACAGATGCCGTGTGCTTTCTGCCACGCCTGCCTGCTGGTGCACTGGGCACTGGTGAACAGTTACACCATCCCACAGTGCGTTCAGCATGTGCACAGATGCCGTGTGCTTTCTGCCACGCCTGCCTGCTGGTGCACTGGGCACTGGTGAACGGTTACACTGACCTGCTGCGCCACTGAAGGTTGCCCCCGAGTGTGCTCGTTCAGAGGACCCAACCCGCAGTGCAAACGCAGCCAACTCCACAGAAGCCGTTTCCCCTCGCCCTTGCTACGCCCGCTCAGAGTGGAGTCGCTGCATCGTTGCACCGCTTTCGGGGGTTGTTTTGCCTTGCGAACCCCCGTTTCGTCTCACTGGAGACGTGCTTCCAAGGCCAGGTGTACAACACAGAAGTGTCACAGCGCACTGGGGCTGAGCAGTGGCTGCCTGTCCCGTTTTATCAAATAAATCACCAGGAACAGACCCATTGCGGGGACATCTCTGCGCGCAGCACAAAGGGCAGGTGTGATGTGCCGGTCAAAGGCAGTGATATCCGGGTGAGTGGACGTGCCCTTTGGAAGGGTGCTGCAGGCCCCGGGGTGCATGTACCCTGGCTGAGAACCAAGGACTGACGCCGACTCCCCGCCCAGACGCTAAACGGTGACCCCTCCTGTCAATGGGGTGCAGCGCCACGGCTCCTGTGTGGCGGCAGCATGCAGCTGTGCCAGGCACTGCTTGTTGTGTGGACATGCTCCCAGCCCAGGTCAGCCCCTCACATGCCCTATAGTCCACGCAGGTGCAATCATGGTCTGGCGGCCACATTTGAATTACCGAGGCCCACGGTGTCCCGGGCAGCAGTGACCCATCTCTGGGGAGAGTGTATTTAACTATTTTAGAAAGCCATTTCTAGGCTAAGGACGCAGGCAGGGCACTAGACTAGGCCTGGGGTCAAGGCTGTGCTCTGCCACAGGCTTCCTCTGCACCTTGGGCACGTCACTTGTCTTCTCTGCACAGCTCCCCACGTGCACAGTGGCATGGCGGCTGTGCAGCGCCTCACAAAACTGACACAAAGGAGAACACGGGCTGGTTTAGTAACGGTGGGGTTTAGTAACGGTGGGAGTTCGACCATGCTGGTTGTGGGGGCTGCGTGGTACAATGTGCCCTCTGCCCCCCAGCAGGGTCAGCACTGACTGAGCTGGGAGTGCGCAGGCAGCAGGCAGAGAGGAGGCTGCTGGACTGGAATCCAGGTCTGCGCTCTGCAGCGAACAGAGCCTGTTCCTGGCGGCTTGTCTGGGGGCTGGTCTGAGGTGCGCACAGACCGACACCGCCCAGAGCGCACAAACGGGCCCCAGGCTGGACTCCCAGCGTCGGGTCACAAGTCGCAAGGTTTCCCCTGGTTCCTCCTGGGCCAGCAAACAGGAGGGGCTGCAGTTTAGCTCTCAGCAGCGCTGAATCGCCCTGGACGCGATAAGAATACCGCCTAGTGGAACGTCTGTGGGGTTTGCTGCCTCTTCTCAGACTTTGCTTTCAAGTAGGACACAGAGCACAGGGTGTTTGGTGCTCACTTTGTAGTTCTGTTTTATTACAAAACATTGACACTGGAAAACCATCGTCCCGCTCACCGGACTGACGTGCTGCAGTGCGAATTCATCCCCGAAAGCTCAGCTTCAGCCTTCTGTAGAATCCATAGACTGGTGCCCTGTTCACAGGACCCTTTTGTAGCTCAGCCCCAGCTGCGGGCGGCACAGGGCTGGGGGGGGACCCCACCATGGGCAGTGCAGAGAGCTGGAGGGGGGACTCAGCCCCAGAATCAGATGTGGGGGGAGGGTCAGTCCAAGCCCTGCCGGGGGAGGGGGCAGCTTGGGCAAGCCCCCCAGGAGGGGGAGGGGCCAGGGAGGGACTTGACTTTCCCAGGTTAGTTCTGCGCTGGAGCTGGGACCGGGCTCCAGGGTTTTCCCTTTCTCGCTGCTTGTTTGTTCCGTGCGCCCTCTGGCGGCGGGTTGCATTGCTGCGCCTTCCCAGAGCGCTCCGGAGCGGGTTTGCGGCCCTTTGCGATTAACGCCAGCTCATTTTAACGCGTTCATTCGGCCCGGCGTTAACGCCCACTAATTGACAGCCCTGTTGAAAATTACAAACGGAGCCGCGCTTTGAGACCTACAGGCAGAGCAGTCTGCGGGATACCTGATCCTGGGAGTCTGTTTAAAAGTCACTTTCGGGCTCCGACGCCCTTCCCTGGGAGCCTGGAAAAACTGTCCCTATTTGTATTCTCATGGGCCAGGACCCGCTGCTGTAGGCACGGCACAAGCACAATGGTCCCTGGCCCAGGGAACAGGCAGGGCTTGCAAACTGTGGCCTTTCGGGGTGCGCCTGCACGGCACCCAGAGCTCAAACCAAGCTGCAGAATTTGAGCTACACACATTGCGTAGCTTGTTTCGAGTCAATTTCAAACTAGCTTGTTTTGTAATTCAGAGCTGTCTGCGCAGCACCACATTTCGAACAGCCCGTTATTCCACAACGTCCCCCGCTCCCCGTGGAAGGAGGTCACGGGTGGGAATAGTGGGCCTGTTCTATTTCGAGATAACGGGCGGGCGGTGAGACGCGGGACAGCTGTGCCGGGAGACCTGGCGCACTGCGTAGATGTGGCCTTGCACCGAGGCAAGCGCCACAAATCCCACCGAAGCCAAAGCCTGTTTGCAAAGACAGCAGCGAAAGAGCCCCGGGCGCAGGCCTGCCGTCTGCTCATCCGCTCGCCCAGGGGTGAGAGCAGAGGGGGCTCCGAGGACCCCCAAGCCTCCCCACGGCGGAGGTCAGAGACCAGAGGGAGGGGCAGGAAGAGGAGGTGCAACTGAGCGAGACCTTGGCAAGGCGTTTGGGGAGCACCGTCCCGGCAGGCGTTTGACACTTGTGTTGAGTCAAGAGCAGGCCCAGTCTCGCCCAGGAGTCTGCTCCTTGGACCTGGCAGGCGGGAAGGGTGAGAGCAGTGTGACAAAGGGGCTCCCCTCGTGTCCTTGGCCCAGCTGTGCGGGATCGGGACAGAGGCAGAGCCTGCTAGGCCACCGGGACGCAGACCAGCGATTCCCTCCACCGGGTGATCCAGCCCCCCGCTCTCCCGAGTGCAGGGCAGGGCAGAGGGGGCAGCGGTGCTGGGGTCTGGCCCAGCGTGGGAAGGAGGGAGAGAGGCACAGGGGCCTGGCACAGGCTAATGTACAACACGCTTGGGGGGGAGGGCGACATGGCCCCGTGGCTCCCCCGACCGGGCACCGCAAAGGGCCACGGACTCCAGGCACTTTGGACAGAATCCCTGGTCTCATCACTCAGAGCTAAGGGAGGAAACTTTGCCTGCCTGTCCCTTCACAGCTCAGACTGTAAACCCTGCCCGCGGGCATCCCCTCCCATGACCCTGCCCTGCCTGGCCCGCGGGCATCCCCTCCCATGACCCTGCCCTGCCTGCCCGAGGGCATCCCCTCCCCACGGCCCTGCCCTGCCTGGCCTGCGGGCAACCCCTCCCCTCGGCCCTGCCCTGCCTGGCCTGCGGGCAACCCCTCCCCTCGGCCCTGCCCTACCTGGCCTGCGGGCAACCCCTCCCCATAACCCTACCATGCCTGCCCGTGGGCAACCCCTCCCCTCGGCCCTGCCCTGCCTGGCCTGCGGGCAACCCCTCCCCTCGGCCCTGCCCTACCTGGCCTGCGGGCATCCCCTCCCCATGACCCTGCCCTGCCTGCCCGTGGGCAACCCCTCCCCTCAGCCCTGCCCTGCCTGCCCGCGGGCAACCCCTCCCTACAACCCTGCCCTGCCTGGCCCGTGGGCAACCCCTCCCCTCGGCCCTGCCCTGCCTGCCCCGTGAGCAACCCCTCCCCACGACCCTGCCCTGCCTGCCCGTGGGCAACCCCTCCCCTCGACCCTGCCCTGCCTGCCCGTGGGCAACCCCTCCCCTCGGCCCTGCCCTGCCTGGCCGTGGGCAACCCCTCCCCTCGGCCCTGCCCTGCCTGCCCGTGGGCAACCCCTCCCCACGGCCCTGCCCTGCCTGCCCGTGGGCAACCCCTCCCCACGACCCTGCCCTGCCTGCCCGTGGGCAACCCCTCCCCTCGGCCCTGCCCTGCCTGCCCGTGGGCATCCCCTCCCCTCGACCCTGCCCTGCCTGCCCGTGGGCAACCCCTCCCCTCGGCCCTGCCCTGCCTGGCCCGTGTGCAACCCCTCCCCTCGGCCCTGCCCTGCCTGCCCCATGGGCAACCCCTCCCCTCGGCCCTGCCCTGCCTGCCCGTGGGCAACCCCTCCCCTCGGCCCTGCCCTGCCTGCCCGTGGGCAACCCCTCCCCACGGCCCTGCCTGCCCCGTGGGCAACCCCTCCCCTCGGCCCTGCCCTGTCTGGCCCGTGGGCAACCCCTCCCCACGACCCTGCCCTGCCTGCCCCGTGGGCAACCCCTCCCCACAACCCTACCCTGCCTGCCCGCGGGCAACCCCTCCCCTCGGCCCTGCCCTGCCTGCCCGTGGGCAACCCCTCCCCTCGGCCCTGCCCTGTCTGGCCCGTGGGCAACCCCTCCCCATGACCCTGCCCTGCCTGCCCCGTGGGCAACCCCTCCCCTCGGCCCTGCCCTGCCTGCCCGTGGGCAACCCCTCCGCACGGCCCTGCCCTGCCTGCCCGTGGGCAACCCCTCCCCTCGGCCCTGCCCTGCCTGCCCCGTGAGCAACCCCTCCCCTCGGCCCTGCCCTGCCTGCCCGTGGGCAACCCCTCCCCTCGGCCCTGCCCTGCCTGCCCGTGGGCAACCCCTCCCCTCGGCCCTGCCCTGCCTGGCCCGTGGGCAACCCCTCCCCTTGGCCCTGCCCTGCCTGGCCCGTGGGCAACCCCTCCCCACGACCCTGCCCTGCCTGGCCCGTGGGCAACCCCTCCCCACGACCCTGCCCTGCCTGCCCGTGGGCAACCCCTCCCCTCGGCCCTGCCCTGCCTGCCCGTGGGCAACCCCTCCCCACGGCCCTGCCCTGCCTGCCCGTGGGCAACCCCTCCCCACGACCCTGCCCTGCCCGCCCGTGGGCAACCCCTCCCCACGGCCCTGCCCTGCCTGGCCCGTGGGCAACCCCTCCCCTCGGCCCTGCCCTGCCTGCCCGTGGGCAACCCCTCCCCACGACCCTGCCCTGCCCGCCCGTGGGCAACCCCTCCCCACGGCCCTGCCCTGCCTGGCCCGTGGGCAACCCCTCCCCTCGGCCCTGCCCTGCCTGGCCCGCGGGCATCCCCTCCCCTCGGCCCTGCCCTGCCTGGCCCGTGGGCATCCCCTCCCCTCGGCCCTGCCCTGCCTGCCCGTGGGCAACCCCTCCCCACGACCCAGCCCTGCCTGCCCGTGGGCAACCCCTCCCCTCGACCCTGCCCTGCCTGCCCCGTGGGCAACCCCTCCCCTCGGCCCTGCCCTGCCCGCCCGTGGGCAACCCCTCCCCACGAACCTGCCCTGCCCGCCCGTGGGCAACCCCTCCCCACGACCCTGCCCTGCCTGCCCGTGGGCAACCCCTCCCCTCGACCCTGCCCTGCCTGGCCCGCGGGCAACCCCTCCCCTCGACCCTGCCCTGCCTGGCCCGCGGGCAACCCCTCCCCTCGACCCTGCCCTGCCTGCCCCGTGGGCAACCCCTCCCCACGACCCTGCCCTGCCTGCCCGTGGGCAACCCCTCCCCTCGGCCCTGCCCTGCCTGCCCGCGGGCAACCCCTCCCCACGACCCTGCCCTGCCTGCCCGTGGGCAACCCCTCCCCTCGGCCCTGCCCTGCCTGCCCGCGGGCAACCCCTCCCCACGACCCTGCCCTGCCTGCCCGTGGGCAACCCCTCCCCACGACCCTGCCCTGCCTGCCCGTGGGCAACCCCTCCCCACGACCCTGCCCTGCCTGCCCGTGGGCAACCCCTCCCCACGACCCTGCCCTGCCCGCCCGTGGGCAACCCCTCCCCTCGGCCCTGCCCTGCCCGCCCGTGGGCATCCCCTCCCCACGACCCTGCCCTGCCTGCCCGAGGGCATCCCCTCCCCACGACCCTGCCCTGCCCGCCCGTGGGCAACCCCTCCCCACGGCCCTGCCCTGCCTGGCCCGCGGGCAACCCCTCCCCTCGGCCCTGCCCTGCCTGGCCCGCGGGCATCCCCTCCCCTCGGCCCTGCCCTGCCTGGCCCGTGGGCATCCCCTCCCCTCGGCCCTGCCCTGCCTGCCCGTGGGCAACCCCTCCCCTCGGCCCTGCCCTGCCTGCCCGTGGGCAACCCCTCCCCTCGGCCCTGCCCTGCCTGCCCGTGGGCAACCCCTCCCCTCGGCCCTGCCCTGCCTGCCCGTGGGCAACCCCTCCCCTCGGCCCTGCCCTGCCTGCCCGTGGGCAACCCCTCCCCTCGGCCCTGCCCTGCCTGCCCGTGGGCAACCCCTCCCCTCGGCCCTGCCCTGCCTGCCCGTGGGCAACCCCTCCCCACGACCCTGCCCTGCCTGCCCGTGGGCAACCCCTCCCCTCGGCCCTGCCCTGCCTGCCCGTGGGCAACCCCTCCCCACGACCCTGCCCTGCCTGCCCGTGGGCAACCCCTCCCCACGACCCTGCCCTGCCTGCCCGTGGGCAACCCCTCCCCACGACCCTGCCCTGCCTGCCCGTTGGCATCCCCCCCCACGACCCTGCCCTGCCTGCCCGTGGGCAACCCCTCCCCTCGGCCCTGCCCTGCCTGCCCCATGGGCAACCCCTCCCCACGACCCTGCCCTGCCTGCCCGTTGGCATCCCCCCCCACGACCCTGCCCTGCCTGCCCGTGGGCAACCCCTCCCCTCCCCTCAGCCCTGCCCTGCCTGCCCCGTGGGCAACCCCTCCCCACGACCCTGCCCTGCCTGCCCGTGGGCAACCCCTCCCCACGACCCTACCCTGCCTGCCCGTGGGCAACCCCTCCCCACGGCCCTGCCCTGCCTGCCCGTGGGCAACCCCTCCCCACGGCCCTGCCCTGCCTGGCCCGTGGGCAACCCCTCCCCTCGGCCCTGCCCTGCCTGCCCGTGGGCAACCCCTCCCCACGGCCCTGCCCTGCCTGCCCGTGGGCAACCCCTCCCCACGGCCCTGCCCTGCGTGGCCCGTGGGCAACCCCTCCCCTCGGCCCTGCCCTGCCTGCCCCGTGGGCAACCCCTCCCCTCGGCCCTGCCCTGCCTGGCCCGCGGGCAACTCCTCCCCTCGGCCCTGCCCTGCCTGCCCCGTGGGCAACCCCTCCCCACGACCCTGCCCTGCCTGCCCCGTGGGCAACCCCTCCCCACGACCCTGCCCTGCCTGGACCGTGGGCAACCCCTCCCCACGACCCTGCCCTGCCTGCCCGTGGGCAACCCCTCCCCTCGGCCCTGCCCTGCCTGGCCGTGGGCAACCCCTCCCCTCGGCCCTGCCCTGCCTGCCCATGGGCAACCCCTCCCCTCGGTCCTGCCCTACCTGGCCCGTGGGCAACCCCTCCCCACGACCCTGCCCTGCCTGCCCATGGGCAACCCCTCCCCTCGGCCCTGCCCTGCCTGCCCGCGGGCAACCCCTCCCCTCAGCCCTGCCCTGCCTGCCCGTGGGCAACCCCTCCCCTCAGCCCTGCCCTGCCTGCCCCGTGGGCAACCCCTCCCCACGACCCTGCCCTCCCTGCCCGTGGGCAACCCCTCCCCTCAGCCCTGCCCTGCCTGCCCCGTGGGCAACCCCTCCCCACGACCCTGCCCTGCCTGCCCGTGGGCAACCCCTCCCCACGACCCTGCCCTGCCTGCCCGCGGGCAACCCCTCCTCACGACCCTGCCCTGCCTGCCCGTGGGCAACCCCTCCCCTCGACCCTGCCCTGCCTGCCCGTGGGCAACCCCTCCCCACGACCCTGCCCTGCCTGCCCGTGGGCAACCCCTCCCCTCGACCCTACCCTGCCTGCCCGCGGGCAACCCCTCCCCATGACCCTCTCCTGCCCTGCCCACGGGGAGAACATCAAAGCCTGGGAAAGGGGGCAGAAGGATACACCATGGAATTCTGATTTTTCCATTTGTTTTCTGCCCCCGTCCTCTGATGCAGAGTAGCTGGTTTGCCCCAACACTAACTTTAGCTTCTTTCTGCAAACACGCTAATTTCATAATCTGTGCTGCTGAGGAGCCTGTGCAGACACTTTGCTGTGTACTTCGTAACTCAGCAATAACTGGCAGTCCTAAGGCGCCACGGCAAGGCGCTCCGAAAAGAACGTTATTCAGTTCATTACTTTTCTGTTGTCTGTTTACAAAATCCTCCGGGACCTTCCTTATACGTCAGAGAAAAGAAAAAGCCAACCAGCCCAATAGTTTTCTTTTGCATCTTGCTGTTAAAGACAACTTATATGCAGATCCGTGAGGTCCTTCGTTTTGTTCCAAGTTTGATTGTGACAACGGGTTCCATGCACCGCTGTAATGCAACTAACAAAGAACAGGAACATTGTAATCAAACCCTAAGAAGAAAAGCTCGAGCTGACAACAGTTTTAACCAAACCTTGCCTGCTGAATACATGGAGTTCTGTCAGAAACGTCATTTCAGGATTTCACACCATTTGAAAACAAATTGCAAATGGAAAATTGTGAAGAATTGAAATTATAGTTGGGGGGCAAATAACTTCCCAACCCCTGTCAGGACAAAGAAGAGAAGGCGTTGCTGGGGCGGCTGTGTTTTACGCAGGGTGTAGTGCAATGGAGGGGCTGAAACACTGGGATTTTGTTCAGTCGTGTTTTTGTCTGTAGGAGACTGCCCAGCAACATGGCGTGCTGCCTCTGCCAGATGAAGGAGAATATTGAAATTCTGTGCAAGACAGTCAAGTTACACTGTGAACATTCGTGTGCCACCAACTCCTCCCTGTGCGGTAGGTTTCCAGTGAACGTATTGTTCTGAACGTAGACACCTTAACTCGGACCATTACTCCACTAGCTGCTGTGTAAGACTCCACTGGGCCTCCGCTTCCAGCAGCCAGTGCCCCACTGCACCCAGGCCTAGGTCACTGGTCACCCCACCTCACAAACGATATTGCAGCATTCGGGTGGGTTCAGAGCTGAGATGAATGATCAATGGCCTTTGAAACCCCTGGTATGAGGCCCATCTATGAGGATTTCTTACCTCAGAAAGGAGACAGTGCAATCATGTTTGGTTTAGAGCAGTGAGATCAGGAGTCCCTGTTCTTCCTGTGTCCTAGGACAAGAAAAGGGGGTAAAAGGTGGCAAATACAAAATGGAAACAAGGAAATACTATTTCACACAATGCATCGGTGGACTGTGGAACTCTCTGCCACATGAAGTTAAGGCCAAGAAGGTAGCAAGATTCACAGACTCAGAGAATCAGAGAATCCTAGAACTGGAAAGGATCTTGCGAGGTCATCAAGTCCAGGGTATGTCTAGACTACAGGCTTCTGTCGACAAACAGCATCTCGACTACATCCAGTTCTGTCAACAAAGCAAGCCGCTTTGTCGATATGCGAGTGTAGACGCAAAGGACAGTGTAGATGCAATAACGCCTTCTGTCAACCGAACTCTGTCGGCAAAAGGCGTTATTCCTCATAGAATGAGGTTTACATCCGTCGACAAAACTGCCGAGTTCTGTCAACGTTATGTCGACAGAACTCGGCGGTAGTATAGACGCGGGTATAGTTTTGTCGACAAAAGTGGACTTTTGTTGACAAAACCCTGTAGTCTAGACACACCCCCAGTCCCCTGCCCTCATGGGAGGGCCAAGTACTGTCTAGATCACAGCTACTCAACTTTGGAAGCCCCAGGGCCCACAGAGATACTCACAGCACATGCCAAGGGCCGCAACTTAAGAGCAGTTGCATATACATGCAAATATATATGCAAATATATGCAAATAACTTCTTTCACACTGACAGGCATGAATACAAAAGTTAAGCCTTAAGCCGCAGCGCCAGACCCAAACATGGCCAGCGTGAGCCAGTCGGCACCTCTCAGGCTCTGCCCACAAGTCTCAGCAGCCAGCACTTCCCACAATGCCCCAGCGCTCCCGGCACCTCCTCCCTGGGGTACCGGCCCCCATACCTGTCTGTTCCCGCCAGCCCATCCACTTGCGTCTCTCAGTGCTCACCCTGCCGGGGAGAAGCCTCGCCGCTGTAGGGCATGTTCCCAGGGAGGCCATGTCCAAAGGATCCCACCTGCGGGCCACATGTTGAGTCACCCTGGTCTAGATCATCCCTGACAGGTGTCTGTCTAACCTGCTCTTACATATCTCCAGAGATGGATAGTCCACAACCTCCCGGGGAATTTATTCCAGTGTTTAACCAGCCTGACTGGCAGGAAGTTTTTCTTGATGTTCAACCTCAACCTCCCTGGCTGCAGTTTAAGCCCATTGCTGCTTGTCCTGTCCTCAGAGGCCCAGGAGAACAATTTTTCTCCCTTCTCGGTGTAACACCCTTTTAGATAGTTGAAAATTATCCCATCCCCCTCCGTCTTCTCCTTTCCAAACTAAACATGCCCAGTTCTTTCAGTCTTCTCTCATAGCTCGTGTTTTCTAGACCTGTCATCATTCTTGTTGCTCTTCTCTGGACCCTCCCCAATTTCTCCACATCTTTCTTGAAATGTGGTGCCCAGCACTGCACACAATGCTCCAACTGAGGCCTGATCAGCTCAGAGCAGAGCAGAAGAATGACTCCTCCTGATTTGCGCACAGCACTCCTGTTCATGCATCATCCCACAATCAGGTTTGCTTTTTTTGCAACAGTGTTGACTCATATTTAGCTTGTGATCCACCGTGACCCCTAGATCCTGTTTCCACAGTGTGTCTGCCTAAGCACTCACTTCCCATTCTCTGTGAGACGGATTGTTCCTGCATACGTGGAGCACTTTGTATTTGTCCTTATTAAACGTCATCCTGTTGGCCTCAGACCATCTCTCCAGTAGTAACAGGGTGGTTGGAGAAGGCCCCAGGGCAGTGGTCCCCAACTTTTCGGGGCTGCTGGGAGCCTGGGGGCGGGGCTGCTCACACACCAGGCGTCTGGGGGCAGGGCCACACATGCGCCGCGCGCCCGGGGGCGGGGCTATGCATGTGCCTGGGGCCGGCACCGCACATGTGTTGCGCGCCCAGGGGCGGGGCCACCCATGTGCCCTGCACCTGCACCACACATGTACCCTGCACCCGAGGCAGGGGCCGCCCACGCGCCACGTACCCGGGGCTGGCACCGCGCATGTACCCTGCACCCGAGGCAGGGGCCGCCCACGCGCCAAGCACCTGGGGCTGGCACCACACATGTACCCTGCACCCGAGGCAGGGGCTGCCCACGCGCCGCGTACCCGGGGCCGACACCGCGCATGTACCCTGCACCCGAGGCAGGGGCTGCCCATGCGCCGCGTACCCGGGGCCGACACCGCGCATGTACCCTGCACCCGAGGCAGGGGCTGCCCACGCGCCGCGTACCCGGGGCCGACACCGCGCATGTACCCTGCACCCGAGGCAGGGGCCGCCCACGCGCCAAGCACCCGGGGCCGGCACCGCGCATGTACCCTGCACCCGAGGCAGGGGCCGCCCACGCGCCAAGCACCCGGGGCCGACACCGCGCATGTACCCTGCACCCGAGGCAGGGGCCGCCCACGCGCCAAGCACCCGGGGCCGACACCGCGCATGTGCCGTGCACCAGGGGCGGGGCCAGCCCAGATGATTCGGGGGGCGCACATAAATGCCCCGGCGGGCGCCATGGCACCCACAGGCACCATGTTGGGGACCACTGCCCCAGGGCATGCAGCAGAGACAAGGGAGGAGGCTCTGTGGCCTGAACTAGGGACTTGAACGCTGGACCCTTACATTAAGATCCTGAGGCTTTGTTGACTGAGCTAGCCAGGCTCATAGAACTCAAAAATTCAATTCGTGGAATGAGGAAGCCTAATCCGAACTAGCTACTCCATGCCCCGTGTGGCCGCGCGGCACGGGGTTCCAACTAGCCGGGATTTAAAAATGGCGGCTCCCCGCTTATGCAAATGAAGCCCGGGAAATTCAAATCCCGGGCTTCATTTGCAAGTGCGGTATGCCTCCATTACCACCCTAGTTCGAACTAGCGGGGTAGTGTAGACATACCCTAAGGGTGTTAAACTGAGGTTATCTGGGTAGCTGTAGTCAATACAATGTGTATCCACTGTACGATTAGTCGATAAGGACCGCTCTGCAGAGCCGCGGCGGGGTGGGACTCAGCCGTCCCAGCTCGTAGTGACTCCGGGAGCCAGCCGTGCCATGGCTCTGCATTTTAAATGCAGTGAGAGTCACCGGGCTCTTATGCAGCGTCCTGGACCAGTGCGAGCCAGGACTGCTCGGTCCTGGCTCACACCGAGTCCAGCAGCCCCAGTTCATGGCAGGCAGCCCTGTCCCCACCCCCCACTGCCTCTGATAAAGGCAGCATGGGGGACAGGTGGCACCGCAGAGATGGTGCTGGGGGGAACTGGCTTTTAAGCCGGCTCCCCCCAGCACCGGCTCCTGTTCCCCACCCCCCTTGCTGCCACTCAGCCTCTCTGCCCTTTTCCTGGGACTTCCAGTTGTCCTGGCACAACTAACCCCAACCTTGTTTAAGTTAGGAGGAAGGGAAGCTGCCGACCAAACGTAGTGGTGCTAGCTCTACACTTAGGAGGCGTTCTTGACTAAGCGGCCTCGCAGACAGACACACAGACAGGCAGACGCACTCTAAAATACAGACAGACAGAGACCGACCGACCGATGCCCTCTGGCTCCGAAGGGTGCTTGATCTAACACTGTGGTTCTTAGCGTTCACACGCACGCGGTGCGTCATCCATAGCGTCACCTAGGACGCAACCGCGTTGTGTTGCCAGTAACTTCCGTCTGAGGCTCTGAGCGTCAGTGTAGCTCCGCCGTCGTGCTGAGCGGTTGCTGTGTCGTTTGCCCTGTGCTACATGTGCTGGAGGTGGGCCACGAACATTTTTTGATTGGCCTGGTGGTCCGTGGACTGAAACGAGTTGAGAACCACTGAATAACAGGACTTCCCCACTCTCTACCTTCTCCACTAGCTTCAAGTGGAGTTTCTGACGCTTGCACCGCGGCTCCCTGAGGAGTGTCTGTGGGCACAGGTGACACACGAGGGGCAGGAGGGGTCACGTGACCCCCAAATGCTGTGGGTGGAAGGGGCTGGCGGAGCACCTAGTGGGGGCTGGCGCCCACAGCAGGGGTCTGCCCCAGCCCGCACTCACTGGCAGAGCAGGGCAATCGGAGCAACAGCCCCAGCTGTGTTGCTCAGGGCGGGGATAGGACCACCCCGCAGTCACCCGCAGTCACTACGTACGCTGGGGTCACATTGCTCCACTTCCCCTGTTGCTGCTGGACCCGCACTGCCAGTGCCTGCCCCACTAGTCCCCCAGGCCACATCACTTGGGCAGGGCAGGGCAGGGCAGGGCAGGGCAGGGAGAGGTGGCACCTGGGGCAGAAGGAGGCTGTCCTGACCCGTCCCTGGGCTGGGGGGGAGGGGTCCCACGTGGCCCCTCTGTCCCCCTTCACCCGTCATTGTGTCTGGGGGAGGGTAAACCCGGAGCCCTCGTCTCTGGCGCAGACACACAAGTGTGCTCTCTTGGGTTTTGGACAGTTCACGAAGAGCCTTTCGAACAGATGCAAGAGGAGCTGATGAAAGTGTTAGAGGCCAGGAAACTGAACGCCAGCGCTGTGCTACATCTCCAGCCCGAGGAGCCTTCGCCCCAGAGCGACAATGCACCCGCAGTGCCGGGGGCTAGCCGGGGTCTGCCTAACGCTGCTGTGGATCTCGACAAGCCAGGAGAGCTTCTTGCCGGCGTAAATTACCTTTTCTTCAAACACCTGTCCCGGCCGGGGGAAAGGAACAGCGCGGAACTGGCCGTCTTGCCGGGTTCTAGACTGCTGAATTTCAATGTCCACCAAGGAGAGGGGCTTTTGAAACTTCTTGCAGACCAAGCCAGCCTGCTGGCGCGGCCCGACTTCGAGCACATGGACTGGGCCAGCGAAGGTGAATTGAGGAAGCTCTACATGTTGGCCAGCCTGCTCGCAGCAGAGCTCCAAGAAAAATTAAAGAAGGTGGAAAACGGCAGCGGCATAAGCACGGCCAGAGCTGTGCTCGAGCCCTTCCTGACGACGCCTGCCACGCACGAGAGCCAGGCCCACAGAACTGGGTGGCAAACTCCAGCCGTGCCTGGGCACCTGAGAGGCCTTCTGAAAGCCACACGGCTGTGTGGGGAACTCGCCGAGCAATGCACCAAGGCTTTATCTGGGCACAGGCACGGCCGGAAGAACACTCCGGAGAGAACAAAGCAATGTGAGGACTACCAGGTGAAATGTGCGAGGGAGGGGAAGGAGGAAAAACCACCCATCAAGGGGGAACGAGCCACCCGGGGCGCCCAAGAAGAGAGGTGCAAGGGGCCTGCTTGTGGGTTTAGCCGACTCCGAAGAGAACCGAAGGCGGCATTTAAGAGTCAGATGCAAATGCTAAGTGACTGGGATTTGCAGCACATGGTACAAAGGAGGAAGAACATGGCTGGAAGTTTAAATCCCTCTGGCACAGTTCCTGTCTCCAGACATCCCGAAATACCCCAGAGACACTCCCTAGCACACCTGCCTACACAGGCCTCTCGCTTGGCCGTCTCGTTTAAGGTCGAAAACACTTCGGAGGATTTAACAGGCAAAATCATTATTTTCTTGGAACATGCCAATAAAACTGGTGGGAAGAAAGAGCTGGCTCTAAAGATGAAGCAGGCACCCCTTAGAAAACCCCCCAAAGTTTTTATTTTCAGAAACCATGGCCAGAAAGGGAGTCCCCATTTCAACAGACATAATAATCTTTTCCAGAAGCCATTTCATCGAGTGAATTCAGAGGTCAGGCCCATGCTGCTGGAAAGAAAACAAAAGCCGGGGAGGAAGAGTAAACACCCTGCAATCCATGTGCTGTCCCACCGAAAGAGGCCTGCTTTGGCCAATGCTGCCCTGAAGAAGCCATCGGTAAACACAGACTCCTCGCTGGATGGTCTCTTACCGAGCATTCACCGAGCGAACGAAACACACTGGAAGCACCAACCAGAGAGCTCCACTCGCCCCTACGCACTGCCCGGTTCCTCAGCCCCAGATAACTACTCGGTGCAAGGAGACCTCTTTGAAGCCGAGCTGAATGGCCGGCTGCGCTCCCTCATCCCAAACCAGGCAGTGAGAAACCTCATCTCCCACGTGATCCGAACCCTGAAAATGGACTGCACGGAGCCCCGGGTGCAGCTGGCCTGCGCCAAGCTCATCTCTAAGACGGGCCTGCTCATGAAGCTGTTCAGCGAGAGGGAGGACATCAAAGAGAGCTCCCCGCTGTGGCGCGCCTACCTCTGGGAGAGCGAGCAGGCCCCCAACGACAGCGCCCGCCACAGGGAAGCTGGCAAGACCGACGCCGAGGAGGTAAGCACCCCGACGCCCCGGAGGGGCTGGAGAGAGCGCGGCGGCAGCTCCCAGTCCCACCTGTGGGCATGCCTTTCTGTTCCAGTTCCCCCCGGAGCCTCCCCAGTACAGCTATGGCAACAAGCTGCTGCTGGCCATCTCGGTGACGGTCGTCATCATGATCATTATTGCAGTGATTTGCCTCATCGAGGTAAGCCAAAAAGCCGTGGGGTGGGGCGAGTGGCCACTGCGGGAGTCCTCACTGCACCGACTCAGGGCACGGACCCCTGGCTTTCACCAGCTGCCAGAAACCAGCCAGAGCAGCCCTGTGGGGCCTGCCTCTGCACAGTCCGGAGGGGCGGCTGGAGCCCCGGGCGTGGACTTTTATTTGCCTGGGGTGTTCCACAGAACCACAGAATCCCGGGGCGGGCAGAGCCCTCAGGAGTCATCCAGTCCATCCCCTGCCCCAAGCAGGACCAACCCCGACTCAGTCATCCCACCCCTGCTCCATCCCTTCCCCCACGGTCCCATTCTTGCTCCGCCTCTTCCTACCCCTAACTCCGCCCAGTTCCCCGAGGTCCCACCCTTGCTCCGCCTCTTCCTGCCCCTAACTCCGCCCAGTTCCCCGAGGTCCCGCCCTTGCTCCACCTCTTCCTGCCCCTAACTCCGCCCAGTTCCCCGAGGTCCCGCACTTGCTCCGCCTCTTTCTGCCCCTAACTCCGCCCAGTTTCCTGGGGTCCCACCCTTTCTCCGCCTCTTCCTGCCCCACTCTGCCCAGTTCCTCGAGGTCCTGCCCTTGCTCCGCCTCTTCCTGCCCCTAACTCCGCCCAGTTCCCCGAGGTCCCACCCTTGCTCTGCCTCTTCCTGCCCCACTCTGCCCAGTTCCTCGAGGTCCTGCCCTTGCTCCGCCTCTTCCTGCCCCTAACTCCACCCAGTTTCCTGAGGTCCCGCACTTGTGCCGCCTCTTCCTGCCCCTAACTCCGCCCAGTTCCCCGAGGTCCCACCCTTGCTCCGCCTCTTCCTGCCCCTAACTCCACCCAGTTCCCCGAGGTCCCGCCCTTGCTCCGCCTCTTCCTGCCCCTAACTCCGCCCAGTTCCCCGAGGTCCCGCCCTTGCTCCGTCTCTTCCTACCCCTAACTCCGCCCAGTTCCCCAAGGTCCCACCCTTGCTCCGCCTCTTCTTGCTCCTAACTCCACCTAGTTCCCCGAGGTCCTGTTTCCCTTCTCCCCAGCAGGCTGGACTGTATTTCCCATGATGCACTCCTGTCTCCCTCCTGGAGTGGGGCGTCATGTGAGCTTCTGGCTCTGGAGTGTGTCGTCTCCTAGTGAGACCACCCATTGGGGAGAGCCGGGCCACTCACTGAAACTACCACATGGCCGCAGAGGCACGTCCACTGTGTGAGGGTGAAATGAACAACCCGACTTTTCAGCAAACGCACTTTCCCTGCAACCTGCTGTTTAGCTGAAGAACAAATTCCAGCCAATGGTGCAGAGAGAAAGCGCTCGCCTCGCTGCCGCTCAGTAGCCAGGAGCGCGGTGCAGCAGGGACAACGCCCAGCAGCTCTTGTTTATGAGTCTTTTTTTCTTCTTAAGCAGATTTGTTCCCAAAGATCGGCATCTTCTCAGTCAACGCATGATAAAAAGCCTCCGTCACTCTGGTAATTGTTCTCTCGCAGTGTAACAGAGACAGCTGTTTGCTCTTGCTAATCTCAGGACCTTGCAAACCTTCCCACTAGTGCGGAGAGGAGTCACAAGGCACCCACTCGGATAGAAAAGCTTCCCTTTTAGCAAACCCAGGGCCCGGCTCCAAAGAGTGAGAGATCCCAGCTGCTGACTAAGAAGCTCAGACCTCTGCAAGCCACTCCCCAGAAGCTGCTCTTCTGCTCAGCAATTGATTAATTAATTAACTAATCCCGTGGGACAGCTACCCGCTGCTGGGACAGGTTCCCCGCTGTCCCGGCCCAGTAGCCGATCCCAAGGCAGCAGTTTGCCGGGGAGCTGGGATCCATCAGCTCTGCCCAGCTCCTACCGAATTTGTTAAATCTTTCGGCGAATGCCCTCAGGTCTGATGCTCAGTGGGCCCTGCTCCGGATCAGGTGTCCGGCAGCCCAGCTGGAATGGAAAACGGAGGAGCAGACTCCTGCGCTCTCCTAGGCCGGGGCCTCCCCGGCTGAGAGGCTCCCCTGGCCAGCACTGACCTGCCGCCGTGTCCCTCAGCCAGGGTGACCCTCCTGCAGCGTGGGAAGCCGGGGCACGAGGAGACATTGCTCCTCCGCTGGCCCAGCGCTTGAACCGAGGGTTTTCTGCGCCCGCCTGGCTGCTCGTGCCTCTTGCCTGGCACTGGGGCCACACGGACACCGCAGGCCTGAGGCTCTCAGGCGTCCTGGGGGAGGCTGCTCCTGCCCCTGGGAGCGGAGGGCTCTGAGCCCCATGGCCCACGTTCACACGAGCCATGGAGCAGCCTGCCCCAGCCCCTCAAAACCACCCGGACGGGAGGCCGCCCTCCCTCCAATTTGTTATGTCCACGAGTGCAGAGTGAATGGCAGTGTTGTGTGGTGGGCTGGGCGGGGGGAAGGCCTGCTTGCCCGGGGGGCTGGGTGTGGGGGGGGACAGGCCTGCTTGCCCAGGGAGCTGGGGAGCTGGGCGGGGGGAGATGCAGGCCTGCTTGCCGGGGAGCTGGGGGGGGGAGACACAGGCCTGCTTGGCTGGGGGGCTGGGCGGGGGGAGACGCAGGCCTGCTTGCCTGGGGGACTGGGGGGCTGGGCGGGGGGGACACAGGCCTGCTTGCCTGGGGGACTGGGGGGCTGGGCGGGGGGGACATAGGCCTGCTTGCCTGGGGGACTGGGGGGCTGGGCGGGGGGGACATAGGCCTGCTTGCCTGAGGGGCTGGGGGGCTGGGCAGGGGGGACACAGGCCTGCTTGCCTGAGGGGCTGGGGGGCTGGGCGGGGGGGACACAGGCCTGCTTGCCTGGAGGACTGGGGGGGCTGGGCCTGCTTGCCCGGGGGCCTGGAGGGGGAGACGCAGGCCTGCTTGCCCTGGGGGCTGGAGGGCTGGGCGGGGGGACACAGGCCTACTTGCCCGGAGGGTTGGCGGGGGGGGGACACAGGCCTGCTTGCCTGGGGGTCTGGGCGGGGGGACACAGGCCTGCTTGCCCGGAGGGCTGGGCGGGGGGGGGACAGGCCTGCTTGCCCGGAGGGTTGGCAGGGGGGGGACACAGGCCTGCTTGCCTGGGGGTCTGGGCGGGGGGACACAGGCCTGCTTGCCCGGAGGGCTGGGCGGGGGGGGGGGACAGGCCTGCTTGCCTGGGGGGCTGGGCGGGGGGACACAGGCCTGCTTGCCCGGAGGGCTGGGCGGGGGGCGGGGGGGGACAGGCCTGCTTGCCTGGGGGGCTGGGCGGGGGGACACAGGCCTGCTTGCCTGGGGGACTGGGGGGCTGGGCGGGGGGGACACAGGCCTGCTTGCCTGGGGGACTGGGGGGCTGGGCGGGGGGGACACAGGCCTGCTTGCCTGAGGGACTGGGGGGCTGGGCGGGGGCACACAGGCCTGCTTGCCTGAGGGGCTGGGGGGCTGGGCGGGGGGGACACAGGCCTGCTTGCCTGGGGGACTGGGGGGCTGGGCGGGGGGGACACAGGCCTGCTTGCCTGAGGGACTGGGGGGCTGGGCGGGGGCACACAGGCCTGCTTGCCTGAGGGGCTGGGGGGCTGGGCGGGGGGGACACAGGCCTGCTTGCCTGGGGGGCTGGGCGGGGGGACACAGGCCTGCTTGCCTGGGGGACTGGGGGGCTGGGCGGGGGGACACAGGCCTGCTTGCCTGAGGGGCTGGGGGGCTGGGCCTGCTTGCCCGGGGGGCTGGGCGGGGGGGGACAGGCCTGCTTGCCTGGGGGGCTGGGCGGGGGGGGGCAGGCCTGCTTGCCTGGGGGACTGGGGGGGCTGGGCCTGCTTGCCCGGGGGGCTGGGCGGGGGGGGGGGGGCAGGCCTGCTTGCCTGGGGGACTGGGGGGGCTGGGCCTGCTTGCCCGGGGGGCTGGGCGGGGGGGGGGGACAGGCCTGCTTGCCTGGGGGACTGGGGGGGCTGGGCCTGCTTGCCCGGGGGGCTGGGGGGCTGGGCGGGGGGAACCACCTTCTCGCTCTCTGCCTCCTAGATCAGAGCATCTTTCCCAGGCCCCAGCGCCACGTTTCTGCCCCTGCTCAGTTTCCCTCCTCCCAGCCCTGCGGGGGTCTGGGCAGGGCCGTGCCCACGTGCTGCTGCACCCCCACCCAGCCGGCATTTGCCCCCGCTCCCCGGGGCGGGGCCGTTCTCGCGCTGTGCGGGCAGAGCCCCGGATCCGGCGCCGCGGCACGCTGCCATGGCGACGGGCTCGGGGCCAGGTGCACACTGGTGGGCCCCACGCTGGGCCCCTGCCGCCCCGCGGGGCTCGAGCGCTCCCCCGTTCCGGCGCCTGGCCCGAGGGGCAGGCTCTCCCCCCGCGGCCCCGGGGTTCTCCCCTGCGTCCCAGGGTCCCACCGCGGGAGCCAGGCTCGGGGCCGGCACTGACGCGCTTTCCTTTCGCAAAGGCCCTTTCGGAAGCTCTCCCGGGAGAACAGGAGCAAACCCTCCCTGGAAGTGATTCAGCAGGTAAGGCCGGCCGGCCGCCCCGCTGCGCCCGCCCAGCCCCCGCCCGGTGCCAATGTCTCCGCTGTCTGCCAGGTGCCTGGGGGAGCCGAGGCGTGGAGCATGGAGAAGCCCCTCTGGCTCCGGGACATGTATCTGCCCCTGGATTCCATCCGCAAGAAATCCATGGCCCAGAAGTTGTACGACAGGGAGTCCTCGGACGAGGAGGAAATCTTCAACAAGGCTGATCTGAGGTAACGCAGGGACGCCTAGAATGGGGACTAGGAAAGGCTGGGCCCCCCTGGCTCGCTGGCCTCCCGGAGGGCGCCCCACGGTGCTCTGGGAGAATGCCCATCTGGAGACAGCTCCAGGGGCAAGGCCAGCTGCTGTCCCCCCGCCCCACAGGACCTGGAGCCGGTGGGGGGAAGGGACCGTCTGACCAGTCCGCTCTCTGGGGACTGAGCGGGGGCAGCGCACAGGGCTGGAGCCTCAGAGGCGAACCCTTCGCTCACCTGCACCCGGCTCCCAGCGTCGAGCTCCACCTCCCCGGGACCCGACCAGGCTCCGAGGCGAGGGCTAGCTGCATGGGAGCCGCTCAGAGATGCCTGCTGCTGGCCAGCGACTCTCCTTACCCTCCGCGGCGTGGCTCCGAGCCAGCACAGCCCGTACGCCGCACTGCGCGGGTCCGTGAGCACAGCCGGTACGCCGCACTGCGCGGGTCCGCGAGCACAGCCCGTACGCCGCACTGCGCGGGTCTGTGAGCACAGCCGGTACGCCGCACTGCGCGGGTCCGCGAGCACAGCCCGTACGCCGCACTGCGCGGGTCCGCGAGCACAGCCCGTACGCCGCACTGCGCGGGTCCGTGAGCACAGCCGGTACGCCGCACTGCGCGGGTCCGCGAGCACAGCCCGTACGCCGCACTGCGCGGGTCCGCGAGCACAGCCCGTACGCCGCACTGCGCGGGTCCGTGAGCGCAGCCCGTACGCCGCACTGCGCGGGTCCGCGAGCGCAGCGCGTACGCCGCACTGCGCGGGTCCGCGAGCACAGCGCGTACGCCGCACTGCGCGGGTCCGCGAGCACAGCCCGTACGCCGCACTGCGCGGGTCCGTGAGCACAGCCGGTACGCCGCACTGCGCGGGTCCGTGAGCACAGCCCGTACGCCGCACTGCGCGGGTCCGTGAGCGCAGCCCGTACGCCGCACTGCGCGGGTCCGTGAGCACAGCGCGTACGCCGCACTGCGCGGGTCCGTGAGCACAGCGCGTACGCCGCACTGCGCGGGTCCCTGAGCACAGCCCGTACGCCGCACTGCGCGGGTCCGCGAGCACAGCCCGTACGCCGCACTGCGCGGGTCCGCGAGCACAGCCGGTACGCCGCGTTGCGCGGGTCCGCGAGCACAGCCCGTACGCCGCACTGCGCGGGTCCGCGAGCACAGCCCGTACGCCGCACTGCGCGGGTCCGCGGGCACAGCCCGTACGCCGCGTTGCGCGGGTCCGCGAGCACAGCCCGTACGCCGCACTGCGCGGGTCCGCGAGCACAGCCCGTACGCCGCACTGCGCGGGTCCGCGAGCACAGCCCGTACGCCGCACTGCGCGGGTCCGCGAGCACAGCCCGTACGCCGCACTGCGCGGGTCCGTGAGCACAGCCCGTACGCCGCACTGCGCGGGTCCGTGAGCACAGCCGGTACGCCGCACTGCGCGGGTCCGCGAGCACAGCCCGTACGCCGCACTGCGCGGGTCCGTGAGCACAGCCGGTACGCCGCACTGCGCGGGTCCGTGAGCACAGCTCTCCCGCCACTGGGGGCTGTGGGGCAGCAGCCCTGGCGCTCTGGGGCCCTGCGGAGCTGCCCCAACCGCCCTATGGACAGGACCCGTGGGATGGCCTGGGGCTGGGGCCCTGGTGCAGCAGCAGATGCCCCTCCCCCCTCCACACACACACACACACACACACACACATACACTCACCACAGTGGCAGGAACTAGAGTGGCTCAACAATCGGCTCTGCCCCGCCCTGCCGCCCTCTCCCGGCCTGCTGCTCTCGGCTTCTCGGGGCAGGGGAAGCAAAGTGCAGTGGGCCTGGAGGGTGGCACGGAGGCTTAGGGGTAGAGCTCGAGGAAGGGGCAGGGCCTCTGGCGGGGGGATGCCCCAGCCCCCAAACCTGGGCCTGTGGGGAGGAGTGCCTCAGGCCCCATGCCCCCCTTGAGACAGCCCTGTCAGTGAGACTAAGGCCCAAGCCCTCAAGGATACTTGGGAGCCTAACTCCTATGAGAGTGAGCTGCCTGCATGCCTTCAGGAGCGGGCCTCAGCCCTGGGCCTGCTGGATCAAGGGCTTAGCTCGCTGGACTTTGGGTCAGGCCTTCTAGAGCTTTTGTCCTGCGTCTGCACCAAGTGAGCTCGTACAGCGGCCCCGGCTCCAGGACGGAGCTGTTAGCATCGCTGTAAAACGCATGCACAGATGAAGAGGGGAGCCGAGCGGTTCCTAGGCTCCGTAGTGGCAGCACCATGCCATGCTCTGATGTGTAGGAGCTGAAGGAAGGAAATCCTGCTGCACGTTCAGTGAAAACCCAGTTTTCCTGGAGCTAGATGGGATCGTCTTTAATCTCTCCACGTTTGTCTTTTTCTGTTTAGAGGACGATATGAGCGGTCGTCCAGCAAAGACAGCTACTAACGTGTATTGTTGTGAATACTCCTGTATAGCAAGGGACTGTATAAAGTTAGAACGTTGTTCTGTGTTCCGCAGGGGGACGGGAAGCCGGCCTTTCTGACGCCTTTGCAATAGATGATTAAATAGATGCTTTGTCAGAGAACACGTCTGGCTTGGTGCTACCCCTGTGGAGTGGGAGGAGCCCAGAGCCCAAGCAACCGCTAAATCACAATGGAACACCCCCGGGCCCATCAGATTGTTCTTCCCTGAGCAGACATACCCTGTGTGCACCCATTCGCCCTTTCCCAGGCCAGGGTCCTGCGCTCTCTTCCTCCATGCTCTGCCCACTGCCTGATTCCCCCTCGTAAGAGCAGAGCGAGGGGGGACTTGAGAGCAGCCTTTAACTTCCTGAAGGGGGGTTCCAGAGAGGCTGGAGAGGCTGTTCTCAGGGGGGTTCCAGAGAGGCTGGAGAGGCTGTTCTCAGGGGGGTTCCAGAGAGGCTGGAGAGGCTGTTCTCGGGGGGGTTCCAGAGAGGCTGGAGAGGCTGTTCTCGGGGGGGTTCCAGAGAGGCTGGAGAGGCTGTTCTCAGGGGGGTTCCAGAGAGGCTGGAGAGGCTGTTCTCGGGGGGGTTCTGGAGAGGCTGTTCTCGGGGGGGTTCCAGAGAGGCTGGAGAGGCTGTTCTCGGGGGGGTTCCAGAGAGGCTGGAGAGGCTGTTCTCAGGGGGGTTCCAGAGAGGCTGGAGAGGCTGGAGAGGCTGTTCTCGGGGGGGTTCCAGAGAGGCTGGAGAGGCTGTTCTCAGGGGGGTTCCAGAGAGGCTGGAGAGGCTGGAGAGGCTGTTCTCGGGGGGGTTCCAGAGAGGCTGGAGAGGCTGTTCTCAGGGGGGTTCCAGAGAGGCTGGAGAGGCTGTTCTCGGGGGGGTTCCAGAGAGGCTGGAGAGGCTGTTCTCGGGGGGGTTCCAGAGAGGCTGGAGAGGCTGTTCTCAGGGGGGTTCCAGAGAGGCTGGAGAGGCTGTTCTCGGGGGGGTTCCAGAGAGGCTGGAGAGGCTGTTCTCGGGGGGGTTCCAGAGAGGCTGGAGAGGCTGTTCTCAGGGGGGCAGAACGAGGAGCAATGGGCCCAAGTTGCAGCGGGGGAGGTCTAGGTTGGACATTAGGAAAAACGATTTCCCGAGGAGGGTGGGGAAGCGCTGGGCTGGGTTCCCTGGGGAGGGGGGTGGAATCTCCATCCTAGAAATTGTTACGTCCTGGCTGGGCAGGTCCTGAGTTGGGCTTGGTCCTGCTTGGGCAGGAGTTGGACTCGATGCCTCCTGAGGGCTCTGCCAGCCCTGGGATTCTACGATTTTATGCCAGGAGCTGAGTGTCCCCCTACCGCCCTGTGTGCGCCCCCATTAGCCCTTCCTCCCCCCAGGGTCTCCCTTTCTCCCCCGTGCCAGGGGCTCTCTGGACTCCTGCCAGGCCCTCCCATTCCCATCCTGCCTGGGACAGAAGTTATTTAAGGGGCCACCATTTGAACTCCACTGGGACAATGGGCAGAGCTGAGATGGGGGCTCCCTTAAGCTGAAGGTGGACGACCTGTAGCCAGTTACAGCTAAAGGCAGTGGGTCTACAGCCAGGGGGTCTCCGGTGTCCCCCCTCCCCATCAGCAAAGGAATGGCCCACGGATTCCCAAATGCTGGAATTGCCCCGGGCGACGGTCTAATGAACAGCCAGAGACTTGCCACCCCGCTGAGCCAGCTGGAGCAGGCCCATAAAGCCAAGTGCTGACCGGAAGGTCTGGGCTTTGCCCCGGCCTGAAGACGAGTCAGAACAAGCGGAGGTTGTGGGAGGCCTGCTAGCCGTGCGCTCGGGGCTGTTCCCCACGCCGGCAATCCGAGTGCAGGAGGAGAGGGCCTGCAAGAGAGCTTCACGACTTTGCCTCCGTAGGCCCTGGTTACAACATCTTCCCCCCAGAATCACAATGCACAGATTTTGGGGACTCGAGTGTTTTTATCCCTAAAAAACCAGGGGTGAGCACTTGAACCCACCCCCAAGGGGACCCCAAAGTCTTTTGCCCCAAAAGAGCTTGAAAAAGGGGGAAAACAAGCTGCAGTCTCTGGCAGCTGACCTCTCAGTCAGAGGCCTGCAGACAGACAGACAGACAGACAGACAGACCTCCTATACCTTCCAGGACACACAAATCAAATCATCACCTTAAAAAAAGGGATTTTTATTACAAAACAAGAGACATACTTGATGCAGCAGAATTGCTTGCTAGATGTTACAGAGCAACTAAGGAAAACACAGCCAGAGAAACGTCTGTGGGCACAGAGCTCGGTGGGAAATGGGGAAGGGAGGTAGAGTCACAGAGAGCTGTTCAAACCAAACCACAAAATAAAGAAAAATACCCAGACTGCAACTAGATCCACTTTTCCTTTACTTACTTCCAATCTTCTTTATTCAGTCCACTTCCGTGCCCCAAATTCCTCGGAGGCATGGCCGTCCTGCCTGGGTTTCAATCATTCTGTGTCTCTCGGCTCCTAGTTTTTCTCTCCCACCCAAAGGAGCAGGCAGGGAACCTACAGCCAATTCCAATTTCAACCCTCTATCTCGACTGGTTCCCCTGGCCCCCTGGCCAACGTTGCTAGCTCCCTGAGTTAACCCCTTAGCACCGGGTGCTGGTCAGCACTCCCCCTGCCCATTACAAATGTACGAATCCCCTTTGCTACATTGGAGCACCCAGACCCTTTGTCACTGCCCAGCCCAACATACACCAATGTGCTGGCTCCAGGGAAGCAGAGCCCCCAGCTCACTGGTTTCACCTCATTGCCGCCCTCCTGAACATGAGGCCCTTAGACGTGTCGCCAGCAAAAGCAACTGACGTTTCTTTTACACTGGGGGGTTGAGGTTCAGACAAAAGCAAATGTGGGGGTGGAAATACAGAGGTCCAGGTGGAAGCCAAACAGCCTGTACTTAAGGCAGATAAGGCATCTCTCACCCAATGGCCAGTCCTAGCTCAGTCTAGATTGCTGGCATCGACCTTCCATGGGCAACTGCACCAGGCAGAATTTCTCTTCCGTAATGGGTAATTGTGCCCATCCTTCATCTCCTACGGTACAATGAGTCTCCTGTCCTTTGGTGGGCAAACCCAATGGACAGAGGAAAGGGGGAACCCGCCAATGTAGGGGGAATTCCTGTCAGTAGGAGGGCTGGTGCTAATGAGGCCAGCTGAGTGGGCGGGCAGTGTCCCCGCCGTGGCTTCTGATGTCAGTTGGGTGTTGAATGTGAGGAGCAGGTTTTATAGCAGCCTTGGCTCGAGCTGGAGAGATCTGACAAATTTGCACACGGAGGCCGATTCTGCACTTTCTCTCTGTGGTTGGCTTTTACAAAAGACAGGACTAGGCAGCACTTTAAAGACTAACAAGATGGTTTCTTAGGGGATGAGCTTTCGTGGGCCAGACCCGCTTCCTCAGATCAAAACCTTTTGAAATTCCTGTGTAGAATGGTTGCTTTTAAATCCAGGAAGGAGTGGCCAGGCAGGTTAAAATGTTCCCCTACAGGCTTATGTGTGTGACTGTGACACCCCCACGCCGCCCGCGGCGTTTGCCCAGAGGGCTCGCTATGGTCCTTGAGTCTCGAGCTCCCTTGGCTAGTCTTATTCGCATTTTCGTCTTCGGTTTCCCCCCCGCAACAAGGCAGGAGGGGAAGGGGGGCCCGGGCCCGCCCACTCTCACGGGCCCCAGCCCAGGGCCCTAAGGGTTCTGGTCCAAGTGACCCGAACCTGGCTGACGGGGTACGACCCCTTAACTCGTCAGCCCACCAGTCATCCCTGACTCTGCCCTGGGCTGCTTCCTTCCCCTTCTGCTCCCGAGCTCACCAATTCGCTGCGGTCCGGGGTATCCGTAAGCCTGGGGTGGTCCGCTGCCTCGGCGTTGCTCCTCTGGCCGGTGGGGGGCTGTGCGGTGGGGTGCTGTGCTGCGCTGCTCTGCGCCGCTCTGCACGGCGCTGTCCTCCGCCCGCGGTCTGCTGCCCCCCTTCCCTTGGGGCCGCGGTCCCATTTTAAAGTTGGCGCCGGGGGCGCGGCCCCGGCGTCCTGCGCCGTCCCCGCCCCTCACGCCGGGGCGTCTGCCCGTTGCCGGGGCAACGGGGCCTGGGCTCCGGCGCGCCCGGATGACGTCCTCCGGCGCGTCGGAGGCCAACGCGTTCCTCGCCGCCGCCGAACACCGCGGACAGCGGCGGGGGGCGCTCTGCCTCCCGCTGTACAGGGCGGCTGAGACGGGGCTCTCCGCCATGGGCGGGGCCGCCCCGTCACACACCTCCCCCTTTAACTGCCCTCCCTCTTCTTCCGAGTCTGCCTCGTACCTTCTCGAAAAGAAGTCCGCATTTTGGTGCTGCGTGCCAGGTGGGCCACGTCAAAGGCGTATGGCTGGAGGGCCAGGTACCACCGCATCAGGCGCGGGTTCGCGTCCTTCATAGTTTGTATCCAGCGGAGTGGGGCGTGGTCTGTGACCACCTTGAACCGTCCCCCTAAAAGATAGTATCTTAACATGTCTAAGGCCCACTTTACCGCGAGGGCCTCCTTCTCAATGGTCGAGTAGCAACGCTCTCGTGGGAAGAGTTTGCGACTGATGTACACCACCGGGTGTTCTTCCTCTCCTTCGCCCTGCGAGAGGACCGCCCCAATCCCCGTCTCGGAGGCGTCTGTTAGGACCGTAAAGGGGAGGTTAAAGTCAGGTTGGGCCAATACGGGGTCGCGACTTAAACTTTCCTTTAACCGCCGAAAGGCTACCTCGCACTCGGTCGACCAGCCCACCTTCTGGGGCATCGCGGCCCGAGTTAAGTCTGTTAGCGGCGCTGCTATTGCCGCGAAGTTTGGGATAAAACGCCGATAGTATCCGGCTAGCCCAAGAAACTGGCACACCTGTTTCTTTGTTTTGGGTGGGGGGTAGCTCTTCAAGGCTTCGACCTTTTCTACCACGGGGCGTATTTGACCCCGTCCCACTACATACCCTAGATAGACTACCTCCTTTTCCCCGAAGCGGCACTTCCGTGGATTCGCCGTCAGCCCGGCTTCCCGCAAAGCCTGTAGCACGGCCCCTACGTGTTGGAGGTGTTCTCCCCATGTCTGGCTATACACGACGATGTCGTCGATGTAGGCGGCCGCCCATCTTCCCTGTTCCCTCAGCACCCGGTCCATAAGGCGCTGGAACGTTGCGGCGGCACCATGTAGCCCGAAGGGCATCCGGGTGAAATGGTATAGCCCAAACGGGGTCGAAAAGGCCGTCTTCTCTCGGGAGGTCGGCGTCAGGGGAATCTGCCAGTATCCTCGGGTCAGATCCAAAGTGGACAGGTACCGGGCGCCTCCGAGCCGGTCTAGCAGTTCATCTACCCGTGGCATGGGGTAGGCATCGAAGCGCGACTGCGCATTGACTTTACGGAAGTCAATGCAGAATCGCAGTGATCCGTAGGGCTTCAGGACGAGCACTATAGGGCTGCGCCATTCGCTGAAGGATTCCTCCACGACTCCCCACTGGAGCATCTTCTGCACCTCCCCTCGCACCGTCTCCCACATCCGCCGGGGCACGGGCCGCACTCGTTCACACACCGTCTTCCGGGGTTCCGTCTCTATGTGGTGGTGGATGAGGGTGGTTTGCCCCGGCTCGGCCGTCAGGACATCCCCGAAGGTCCGTAGCAACTCCTCCAGGTCCTTCCTCTGGGTCTCGGTTAGGTCGGTTCCTGTGGGGAAGCTCTGGGGCGGGGCCGCCCCATCTAGGTTCTCGGGTCCTAACTCCGGGTCGGGGGGCACTGGGTTAATCCAGAAGGCCTCACGCTGCTTCCAGGCTTTCAAGAGATTAATATGGTAAACGCGTGTGTCATTCTTCCTCCCTGACACCTTAACCTCATAATCGACGTCCCCTACTCGCCTCAGGACCTCGAAGGGCCCTTGCCACTTGGCCAACAACTTCGAGCCGGGGGTCGGCAACAGCACCAGGACCCGTTGACCCGGGTCGAACACCCGCAACTGAGCTCCTTGGTTATAGTACCGGGCTTGCTTGGCTTGGGCTTGCTCTAGGTTCTCTTTCGCGAACTCCCCTAGCCTGTGTAGCTTTTCCCGGAGGTTCAGGACATACTGCACTGACCCCTGTACTCGGGTCCCCTGTTCCTCCCAATTCTCACGAATAATGTCTAGTATCCCCCGCGGGTGTCTGCCGAACAATAGTTCAAACGGGGAAAACCCTGTAGAGGATTGGGGCACCTCCCGTATCGCGAACAAGAGTGCTGGCAACAACGCGTCCCAGTCCCGGGGTTCTTGCCCTACAAACTTCCTCAGCATCTCCTTTAGCGTTCTATTAAAACGTTCTACTAACCCGTCTGTTTGTGGGTGGTAGATGGCCGTTTTCAGCCGCTCTATCCGCAACAGCTTACACAACTCGTTCATCAGTCTCGAGGTGAAGTTAGTCCCTTGGTCAGTCAGAATCTGCTCCGGCAGCCCCACTCTGGCGAAAATCTTCACGAGTTCCGCGGCAAGGGTGCTGGCGTGCACGTTTCTGAGCGGGACGGCCTCCGGATATCGTGTTGCATAGTCTAATAGCACCAAAATATACTGGTACCCGGTTTTGGATTTGTCTAACGGGCCGACTATATCCATGGCGACCCTCGCGAAGGGCACTCCCACCACGGGCAACGGCACCAGGGGGGCTTTGGGTACCCCCTTCGGCCTAACCTTTTGGCACTCGGGGCAGGAGCCGCAAAAGTCCTTTACTTCGCGGAAGATACCCGGCCAGTAGAACCGCCGAATGATACGCTGCACAGTCTTTTCTGCCCCCAGGTGCCCGGCCCAGGGGTTAGCGTGGGCTAGCTCCATGAGGCGTTGTCGGTACCTTTTTGGCACCAGCAACTGCTCGACCCCCGAATCGCCCCCCTGCCCCCTGTCCACCCGGTACAACCGATCGTGCCGTACCTCAAAGTATGGGCCGGTCGGCCTGTCGGCCTGGGGAGCGTCCTCGTCCTGCGGATCCCGGGCGGCACTCCATGCATGTCGGAGTGACGGATCTTCCCGCTGCTCCTGTATAAAGTCACCATCCACTAGCTCCAGTATTCGCGGTCCTTCTGCCTCGCCCTCTTGTAGGCCGGGGCGGGGGTCCCCGATCATACCCTCCTCTCTCTGGGGAGGCCCTCGTTCCCGCCATGCGTTCAGGGCCCGGCGGAACCCCCGCCAATCCCATCCTAGGAGCGCTGGGTACACTAGCTTAGGGGCGACCACCACGTAGCACCACTCTTGGTGGTCCCCATCCGATATCTGGGTCCACGCGGTGGCGTATTGGTGGGAATCGCTGTGTACGCACTGCACCCAGACTGGCGGGCCCCGTGGTCCTCCCTCCGGGAGTAGGTCGGCTCTCACAATCGTCTGGCTGCAGCCAGAGTCCACAAGGGCTACCACCGTCTTATCCCCTATCCCTACGGTCCTTAATATCTTACCTTGCCCGTCGCTGGCCTCGGGTTCAGCCCCCGCCAGGGCCTGGGCGTAGGAGCAGTCCATATAGGGGCAGTCCCGGATGAAGTGCCCCTCTTGGCCACAGCGGAAGCAGGTCCCGCGGGCCGGAGGTGGGGTGCCCGGCCTCTGACGCCGGGGGGGTTCGGGCCGGGGTTGCGGTGCCTCCCGTGACCCCTCCTCGCCCAGCGCTGGCCTCGCTGCGGCGGTCCATCTCCGCTGTCCGTCCCTCTCTGGGCTCCTTCTCCTTTGGACTCCCCGTCCGATGTCGATACGCGGTGAGGAGGTGGCTTTCCGCCCGCGGTCGCGCCCGTCGGCCCGTTCGGCAGCCTCATAGTCTGTCATCAACTCCACAGCTTCCTGGAGGGTGGAGGGGTGGTGTCTGCGGACCCATCGCTGTCCGCCGGCGGGGAGGATGTTGACGAATTGTTCCAGGACGACTTGTTCCGCCACCTGGGGCCCCGTGTGTTGCTCAGGCTCCAGCCAGCGCCAGGCAGCCTCCCTTAGCTTCTGGGCCATGGCCCGGGGGCGAACCTCGGCGCTGTAGGGTTCACCCCGGAACTTCTGGCGGTGCGTCTCAGGCGTGATCCCCATTTGGTCGAGTATGGCCTCCTTCAATCGATAGTAATGCAGGGCCTCGCGGTCACTTAGACCCCTATATGCTAACTGAGCCGGGCCCGTTAGGTATGGGGCCAGTAGTGTAGCCCAGTGGGACTCTGGCCACCGGGCTACCGTCGCCACCCTCTCAAAGGTGGCGAGGTATGCCTCAGGATCGTCAGCCGGCCCCATCTTAGTTAGCCGTATGGGCAGGCGTGCCACCTCCCCCTCTCCTGCTGGCCCCTCCTCCTCAGGGCATGCTGGACTCAGGGGGGTCACCATTGTCGGTGGATATCGTCTCATCCACTCTTCCTGTTGCGCCTTCATTTGCTCGGCTACCTCCCGGATCAATTGTTTTTGCTGCTCTTGTTGCTGGGTGGTGAGCTGCTGGATTAAGGCTGCCTGCTGCTGTTGGTTTTGCCTTTGGGTCTCCTTAACCCACTCCATGAATTGTGTCGGATCCATGGCGTGTCCCGGTGCGGTTCTCACTCCCCTTTTTCCGAAAAACACCACAAAACACACCCCTCTGTTAGTGCTCCCTAAGCCTTCTCACACCCCCTTTCCTCTCCCGGGGGGGGGGTTGGGTTCGTGAGTGGGTTTTTTTTTTTTTTTTTTTTTTTTCCAACGCCCCTTACATCCGGGGTAGGACCCCCACTACACCCACATTCTCCACCACGTGTGACGCCCCCACGCCGCCCCGCGGCGTTTGCCCAGAGGGCTCGCTATGGTCCTTGAGTCTCGAGCTCCCTTGGCTAGTCTTATTCGCATTTTCGTCTTCGGTTTCCCCCCCGCAACAAGGCAGGAGGGGAAGGGGGGCCCGGGCCCGCCCACTCTCACGGGCCCCAGCCCAGGGCCCTAAGGGTTCTGGTCCAAGTGACCCGAACCTGGCTGACGGGGTACGACCCCTTAACTCGTCAGCCCACCAGTCATCCCTGACTCTGCCCTGGGCTGCTTCCTTCCCCTTCTGCTCCCGAGCTCACCAATTCGCTGCAGTCCGGGGTATCCGTAAGCCTGGGGTGGTCCGCTGCCTCGGCGTTGCTCCTCTGGCCGGTGGGGGGCTGTGCGGTGGGGTGCTGTGCTGCGCTGCTCTGCGCCGCTCTGCACGGCGCTGTCCTCCGCCCGCGGTCTGCTGCCCCCCTTCCCTTGGGGCCGCGGTCCCATTTTAAAGTTGGCGCCGGGGGCGCGGCCCCGGCGTCCTGCGCCGTCCCCGCCCCTCACGCCGGGGCGTCTGCCCGTTGCCGGGGCAACGGGGCCTGGGCTCCGGCGCGCCCAGATGACGTCCTCCGGCGCGTCGGAGGCCAACGCGTTCCTCGCCGCCGCCAAACACCGCGGGCAGCGGCGGGGGGCGCTCTGCCTCCCGCTGTACAGGGCGGCTGAGACGGGGCTCTCCGCCATGGGCGGGGCCGCCCCGTCACAGTGACCATTCTTGATGTCTGACGAGGTCATTAATCCCTTGTTGCAGAGACTGTCCAGTTTGGCCAATGTCCATGGCCGAGGGGCACTGCTGGTACTTGATGGCTGAGATCACGCTGGTGGATGTGCAGTTGTACGAGCCCCTGACGTGGTGGCCGATGTGGCTAGGTCCCGTGACGTGTCACTGGTGTAGATGTGTAGGCAGAGTTGGCAAGATACAAGTTACAGACTAACACGGCCACCCATCTGAGACATTCGTCTCCTACAGGTACAGTCTCTTCCCCAGCAAATGGTGTCCTCTTTCAGAGACTTTTCTAGAGGTTCTGCCGTCTTCGTCAATGCTCAAGTCTACACTGGCCCCCTGGATGTCCCTTGTTCTCAGCACTAATCCAGTTAGCCCTGAGACCTCCCCTTGCCTTTGTGACAGGCCTCACTGTACCAGCTTGGAAACCTGACTTTGCACATTGAACAGATCCCTTCCACTATCCCCCCAAACCTCACCCCACAGCCACCACAATCAGCTGCTCCTTGTGTTTGGCAGAGCCACCATGACCCCCCTGTGAAATGCTGAGCAGATGGTTGGCCAGAAGCAGCCTGGGGGAGTCTGCGTCCCGGGTACCAGTCGCTCCAGGGACAAGCAGTGACACTGGGACCCACAACCGGCTGAACAATCACCCCAAAGGGGAATGCGAAACGGCAATTCACTAAATAATCATGTGGAGGGAAAAGCCCCAGTGGATCCTGCTCCTGGTTAGTGCCACTAGTTCCAGAGCCTCCAGGCGTGGCTGAAACTGCCACCTGACTCCTCCTTGGCACTTTTCATGCACAGATCTCATGGGCAGCCTGCATCATGATTCCCATTTCACGGATGGGGAAACAAGCCCAGAGAGGCAAAGCGACTTGCCCAAGGTCACCCAGCAGCTCAGTGACAGAACCCGACTCCCCCGCCTCCAGCCTGCTGTTCTAGTAGCACCTGCAGCTTTGTTCTACATGCGACAGACGCAGACAGCTGGCTGAGATACAGACACCGTGACAGGCCGCGCCCTGGTAGGTACAGAGCCACGCATCCATTGCTAGCTCCGTGGAACAGGGACCGGTACCAGGGTCGCGCAGGGCTGGGTCAGACGCAGCCCGTGGGCCGAACCCGGCCTGCCTAACTCTTGGACAGGGCTGGGAACTGCACCTGGCTGCCCGTGCCCGCAATTTCCCGGCAGCAGCTCGGGCGGCCAGAGCCGATTGGAGCAGGGGCCAGTCGTGGCCCCTGGACTGGGCCCCACCGCAGGGGGCGGGTGGGTTTTCTGCAGAATGACACCCCCGAGGGGGGAGGCGTAGCCCCGTGGTTTGCGCACTGGCCAGCCCAGGGTTGTGGGTTCAGCCCTTGGGGGGCCACTTAGGGAGCTGGGGCAAATCTGCCAGGGACCGTGCTTGGTGCTGCCGAGGCGGGGCCCGGACTCGCTGACCTCGCCAGGCCTCTGTGAAATGGGTACATCTCCGCGGGAGCCCTGGGCCCCGCCCTGGGAGGCGGCACGTGACCACATCCCAACGTTCGACGCGTCCCCGCCCCGCCCCGGATTCTCCATCCCTGCACGGGGGGGCGCTGTGACCCCGGGGGCCGCGCACGCGCGTCGCGTCCGCCTCTCAGTCCCCGCCCCGCGGCCGACCTGGATCACGTGATCGGGCTGGCGCGCTCCCGCGCTTCCGGGTTCCCAGCCGGAGCCTTGGGGCCGCGGAGCAGGTGAGTGCGCGCGCGCTCCCCCCCCCCCCCCCCGCGAGCCCCTCGGACCCGCCCCCGAGTCCTGCCCCCCCCCCCCCCCCGGCGCGGCACAAGAGCCCCCGGCAGGTTCGCCTGGAGCCGGTGGGGGGGGGGCCCGGGTTGTGTGTGACCAGAGACAGCCCCCCCGCCCGGTGCCCCCCCCCGCCCGCTGCCCCCCCCCGCTACCCCCCCGCCCGGTGCCCCCCCCGCCTGGTGCCCCCCCGCCTGGTGCCCCGCTGCTCCCCCCGCCCGCTGCTCCCCCCGCCTGGTGCCCCCCCGCCCGGTGCCCCCCCCGCCTGGTGCCCCGCTGCTCCCCCCGCCTGGTGCCCCCCCGCCCGGTGCCCCCCCCGCCCGCTGCCCCCCCGCCCGGTGCCCCCCCCGCCTGGTGCCCCGCTGCTCCCCCCGCCTGGTGCCCCCCCGCCCGGTGCCCCCCCCGCCTGGTGCCCCGCTGCTCCCCCCCGCCTGGTGCCCCCCCGCCCGCTGCCCCCCCCGCCTGGTGCCCCCCCCCCCGCTGCCCCCCCCGCCTGGTACCCCCCCGCCCGCTGCCCCCCCGCCCGCTGCCCCCCGCCCGGTGCCCCCCCGCCCGCTGCCCCCCGCCTGGTGTCTCCCCGAACTCGCCCCGTGCCCCCCGGCGGTCGCAGAGCCCCGGCTGGCTCCGTGGGATGCGCCGGGTGCCGGGGGCCCCGGGAAGTGCCGGTCACCGCGGCCTCGGGGCTGCTCGCTGGGTCTGTGACCCGGTGAGAACCTGCCGCAGCAGGACGCTCCCTGTGCCCTGAGGAACAGACTGAACCGGACCCTGGGCAGCGCCGCCACGTCGCTGTCACCTGCACTGACAGAGCCTCGCCTGGCGCCCGGGCGCTGTCGTGGTGTAGCTGCCACGTCGGAAGACTTCAAAGTAGGAATAAGAGATCCTCCAGAATAGGGCTTTATTCCGGAGGATCGGGCCAGTCTAGACGCTTTTTTCCGGCTTTTCCCCAAGCCAGAAAAAAGCGGCGGACATCTTCATTTAAATCCCCCGTGGATTTCCCTATTCCGAAGTTTAAAATTAGCATGCCCCTTTCGAAAAAGGGGCCAGTGTAGACGTAGCCACAGGGTTAGACCCTTCTAGAACTTAGGCTAATTCCACACTTAAACCATTAAAGCCCTGCTAGGGCATTTTCTTCACTCAGTGCAGTCAACCTGTGGAACTCCTTGCCAGAGGATGCGGTGAAGGTTAGAACTTTAACAGGGTTCAAAAAAGAGCTAGATAGATTCATGGAGGTTAGGTCCATCAGTGGCTGTTAGCCAGGATGGGTAGGAATGGTGTCCCTAGCCTCTGTTTCTCTGAAGATGGGTGACGGAAAGGATCATGTGAGCACTACCTGTTGTGATCCCTCCCTCTGGGGCATCAGGTATTGGACACTGTCGGCAGCCAGGACACTGGGCTAGATGGACCTTTGGTCTGACCCAGTGTGACGGGGCAGGCGCCGCGTCCACACTCCCCCGCACTGAGTCGGGAACTGGGGGGGGGGGAGGCGAGGCAGGCACCGTGCCCGCAACCCCCCGCACGGAGCCAGGTTCGGGGACAGAGACCGGCCCGCCGGGGAGGCGGGCGATCGGGGGAGGTCCGGCTGCAAGGGATCCGGGAGGCAGGGCAGACGGAGAGAGGGCGAGCGGCCGCAAGGATGCTCCGGCGCGGCCGGATGACATCAGAGGAAGCGGCGAGCGGGACGCCCAGGGGGGCGGGACCGCAGGCGCCGGGGGAAGACCTGCCCTACTGCTCAGGCAGGGAATTCAAAAGGGCAAGAGCCCCAGCCAGGAGGACGCCAGGGGTGGTGAGGCGGACAGACCCCCACAAGGGGAGGAGAGCACAGGAGGACCCAGACCCGCGGACCCTCAGCGGAGGCAGAGACCGGGGGTAAGCCTATTCCCCAGCTGGGGAATTCCCCAGGGCTAAGCCGAGAAGAAGAGACCCAGGGCGGGGCCGCGGTCCCCGCGAGTGGAGGGTTTGGGGGAACTCGTCCCCCTCCACTATCCAGGGACTCACGTCCCTGTCTCAGGGCCCTGGGTCGGGGCTCGGAGTGTGGGAGAGGCCCATTGGAGCACGGGCCGGCAGCGCGTACAGTTAAGACCGCGGGCAGGCGGTCAGTCACAAGACAGGGAGGGCGCCCGAACTTGGGGTGACCTCCGGAGACTTGGTAACACCTAGTCTGGCTGTTCTCATGGTTTTTAGAGTGAAAGTGTGCCCATGGCACAAGCACTGGGAGAGAGCTTTCCTGACACTCTGGAAACCACCTACACAAGGCGCACTGCCCTCAGAGCTGGGAGCCCACTTACACTGGCACTTTACAGCACTGTGATTTGCTGCACTCTAGCAGGGGGTGTTTTTTTACACCTCTGACCCAAAAAGTTGCAGTGCAGTAAAAGTGGCAGTGTAGACACGGCCTTAGACTGCGTCAAACCCCCCGCCCCTCGCTGAGAGGAGGGATTTGTTGTGTCTAAAAGCTTCTGGGAAGCCTTTACGTTTTTTAGCAACCTTTACAAATCCGAGGATGTGCAGTCTTTTGTAATGGTCTCGCCAGTGCTGTGCACGGATATAACATCACCGGCCTGCGCATGCTCAGTAATCCTTTGTTTGCACACTCTAGGCCCTTTCTTGGCACAGCATCTCATTTGGACCTCGTGTTCTTGATTAAATACAGTGATGTGTACCCTGCATTGGGCCATATTAAACACGTTTGCTTGCATCTGGATTTAAGCAAAGCATCAAGCCATCCACATCTGCCAGAGTGATCCACAGATACAAAGCGGCTACCTGCACATTTGCAGGGTTCTGGATTCAAAATTTGAATCCGTATCTGCCTCCCTATCTTCCGAAATGCGCCGCGTCCACGGATACAATGCAGATCCCTGCGGATTTGTGGGGCTCGCATGATGCAAATTGCTCTGTCACTTGTCTGTCGTTCCTTCACCACCTGACCCATCGTTTTGTTTCATCATCAAGGTATTTTGTATTTTCTTCCAGTTGCTAGATACCAGGTGTTGAAATCACATAACCACCTGGAAGGCTCTGCAGCATCTCCCACTGGCAGAAGGGGAATGCAGTGTTTTCTTTCACAAGCAGCATGTTATTAAGAACTGGAGTTCTCAAAGTCCAAAGCTTGTGCTAGCCATGAACTCTCTCCTCGGGGTAGTGCCATGAGATGAGGGATAGGGTCAGCTTGTTTTGGTGTTGACTAGGGATGTGAAAGAGTAGTCCAGTCAACTAGTCGCATCCTGCCCCCCTTGCTGCATCTATATCAGAGGTAGTAAGGGGGGGGGCAATTCCCCCCCAGCACCATTTCTGTGGTGCTGGGGGAGAGGGGGCAGAGAGGAGAGGCAGCGGTGCTGCGGGGAACCCAGCACAAGCGGGGATGGAAGCAGTCCCTGCTCATAGACTCAGACTTTAAGGTCAGAGGGGACCATTATGATCATCTAGTCTGACCCCCTGCACAGTGCAGGCCACAGAATCTCACCCACCCCTCTTAGAATAATCCTCTCACCTATATCTCAGATATTGAAGCCTTCCAATACTTTGAAGACCCCAAGATGCAGAGAATCCTCCAGCTGTGATCTGCGCCCCACGCTACAGAGGAAGGCAAAAAAACCTCCAGGGCCTCTGCCAATCTACCCTGGAGGAAAATTCCTTCCCGACCCCAAATATGGCAATCAGCTAAACCCTGAGCGTGTGGGCAAGACTCACCAGCCAGACACCCAGAAATTCTCTATAGTAACTCCTATCATCCCTCCATTGACCTATTTCCAACTGATAATGAATGGTCAATTAGTTACCAAGATCACGTTATCTCATCAACCCATCCCCTTCATAAACCCATCTGCACCTTTGCCTTTGAAATGTAGCAAGAACAGTGGGTGGTTGGTTCTGATTGCATTTCAAAGGCAGAGGCACAGTGGGGATCGTGAGCGCCCCTCCCCCTCTCCCTTATCGACTAATCGAGTAACTACTCAATTAGTTGGTGAATCAAAATGTGACTATCCCTAGTGTTGACTTCTCTGCTAGTTGCTGATTCCCCTTCCCTCCCCCTGCTCTCTCCCCGCAGCCCCCAAGCCCTGGTAACTCCTCTCCTGGAGCAGGAGCAGGGCTTTGAAATGATGTTTGCTGGAAGACCAAAGCAGACTGAAGAGAGTCAAGAGGCAGGGTCTTTTTGGCTCAGGAAAGAGAAGTCTGAGGGGGTATGAGAGGGGGCTATGAAATCATGACTGGTGTGGAGAAAGTGAATAAGGAAAAGTGATTTGCTTGTTCCTGTAACACAAGAACTAGGGGCCACCCAATGAAATGAACAGGCAGCAGGTTTAAACCAAACCAAAGGAAGTTTTCCTTCACTCGGCGCACAGTCAACCTGTGGAACTCCTCGCCAGGGGATGAGAAGGCTAGGACTTTAACAGGGTTCAAGAAAGAGCGAGATACATTCATGGAGGCTAGGTCCATCGGTGGCTATTAGCCAGGAATAGTGTCCCTAGCCTGTTTGTCTGGTAATGGGTGACGGGAGGGATCACGTGAGGATTCGCTGTTGTGTTTCCACCCTCTGGGGCATTGGCCGCTGTGGGCAGACAGGACGCTGGACTGGATGGAACTTTGGTCTGGCCCAGCCTGGCCGTTCTGATGTTCTTAGGGTAGTATTGCGGGTCGTCCATCCCCAGCTGCAGCCCTCCGGCTGGTTTGAAAGCTGAGGCTACAAGGAGTGCTGAGCAGGTCAGGCAGGGTCGCAGGAGAGGGGGAAGGGGGCAGGTGGTGGGAAGTTTTCCCTGCGGCACCTCTGGGCAAAGCTGCCGAGTGGGGTTTTGGGTGGAGGCTGTTCCCAGCTGTGCCGAGCTGGCTAGCGGATGTCAGCGGGCCATGCAGCGCCCTGCAGTCCCGAGAGGGTGGAGCAGGGGAGGAGTCAGGTTCTCCCTCACAGAGGCTTCCTGCCTGACTTGGCAGCTGCGTTCCGTTGACTCTGCCCTCTCCTGGCAGCGCCCCCTTCCAGGAGCAGGACTGTGGCACGGCCCTGGTGAGGGACTTTCCCTTTGCTCTTTGCCATTGGTGCATTCAGCAGAGTGTGACCTGCCACCTTCCCAGGCATTTCCCGCTCCCGGGATTGCTCTGAAAGCCACCCGGCCTCCTGCTCTGCTTTCTGCCTCCCCCATCGTGCCGTGTCGGGTGCAGGGTGCGTGCTCCCCAAGGAGTGCGGAGCCGGTGGTTCTCCGGGGCGCCCTGCAGGGCTCCGTTCTGGCTCCGAAATGCTTCCTCTCTTCCTGCCAAGAGCTTGGACTCTAGCGAAGTCAGTGAGCCCCCTGCTCTGCCAGGGAAGTGCTGCACAGTGCTCCTTTAGGTGGGCTGGGCCCGTACTGGAGCCTCGACCACCTTGGGGTCCTGGTCTCCAGCCCTGCAGAGACACCCTGAGGCTGGCTCTCCAGGGAAGGGGGGTCGTGGGGGAATCCCAAGAGGGCTGGTCTGGAAGCCCCCAGCGAGCGGAGGCGAGTGTCCGTGCTTGGGGAAGAGACTGTGCTCTTCACTCTCGGGCATCCCCACTTCCCTTCCCCCAGCGGGCAGAGACCCGGATTCAGTCACTGCCCTTGCTCCTGTTGTCCTGGCCAGCTGGACGGAGGAGATCAGCCCTTGGAATGCAGGAGCGCTCGCCTCACCGGCCGGGCAGGTCACAAGGGTGCATTGCAAGGGGGTTGGTACCTGGAAGTGACGGGAGCAGGGTGCAGCCCCGCTGCAGGTCGGACGAGTTCTGCAGTTTCACCGTGGCTGGGTGCACGCTAGGGCTGTGCCTGCCTATGGAGGGGGGTGATTCCCAGCTCACGCAGACATGCTTGCGCTAGTGCACTAAAACCAGCAGGGTGGCAGCGTGTGGCATGGGCGAGCCGGCGTGGGCCTCCTGGGCACCATGTGCTAGTCCGGCCACGCGAGCACAAGGACGTCTGGGGTTTCACTCGGGGCTGGTGACTGTGTGGCTTGGAGAGGGCGAAGCCGGCTCGGGGAAGGCAGCAGCGACATGCCGAGAGGGGGCCAGGTCAGAGGTGCGCTTTGTCCATCTCCCAGGGAGTTGTAGAGCCTGTAGCACCGACAGGTGGAATCGGACCTGGGATCTGTGGGGCTTAGTGCAGGAGCCAGCTGGCTCCCAGCTGCAGAGCAGGTCCATAATTCACTCCAGGTGGTCTCAGTGCCACTGGATGGGACAGGGCACCACCCCGGGCTCTGGGAGATCGTGGTCTCTGCCTCGTGCACAGGCCCAGATTCCGCACACGGGCAAACCTGTGTGTGCTCCACAGAACGTCTCTGCGGGACTCTCTGAGGCGCCGCACCAACCGCGGAGGCCAGAGCCTGGGCAGGCACCCGACAGATCGATACGTGGCCTGCACAGCCGCTCAGGCCGACGTGCTCCACGCACACTTGGCACCCTTGTCACTTTGTCCTGCCAGCGTGTCGACGGCGCGCGTGGCCTGCGTCACCTTCACGGCAAAGCCAGGCAGTGGCACCAAGTGCCTCCTCGTGCCACGTGCACTGCAACACACGCTCCGAGGGCGAGGCCACTGAGTGTCCACAGATAATGCCATAACGTCTCTGGGGTGCTGGAGCGCAGGGAAGGCCGTGGAGGGAAGCCCCACCCTGGCAGCGTTGGGCTGCTCGGTGTGTGAGGTCTCCAGCCCTGCCTCACTCTGCAGATGGAGGGAGACTCGTAACTCGGGACTTTCCCCACTTTATCTGCCCTCTCACCAAGTCCTTTGATTGGCTCCACAGCGTCACCGCGAGACCCCGGGTGCCGAGTTTGTGGCTCCCAGGTCAGAAGGCGTCTGGATCGTCGCGAGCGTGAGCCTGCGGAGCTCCCCTGGGCCTCCGGCGGGAGGCGTGTCTGTTGGAGCAGACGCCCTTTGAGGAATGTCGTTCAGCGGGCCCAGGGCTAGAGGCGCCTTTGTGCCTTCTGCCTCAGCGATGCGCATGTTGCCAGCTTCCCTGTGGGCGCAGAGGGACGGGCAGGCGGAGCCCTTGTGCAAGTAGCTGGCCCCGCGGCCGGAGGGGCCTGAGGCGTTTTGTGCTGACAGCGCCGGTTTCGTTAGCAGCTGGAAGTGAGTCTTGGGCTTCCTGGCCTGTGGTGGCCAAACTGACCTCAGCTCTGACGCAAGCCACGGCCACTGGGCTCATGCAGTCGCTGGCTGTGGAGCTGCCTCTGGGAGGCTTCCCCGGGCCAAAGCTGCCCCCTTCCGCTCTTGGTGGGACAGCCTGTAAGTGGAAGGACTGTCCTGCAGCCCTCGGTGGTGTACAGGAGACGCCCTTCGCAGTTCCTCTTAGCCACGGCTGGGCAGGAGCCGGGAGTCACGGCTTTGCTGTGTGTGGACGAAGGACTGGTCCCCGCAGCTGGAGCAGGCCGGCCTCCTCACACAGGCTGTACACAGGAGAGCTGGGACGAGCTCAGGGCTGCACTTGCGGCAGACCCGTGGCTCTGGTACGTTAGCCACGGTGCCGAATTGACATGCTCGGTCTGCGCTCGCTGGGCGCACAGCTCTAACCATTAGCCAGCCCTTCCTCTCCCACCACTCAGCTGGTCCATAGCGAGCCTCTGGCCTTCCCCGTACAGCGCTCTGCGGGGCTTGGAGGGAACGGAGGTCGTGCTGGTCGAGCTCTGCCTGGTGACGGCGCTGACAGCGGCTCATTCCTTGTCCTGGGGTGGAGGAGGGGGCAGGAAAGCGCCGTTGGTCTGGCTGCTGGGTAAGCACCTTATTTTCTCGGGGTGGGGGATAACGTCCGCGGGGCTCGTGCCTGGAAAATGACTGGCTCTGTTCCAGGCCCTGAGTCACTGGGTGACTGTTTTCCGTGTGAGCAGTCACCTTCCATCGCGGTGGTTTAAACCGGGGACGCCTGAGTCCCCCGGATCCTGGCTCCAGGGCGGGATTGCTGGGAAGAGCCTGAGACTCGTTTGTGCGGTTTGGATGCTCCGGGGCCCAAGATGCGAGTGTTTTAGAGCCTGGGCTCTGTTAGCTGTACGCTCGAGGCGCCGCTGTCTCTCAGTAGCGGCTTCGTCTCCTGAGGTAAGAGGGCTCCCTGGTTTGATCTGAATTCTGCTTTCCGTCGGTGCTGCCTGAGCAGCGTCTGAGTCGATGGGCAGCAGGGAAATCGGACGCCCGTTTCCGGCGCAGGCTTGGCACGTCCGGGCACCTTCTGTTCTGTGAAATCCGTTCCAGAGCCCTGCGTGCCCAAGGAGCGCCCGGGCCCCTTTTGCACCATTTGGGTTTCCCCAGATCCCCACCAGGCAACAGGCTACGGAGACGTTTCCTTTCTGCTCGACGAGTTCTCCAAAATGCCAAGTGCGCGTGGGCTGCTGGTCCGGCGCCTGCCCCTTGTTTGTGCTGGAAGGAAGAAGCTGCCGCAGCGGCACAGCTGGGCATGGAGTACTGGGTTGGCTGGGCTGGCTGCGAGCCCATCTCCTTCCTAGGTGCCACATAGACCCCGGGGTGTCCCAAGTTAAGAGACTGCAGAGTCCCTCGGAACGACCCCCCCGAGCAGCAAACGAACCGGCGGTGAGGGGGGGCTGAGTGCCAGGCCCCATCCGGTGCTGCTCACACCGTCCAAGCAGAACGGGAGGCAGGGAGCAAGTTCCCCGGAGCCCATTTTGAGGCTTGTAAAGAGCGTTAGAGCAGCTGTACCCCGGTGGGAAACACCAGAGGCCAGATTCTCACCAGAGCCAGCCCTGCGCAGCTCCCCGGCTCTCCGTGGGACTGTTGGATGCTGAGCACAGTGAAAACTTGGTCACAGGGGCCCCGAGCAGCAATGTAGGACACAGAGACCGCGGCCTCGGAAGGACTCAGGCGCCCATGTCCATGCACGGAATTAACAGAGTGATGTGCACCAGCGTGGAGGTGGCGTGCCACACGGAGGTGATGTGCAGCATAGCACCTCCAGATTGGTGCACATACCAAAATTCATTCTGCACATGGGCAGTGGGGTGGGAGTGTGGGAGGGGGCTCAGAGTTGGGGGGACGAGGGGTGGAGCTGGGCTTGAGGCTTTAGGGCGTGGGAGGGGGCTTAAGGCTGGGGTGGAGAACGAAGGCTGTGGCTCGGGGTTCAGGATCTGGGATGGGGTTTGGGGTACAACCTCCCCAACGTCCCCTCTCACTGCAGCAGGTGCGGGGCAGGTGAGAGGTGCCTCTTTACCTCCTGGTGCGGCTGGGTTGGCCCCTCTCTCAGTTCCGGCAGGGGAGGAGGGTGGGGAATGTTATGTGTTATAGCTGCCTCCACTTCCATACGCTGTGCCTGCTGTGGTCCAGGCCTGTGCGGTGCGTGAAGGCCTGGCTGGGCTTCTCGCCCTGGCTCCAGGTTCTGCATGACCTGAGCGAAGTTTGCAGCTGTAGAGGTGCCCTGTTCCAAACGCTGATTCATTTGAGTTTGTCCCCCTCCCCCCGACAGTCCCAGCAGGAGCTTGGCCGGCCACTGGCCTTCCGAATCCCAGGCCTGGCCGATGCAGAACCAACCCATTTGCAGTTCTTTGACTTGCCTTCTGGCTTTGTGCCCTCCAAGTGCGTCTCCAGCCTTTCCCTGCTACAGGGAGCTGTCGCCTGACCCCTGCAGCCACGAGCCCAGCGCTTGAACCCCCTGAGCTAGGCAGTGTGCTCCTGTGCTTTGTCAGAGAGAAACAGGCTCCCGATGTGGGGCAGAGGTTAAAGCCCCGCGCTCGGCCCCCGCGCTCCGCCGTGCTGAGGGCAGTGCAGAGCCAGGCTGCACGGAGACCAGGCTCCCGATGTGGGGCAGAGGTTAAAGCCCCGCGCTCGGCCCCCGCGCTCCGCCGTGCTGAGGGCAGTGCAGAGCCAGGCTGCAGGGAGACCAGGCTCCCGATGTGGGGCAGAGGTTAAAGCCCCGCGCTCGGCCCCCGCGCTCTGCCGTGCTGAGGGCAGTGCAGAGCCAGGCTGCATGGAGACCAGGGTTCCGGGAGAATCTTTGGGAATCCGGCCCCAGCAGCCATGGGCAGCGTGGACCAGAGCGTGGGCCGTGGGAGCGGGTCTCCTGCCCCTCGGTGGGCCACAGGATTGTGCCCGGGGCGGTCTCTGCTATCTGCACGGGGGTGCCACGGAGCCGTGGCGGCGCTGGGATTGGGGCGGGCGTGCAGGATGTGTGCAGTCAGCAGGAGCCTCCCCGTCGCTCTGGTCACAGCGGTAGGGAGACCCCTGCGTGGCCGGACGCCAGCGGAGCCTGCCAGTGTGTGGCGGGCCACCGTGTGTTGTGCCTGCGTCGCGGCTACGCCCGTTCGGAGCCAGGCTGTGCCCCTAGGCAGGGCGCCACCGAGCCTCGCTTGGCCTGGAAGCCTGCGTCCGCGGGGCGGGGGGACTGGAGGCAGATGTGAGGACATGGCCTCTGCAAGGGGCAGGAGTGTTCGGGCAGCCTGCGCTGACCCATGGGGAGGAGGGGCACGTGCGGCGAGAGGGGCAAGTGGAGCAACGTGGCCCCAGCTCGCTCTGCTCCTCCAGCCACGTCGCTCAGGGGCGGGGTGGGGCCCCCGGCGGGGGGGCAGAGCGAGCTGGGGCTGTGTTGCTCCACTTGCCCACTGCTGCCAGTGGGTGCATGGGTCAGACCCTCGGCGCCGGCCCGCTACCCCCAGGTCTCCCCGGGCTGCCTCTGTTGGGGGAAGGGCAGGAGAGAGGCAGGGATAGAGGGGGTTGGCCTGGCTTTTCCCATGGCTGCGGGGGAGGTAACGTGGCTGGTGCCCCCGCCCCATGGGGAGCAGAGCCACCCTCAGACATTGGCAGGGCCAGCAGCTGTTGCCCTGCGTGCTCTGCCACCAGGCTCCTGGGTTGCGGCTCTCCGGGGTGGCAGGCTGGCTGCTTTCTCCTGGGGAGCCTGCTTGTCCCTGGAGCAGCTCTTGTGGAGATTCAGGGTTCAGCAAAGAGCTGGAGGCATTGCTGGAGGTTACGGCCGCCAGTGGCCCGCGACGGAGTCCCAGCCTCTGTGTCAGGGCTGGGAACGGGCAACGGGAGGGACGGTTCCGTGGCCTGGTCACTGGGGCACCCGGCCTGGCCGCTGGCGAATGGGCCTTTGGGCTCGCCCGGCCTGGCCGTGCTCATGTTCCTTGGATCCCCTGCGGAAGGCGGTCGTCCCATGGGCATCTCTGTGTGTGTGGGGCCCGCTGCACATGGAAAGCCAGACTCCCCCTGCCGCCCATCCCAGCAGCATGGGCTGGCCGGGCTCTGTCGGCCACCCTGTTGTTCCTTGCATGCGGCAGTGCCTGGGTGCTGCACGAGGAGAGACACAAAGGCAGCCGGGAGCTGGAGTTGCCCCCGGAGAGATGGCATGGCAGGGCCTCGCCGGCTGCCTCGGTCTGATAGAACCTGTGCCCCGCCTGCGGCCCCTCTACGGCATCAGGCCTCCGCCTGGGGGAACTGCGGGGGTGTTTGCGTTGAGAGCACTGGGGACTGGCATGGGTCGGCCCCACGCTGGGTTTGGCGTGATGGGCCTGCGCTCTGGCTGGGAAGACTCTGATCTGCACGTCCTGCTGAATCCCTGTCGCACGTCTCCTTGTTCCCGTGTCCTGCAGGTTTTCGTCCCCCGTGTCTTCCCACAGGCGTGATGTGCTGTGAGTCGGGGGCAGGAGGCTCTGAGATGCATTCCAGTCACACGGCTGAGACCCGGCCTGGCCCCAAGGCAGCGATTCAGGTGGGTGAGTCCGGCTGGGGCTCCCTGTGACTGGCAGGTAACTCGCGTGAGCTGACGTGGCTGTGAGCGGCAGGCCGGTATACCAGTGCAAATCGGGGGGTGTAGCGGCCAACGCCCGCCCTACGCAGAGAGAAAGGGGCTTTTCCTGGTGTCGCTGCTTTCGTTCAGCAGCTCAGTGCCAGCTCCGGGCAAGGGGGGTTGTGTCTTGTTGCTGTGAGCGGTCCCGCGAGGAGGGTGCTGCACAGCGACAGGAGCTGCCCGAGCCTGGGCTCAGCACAGAGACCGGTGTCGTGAGAAAGCCCGTCGGTGGGTGTCTCCACGCCATCGGCTGCTGGTTAACCTGCTGCCCCTGGCAGGCCCGGCACAGCGTGCAGCCCATTCCAAGCGGTGGGTCGGTGCCCGGAGCACCCTTACGGGAGTGGCAGTCGCCTGGGTGTTTCTCTCTGCGCAGCCTTGGGACTCTGCACATCTCTCAAGCCACTTTTTAGTAAACTAGCTACAGAGATTGGGATTCGGGCTTGCCCCAGGACAGAGGTAGTTGTGGAGAACGGGGGGGGGGGGGGGTCAGTAGTGCCCGTGGTGCAAGCAAGAGGCGGAGCGCCTGGTGCTGGATGTTCCACGGTCAGGCAGTGAAATGACCGTCCCCCCGCACGGAGCTCACACGCTAGGGTGTTACGCAGTCCGGCAAGGCGGGGGAGAGGTAAGGTCACATTTTGGGGTGACTCCCTGCTGTTGAAGCCAGCCAAGCCGTGCTCACCATGCACCCTGCAGCAGGAAGCAAGCTTGATTCCTGCCGGCGGAGCGCGATCGCAGAGGTCAGCTGGCGTGGCTGACCCTTCCCTGTGTGTCGAGTGGCTGTTTCCCGTCCCGTGTGGAGCACTGACCTGTGGTGGAGAGTCCCGCCTGGACCGGCCTGCGACTGCCGTGCTGCTTAGGGGAGCAGCCGCGCCCTTGTAGGCAGCACTAGGGCGAGAGACGAGTTTGTGCGTCTCGGGACGGTGGCTGTAATTTCCGTTGTGCGCAGGGTTTGCAGGCTGGCTCCACGGCTCTCACACCCACTCGACACTTAGCAGCAGCGAGAACCTCCCTCCCGTTGCTGCCGTGTGCGTCTGCACTGGGGCCTGCTGCCGGCGCTGCCGCAGCCTTTCCAATCAGGCCGTAGCCTAGGAAGAAGTGCGGGTTTTCAGCCGATTGGCTGTGGGCAGGAAAACACCAGAGGGAGCAGACAGCGAGGCAGCCAGGAAACCCTGCAGCACAAGATCCTCCCAGGAGTAGCTGGGAGCCTGGCTCAGCGGGGGGAGGGCCCTCTTGCAAGGGAGCTGGTTTTATAACAAACCCACCCGTTTTATGCTGCAGCTGATCAAGAAACAGCTGGTGAGTTCCATCAAGGGGCTGCAGAAACAGTACGCCACCTCCGACGCCCTGGTCACCAGCGAGGACGACCACGCCAACGCCCTGTGCTGTGCACTGGAGGCTGTGTTTGTGCACGGGCTGAAGGCGAAGTACATCAAACCGGAGGCTGGAGGAAAAGGGAAAAAGCTAGGGGGCCGTACCCCTCTTCCCCAGCCTGTCTTCTGGGGCCTGCTGAAAGTCATCACCCACAGGTAAGGAGCATCTACCCTGAGTCTCAAAGCCCTGGTCAGCTGACTCAGGCCGAGGGGCGGAAAATTGCAGCAGAGATATTTGGGCAGGAGCACGAGCTCTGAGAAACTCTCTTCTGTGGGGTCTCAAAGCCCGAGCGCCAATGAACGTCTCCCCTGCAGTGTGAAAGCCCTGAAGCCCGCGCCTGACTGCCTGGGCCAGTCACGGACGTGCTCGCGACCTTGTCTCGTGCCCTAAGCCTCAGTCTTTAGACCAACAATTCTGAGTCAGGAGAATTGCCCACAGCTTTAGCCCAGCTTGCTCCACAAGTAGGGCTCCTCTACAGCCCTGCAAGTTGGAACTGTGCTGTAGCCAGGTCAAGAGGCTAGGGATGTAAGCAACTAGCCGACGGTCTGACAAGCAAAAGCTTATCCGATCGTCGACACACTCGTCGACTAGTTGCTTAACCCCCACCCTTGCTGCCTCTATCAGAAAGAAGAGGAGAAGGGGTGCTGGGGAGAGCCAGCTTATAAGCCGGATCCCCCTAGCTCCAGCTCCATGGGAGGGGACGGGGACGGGGCGCAATGGCAGTGTTCCATCTTTGAAATGTACAGGAGTCCCTGCTGCGGCTCTTGTACATTTTGCGGCACTTCCACTTCTGCAATGTAGCGGTCGCGTGGCGTCTCTTGCTACATTGCAGAGCAGAAGCGCCCTTATCGAATAGTCGATGGAAATTCTATCGACTATTCGATTAGTTGATTAATGTAATTTTAACGTCCTTACATGGGACGTCCTGGCTCCAGCGCTTTGGGCAGAGGAGATCACCAGAAACTAGCACCTTTACTGGGACTTCATAGATTGCACCCAAATGAGGGGCCACTGACCTCTCTTGCTCTGCTCGGAGAGCATGGCTAGCGGAGCGGAGAGCCAGGTGTGCTGTCTGCGGTTTCCGAGCATAGGTAGGAAACATACAACAGCCCACTGAGAAAGTTGGTCATTGTATTTCTAGGCAATGTAGTGACCCTGGAGTTAAGGCAGGAAAATTGTTGTGGTCTGGGCGGGCACTCAGGAGGCCTCTGGATTCCATGTCCTGCTCTGTGGCCTTGCTCAAGTCGCATCTCCTCTCTGTGCCTCAGTTTCCCATCCCTAAAATGGGTATAATGGTACTGAAGGTTTTTTCTCTCCACAAAGTGCTTTGAGATCTCCTGATGCAAAGCACTAGGTAAGAATGAGCTGTTCTCGTGTGCTGTTTTAGTATGCTGATGAGTTTATGAAACATTTCCCTTCTGCACAGAAGCTTTCAATCCTGTGTCTTAGCCCAAAAGCCTATGATTTCATCCAGATTCCTTGTGAGACATGCACCCTGGGAGACATTTTAGTGTCTGAGTATTTCCACCCCCCTTCTTTTTAAAGTGACCAGAAAGCCCCACACACTTCCGCTGTGGCTTCAGTACCCTATTAGATTTTGGGGAGAAATACTTTAAATCAGTTGGTTTTGATTAACCAGTGAGGGGAAGAAAAATGTTCTGGCTTCCTGGTCTCTTTCCCTGCCTAGACAGAGGTACTGGGCGTGCCTGGCTGTTGCTGGTGAAACAAAGTGCCTAAAGGAATTTGTCACTGAAACACCAGAACCACCATCACTGGGAAAAGAAACCCCTGGTGGATCCAGCTCTTGATGCTGTAGTTGACTGTACTTTGCAGATTGTACGTTTTAATGCCCTGCAGATAATTACACTGCCCGTTGCCGCTGTGATTCTCCAGTCCTGAGGACAGAAAAGCTCTCCAGGCAAGCAGCTCAGAGCGCAAGGAAGGGAGCTCCTCCCCATGCGTGGAGAGCAGAGGCAGAGCTTCATGGGAGATGTAGTCCAATAGAGGGGAAGCACTGGAACTACAGCTCCCACGAGCTTCTGTGGCAGCATCTCCAAATCCAAATCGTTTGGTTTTCAAGAGTTTGGGCTTTTGATGCAAACCAGCATTTCCCACGGGAAACGGGGGTGTTTGTGCCAACCGGGGGAAATGGTGGCAGCCCAGCTTTCTGCAGAAAACCAGCTTCAACTAAAAACTTTTCCCTGCTGTTTTATCGTGTTCGAGCGCTGCCGCCGATGGCTGGGCATGCAGGGTCACGGGAGAGAATAGTGGGGAGTGCAAGCGTTCGACTTCCCTTCCGGGCGTGCCTGTCGGCTTCTGCCCCACTGTGCGCAGTGCATCTCCCGAGCCCTGGGCTTCACGAAGCTCAGTACCACGTTCTCTTCTTCCCTCCCTAGAAATATCATTTCCGAGCTGGAGCATCTGAGTTTTATCAGCACTGACGTGGGGCGCTGCCGGGCCTGGCTGAGGCTGGCGTTGAATGATGGCCTCATGGAGTGTTATTTGAAGTTACTGCTCCAGGAGACACCCAGACTGCCCGAGTACTATCAGACATCAGCCCTGCTGCTGGATGTGGAGGAATGCGAATTTCTGCTGAGCTTTTTGCAGGGGTTAGCTTCCCTCACCTTCGAACTGTCCTACAAATCCGCCGTTTTAAACGAGTGGACGGTCACTCCCTTGGCCCTGTCGGGGCTGTGTCCTGTTTCGGAGCTGCTGGAGCCTCTGACGCCCTTCAGCTCGGAACTCCAGAGGAAGGAGTCGCTGGGTTCGGTCTCGCACTCGTCCGGCTCCGATGACAGTGACGTTCGACCCAGCGTATTGCTCATCGGTAAAAACGAGGACAGAAGTAACCTCACCTGCTCCACGCTCAGCCTGAACACGACGAGCTGCTCCCAGCCATCCTCCAGCCCAGGCTCCGGCAGCCTCCTGCAGGCCAACTGCACCAGGAGTCCGGGGAGGGACGAGGTGCTGCTGTCGAGCGACTCCGACGTAGGGCCGGCCGGCACCGAAGAGGAGGACAGGTCTCTGCAGGAGTGAGTATCTCCGCGTGCAGCTTGCTAAGGGTCTCAGCCCCTAGGCTCATCCTCTCCCCAGCAGAAAACCTGCCAGTCTCTCCAGAGCCTCGTCCCTATCCTGTGGGCGTGGAAAGGGAAAAGGAAAGCGAGTTTCCTGCAAGCCAGTGGTGGGCAACCTGCGGCCACTGTAGCGCCACGTGTGGCCCGTGGACCCCATCTGCCCCCTCCCTTGCACGCCTCTCACGCACCGGGGAACCAGAGCCCTGCACATTCCTGCTCTGCCCCCTCCCTTGCACGCCTCTCACGCACCGGGGAACCAGAGCCCTGCACGTTCCTGCTCTGCCCCCTCCCTTGCACGCCTCTCACACACCGGGGAACCAGAGCCCTGAACGTTCCTCCTCTGCCCCCTCCCTTGCATGCCTCTCACGCACCGGGGAACCAGAGCCCTGCACATTCCTGCTCTGCCCCCTCCCTTGCACGCCTCTCACACACCGGGGAACCAGAGCCCTGAACTTTCCTGCTCTGCCCCCTCCCTTGCACGCCTCTCACACACTGGGGAACCAGAGCCCTGCACGTTCCTGCTCTGCCCCCTCCCTTGCACGCCTCTCACGCACTGGGGAACCAGAGCCCTGCACGTTCCTGCTCTGCCCCCTCCCTTGCACGCCTCTCACGCACCGGGGAACCAGAGCCTTGCACGTTCCTGCTCTGCCCCCTCCCTTGCACGCCTCTCACGCACCGGGGAACCAGAGCCCTGCACGTTCCTGCTCTGCCCCCTCCCTTGCACGCCTCTCACGCACTGGGGAACCAGAGCCCTGCACGTTCCTGCTCTGCCCCCTCTCTTGCACGCCTCTCACGCACTGGGGAACCAGAGCCCTGCACGTTCCTGCTCTGCCCCCTCCCTTGCACGCCTCTCACGCACCGGGGAACCAGAGCCTTGCACGTTCCTGCTCTGCCCCCTCCCTTGCACGCCTCTCACGCACCGGGGAACCAGAGCCCTGCACGTTCCTGCTCTGCCCCCTCCCTTGCACGCCTCTCACGCACTGGGGAACCAGAGCCCTGCACGTTCCTGCTCTGCCCCCTCCCTTGCACGCCTCTCACGCACCGGGGAACCAGAGCCCTGCATGTTCCTGCTCTGCCCCCCCTCCCTTGCACGCCTCTCATGCACCGGGGAACCAGAGCCCTGCACTTTCCTGCTCTGCCCCCCCTCCCTTGCACGCCTCTCGTGCACCGGGGAACCAGAGCCCTGCACGTTCCTGCTCTGCCCCCTCTCTTGCACGCCTCTCACGCACCGGGGAACCAGAGCCCTGCACGTTCCTGCTCTGCCCCCTCCCTTGCACGCCTCTCATGCACTGGGGAACCAGAGCCCTGCACTTTCCTGCTCTGCCCCCCCTCCCTTGCACGACTGCACATCCGCTGATTCATTCTGTCCCCTCTCCTGCCCCTCCCTCCCAGAGCTGGAGCCTTTGAATCAGCTGTTCACAGCATTCCAGCTCTGGGAGGGAGCGTGAACCAGATGATTCACACGCTCTGGAAGTGCTGGCGGGAGGGCGAGGAGTAGGAAGTGCAGGGCTCCCATGCCCCAGTGAGCAAGAGGTACATGGGGGAGGGGGGGCTGTGGTGCTGAAGTCGGAACTCCAGTGGAGGGCTGCTCATGCAGCCCAGTCACTCATTCGGGTTGCCCATCGCTGCTGTCAGTTGACGCTTGTGTGGCCTCCCAGGAGAGATTCAAAGGCCCCCAGATGATTAGCTGAGCGCCCACAACGACAGCAGGTATTTCTACTGGTGGTGCACACCTGCACATGCCTCGGTGTACAGAACAAAATTTATTCTGCACAAGGTTGGAAAAATTCGAGAGAACACTAGTTGCAAGGCTTGGCTGGAGCTTTCCTGCTAAGTAAAGTGACTGCAGCTCAGATCAACGGCAGGCTGTGGAAGGCAGGTGCAATCTAAGATCAGAGCTGGTTTTGTCTTGGCAAGTGCAGGTTTTAAACCAGGGCGGTGGTCAGAGAAGAGGCTCTGTGACTCTTGCCTTGTCGGCTGTGTTTAGATTCCTGACAAAAAGCCACCTTGAACGGCTATCCGCCCGGCGAGGCAGCAAAATGATAGCAGACCGCCGCTCAATTCATTCTGCCTCATGCAGCACTCTCGTTAACAGCTTCCTCACACAGCTTTCGCTTTTAAAAAATTCACTTCTTGAGACTGTGCCAAAAAAGAGCCCACTTGGATTCGATTAGGTTAGTGATGGAAGGATTTCTGAGTTGAGGTTCAATCTCAGCTGTTATGTTGAGATCAAAATTGAGAGCAGAGGAGCATGAAGCAGGCTCTTATCTGAGCAGACACCGCTGCTATCTGCTTATCACAGCTACCAATGCTTATTCTTACAGGAAATTGACACCCAAACCACGGCAAGCCACAGATCAAAGCAGTCATGCAAAACTGTGATAGGTAATCCTAGTCGTGTGCAGAGCTCTCTTCTGCGGGACCGACATACATAGCAGTCCAAAATAATGACTTGGGACCCGTGTAAAAGCAAACTCCCAAGTATGCTGAGGATATGAATTGCTTAAAGAAAGCATCCGTGCTGGAGCCGAGCTCGTTAGCTGGTTCAGCCTTGTGCTATGTTACCGAAAGCCAATGATTTGGGCCGGAACATTTATTTTTCTCGTAACTGTGGATGAATGAGGAGTCTCCTGTTTTGACTTGGAAAGGCCGTTCTCTGGCGGTGCAGGAACCCCTTTTTCCCAGCCCTGGAGCATTAACGCACCTGCCACAAGCAGCACATCACGCCTCATCTCCAGTAAATTCTCACAAGCACGTGTTAGTCTGTGTCTGCAGACCCCACGAGGAGTCCCGTGGCCCTTAGAGACGAACTGATTGATTAGGCATCAGCTTTCGGGGGGGGAGATGAATTCTACCCGCGAAAGCAGATGCCCTAGTGAATCTGTTAATCTCCAAGGGCCCCCGGGACTCCTCGTGGGGTCGCACAGAGGCAAGCGCAGACAGCCAGGGCGCTGCGATGTCACAGGGTATGGGACAGCACCTTCGAAAGAGGAAAATCCGTGTTGTTTGGTGCAGTGGCAGCATTTCTGCTGCTGCCTAACGCTCCGGGTCTCTGAGACCGTAGGGGCTGGACAGCTGGAAGTGCTGACGTCCTAGCTCTGCTGCTCCACCCCTGTGCTTTAGTAGCTGGTATCTAGCCCCAGCTGCATTCTTGGGTAGCTCTGCTCCACTCCTCCATCACTGGCAAGATTGGCTGCTTTTCTAAAGAGCTGGGGGCATGTTGTGCAGGAGCTCAGAGGGGATGATCAGAAAAGTCTCGCCTGGCCCTCGAGTCTGCGAGACGCTTGTCGTGGATGCATTAGACCCTAGACAAAGGCCTGGGCCGATCGCTGAAGGCGGTACACTGCTTCGGAGGCTGTGCCGGATGTCGTCCTCTCGGGGCCTCGGCGGACCAGTGAGGCCTTGCAGTTTACCACTGGAGCAGGCGTTGGTTAGTCTATTCACTTTTCTTTGCTTAAACTCTGTTTTAAGGGTATTGTCTGAATTCAGCAAAGCTCAGCAAGTCCGTGAACCTTCTGAAGAAGAGCTCGGTCCTAGCCTATTGGCATTGGCGCCCGGGCAGCTGGCATCTCCTCCTGCCGTCCCCAGAGCCACTCCCCTGCCATTGGGCGCGGCAGCAGAGAGCGCTCCATGTGCTGCGCTGCCTCCTGAGACCGGCAACCCGCCGTGCCCCTGGGCCGACGAGCCAGCTACAGCCAGCAGGCTGCCCGCTCCGCCGTCCCAAGCGACAGGAATCCAGGCGTCTCAGCCAGTCGCAGCCCACAAAGATCCCTCCCGTCAGCTTTACGTTATTGACCCAGAGGGTTACGATGGACCCAGTCAGATCAATGGCCATAAGGAAAGCCAGGAGGATCACAGGCCAGTGACGGAGTTCTTGCTTTCACCAGCAGCAGCTTGTCCGGTAGGTGATACAGCGTTTTTAGCCCTTCACAGCTGAGCAAGCGGGGAAGTGGTGAGGAAGCATAAAAAGAACGGTTTGTGGAGGGCGAAGGAGACTTCCCGCTGGCTGGTCCGTTGAAGTTAGGCCCCGCGGACCATGCTTGTTTGGTCTCCTGGTCACTCTGAATATTGCCACAGAGCCACGACGAAAAGCTTTCCTTGCCCCGGCCGTGCGCTGCGGAAGCTGAAGGCCGCGCTGCTGTGCTAGGCTTTGAGAAATCCCTTCTCGTTAAATTACCTGGCAAGCGCTGCACCAAAAGCTTCCTGATCTAGGTAGCTACGGGAAAGGGTGGCTGGATTTCCCACTGGCCTCAGCTCCCATTGTTCTCAGTGAAGGGGAACAGACTTTCGGTTGTTCTCTAGAGAAACCGCTGAGCCCTGCTGAAAATCTGTCCCTAGATATTTTGCAATCTGAAAGAACAGTCTGAGAAGTGTCATTGGGACGTGCCAGGAGAGTTCCTCTTACGCAACAACTGGCTGCACAAACCAGTCCCCTGAAACAGCCCCACCAGGTGTTGCTACATGCAGCATCAGGTGTCTGGTCACCGAGGCTAGTGCAGGGTCGCCCTCGCCAATGCTCTGTCTAGTCTGGATCTCTCGCGGGAAGGGTAGCGCCGCATCCGGTGGCCGGCTGGAACAGTCCCCTTGATTTCACTGCTTGTAAACGTAGCCTGATGGTCGAGCCAGATTGTGCTTTGCTTAATTCCATCTCCCGATGCATCATTCTGTCTTGATGCTATTGCCAAGTATCCTCACGCCGCCCCAGACAGTGTCTCTTGCTGGGGTCTGCTCCTTAAAAATGCTCAGTGACCATCTCACGAGGACAGTCAAGGGATTAAAAAATAATCAGATGAATGGCACTTCTAAGCAATAATAGCACACCGGTTATTTAAGGGCGTTTTCTACATTTTCAAATATATTGATTTAAGTAACACGATACAAACTGCACTGTGCTCACTTTGTAGTTACTTTTGATTCCTGTACAAAATAAAAGAAATAGTATTTTGCAGTTCCCCTATTACAAAGACGATAGTGCAGTCTCTTTATCGTGACAATTGAGTTTACAAATGTAGAATTATGTACAAAACCCACCTGCATTCAAAAATAAAACCATGTCAAACTTTAGAGCCTACCAGTCCGCTCATTCCTACTTCTTGTACAGGCAGTTGTTCAGACCAGTGCTTCCCAATTTTGTTTGGCCATGGAACCCTTTTAAAAAAAAAAAAAAAACACCAGGGGAAACTGGTCGACCAAAAAAAAAAAAAAAAAGGTGGAAAAAGTGTCAAGCAAAACTAAACAAAAAACCCCTGCCAGCCCGCCTCTCAGACTGCAGCGGCCCCTTGAAATGACGACCTGGCTCGCCCACCCCTAAGGCCGGCTAGGCAGCAGGGGGGGTATGATTGGGTTCTTGCAGAGCCCTTACTTTCACACAGAGCGCTGTTTGGGAAACACTGGTTCAGACAAACAAGTTTGGTTACATTTGCGCGAGTTAAAGCTGCCTGCTTCTTCTTTACAATGTCACCTGACAGTGAGGCAGGTGTTCACACTGTTTGTTGTGGCTGGTACTGCAAGATATTACTTGCCAGATGCATTAAGGATTCATAGGTCCCTTCACGCTTCAGCCACCATTCCAGACGACATGCGATCCAAAGCAACGGGGACCAATGCAAGGGTGATTTTCATTTCCGGTGGTTCAGGTTCTGCAGTTTAAAAGAGCAACACTTTCATGTAGAAGACTTCTGAAAGCAGGCTCCACACCTTGTCCTTCTCAGACTTTGGACAGCTCTTAAACCTGGTGTCGAGTGCTGTAGCTGTCTTTAGAAACCACACGTTGATCCCTTCTAGCTGCAGTGAAAGTGTCCTTAAAACAAGCATGTGCCGGCTCATTGCCCGAGACTGCTGTAACAGAGACTGTTTGGCAGACTTTGGGTAACAGAGGGCAGGAGGCAGACAGTTCTCCCCCAGGGAGTTCAGTCACAAATGTAACTAACTCGTCATTTTTTTAAAGAGCATATCAGCGTAGAAGCACATCCCCTGGAATGGTGACTGAAGCATGCAGGGGCATATGAATGTTTAGCATCTGGCATGTAAATACCTTGCAACACCAGCTACAATAGTGCCAGGCAAACGCCTGTGCTCCCTCGCAGGTGATATCGTAAATAAGAAGCAGGCAGCTTTCTCTCCCATAAATATAAACAAACTTGGTTCTCTAGGTGATTGATTGAACAAGAAGTAGGACTGAGTGGACTTGTAGTCTCTATAGTTTTATATTGGTTTGGTTTTGAGTGCAGAGGTGTAACACAAAATGTCCATTTGTAAGTTGCATTTTCATGATTGCACTACAGTATTTGTATAAGGTGAACTGAAAAATACTGCTTCTTTTGTTTATCATTTTTACAGTGCAAATATTTGTAATAATTATAGAGTGAGCACAGTACACTTTGAATTCTGTGTTGTAACTGAAATCAATATATTAGAAAATGTAGAAAAATATTCAAGACATTTCAATTAATATTCTATTTTTAACACTGCAATTAAAACTGTGATTGATTTTTTGGTTTAGTTAATCACTTGAGTTAATTGCAATTACTTGACAGCCCTACATATTACCTATCCTGCCTCTTGGCTGTGGTTTGGTTGATCTATTCATAACCTGTGCATGTCAACAGGAAATTCCGTCATGCTTAAATATCTGTTATTGTCCTGCATGAGTCATTCCTTTTTCTAGAGTAAATATAATCTTCTTGTATCTTGGCGCTTGCTACATTGTGTGTAGGGACTGTCCCTTTAGCAGCCAGAAGGGACAGTGGTTTTTCACAAAAAATAAGTAAATAAGGTTTAGCTCATGTTCAAATCATAAGGATGCTTGAAAATTAAGTAGAACACATGAGCGGTGATCATTTTATTAGATCAGCTGTTGCAGTATGACTAAGGGTTTGGTGGGAGATGTCACCCGTGTGCACAGTTGGAGTGGTGGTAGGAAATGGAGAAGAGCCTATCTAAGGGAATGCGCTTACCCTAACCTGGAGCAGGCGCTGGGTGACGTGTAGGATGCCGCTAGCCACTCGCCGCACGCTGCGGGAAGTTGGTGCCTCCCAGCTGCACAGATAGAAATTCGCTTCAGGGCGGGCTTAAAAGTAATGAGAAGACAGAACGTGAGAATGGCCAGGCGGGGTCAGGCCAAAGGTCCGTCCCGCCCAGCGTCCTGTCGGCTGACAGTGGCCAAGGCCGGTGCCCCAGAGGGGGGAACAGACCAGGGAACCATCATGCGATCCCTCCCCTGTCGCCCCTTCCCAGCCTTTTTCCCCCAAAAGTCATCTCATTAGTTCATCTTAGGCCGGGGGAGGGGAACCTAAGGCCTGGGGCCAGAGCACACTGAATCTACGCGCCTGGGCCCCCGGGCTCTGGTGTGCGAGGGGAACGTGGGGGGGGCTTTCTCCTCCTCAGCTGGGGCCAGGTCAGTGAGGGGGGTTTTTTGCTTCTCACTTGTGTGTGGCCCCGACTGACTTTTCTGTGGGTCAGCAGCCCCGACCCAGAAAAGTTCTCTCCCCCTCTCCCTCCCCCCGGCAGATCCCAGACTAGCGATGCCGGCTCTGCCCGTTTTGGGTCACTGCTGACACGCTAAGGAACGCCGACTTCCTAGTGTCCCAGCGAGCACCACTCTGGAAACGGATACGCGCCTGGGAGTCGGTGTGCAAAGCAGGGCTGTCAGTGGTTACCTGGTTACCCGGCGAGCCGTGACGGGAGAGGCTCAGCAGTTCTGGGTAACCGGTAGAGCCTGGAGCAGCTGCCTGGCCTGGCCTGGCCTCCCCACCGCCGGCTACACGCTGGCTCTCGGGGACCCAGCTGGGGAGTCTGAGTTATTTCAGCTTTAGGCCACCGAGCCCGCAGCGCGTGTAATCACTGCAGTGTGCAGCAGTTACACGTCTAAGCGCGTTTTCACCCCCCCAGTGCCGAGCACGGCTGCTCGTTGGCAAGGAGAAGAGGCTCTGCCCCGAGCCAGCATCTCGTCTTGGCTCCTGAGGTCGAGCCGGGTCCTCACTCTTCTCGTGCATTTTTACACTGGAGCTAAAGTTCTCTTGGCCAGATGCATGAAAAGAGCAGGGGCTGGACCAAATCGGTCAGATAAACAGCAGCACGTTGCTGGGCCCAGGCAGCAGAGCCCTGGAGCTGGAAGGACCGTGGCAGCTCAGGTGTGGCTGCGATGCTGGAAGGAGCAAGCACACAACCTGCCTCCTCTTTAGAAAGCGCTGAGGGTGGCCCTGGGCGTTAGTGAGTCAAAGCAGAAGTTTCAAGAGTCTAGAGCACAACAGGGATGAACAAACGTGGAAACAGCCCTTCTCCTGTCCGCTGCAGCCTGAGGGCATCCGGCCAGTGGTCGCTACAGGCGCACGGGACATGCAGACTGGGAATGGCGCGTGAAGGTTTGAGCAGGGGGGGAGCCTTCGAGGACTTAACCCCCATGGTCTCCTGGGGCAGTTGTGTTCAGGCGGCGGCGCTGACCGAGGAGAGGGACCGTGGCATGGCCGCGTCCCAGGGCAGGGCTGACTTTCTGACCTGTGAGAGGATAGAGCTGCTAGCGAGCCCACAAGCCCCGTTCAATGTAAACACGCTTGGCTTTGCAGGCAGCTAGCCCCCACCCCTCGTGCACTGATGCGCCTGCTTCGTTTTGGACCCGTGAGCAGGGCCACTGAAGCCCCCGGCCGTGTTGGGTGGCGCGTTGGGCGACGCGTGGGATGCTCTCAGGCCCTGGCCTAAGGTCAATAATATTTCAGTTCTTTTTGTACCTAGAAAAGAAGGGACTGGATCTCAGAGGACGACTTCTCCAGGCCGTCTCCGGAAGGGAGCAGCAAAGGCCTTACGGGTTCCTCTGGGTCCTCCCCTGAGGGGGTGCAGGAAGGCCGGTCCGCAGAGCCGAGCAGCGCACTCCGTCTGGAGGAGGCTTCAAGGATCGGAAGGCCCCAGGCCGCCCCTGAGCAGGAACAAAAGGGCTTCCATGTTGTGCATCGCAGGCAGATCGGTGCGTGAGCGCAGCCCGAAGGGGCCGTGGGGATGGCACGGGAAGCCGCCCGGGTGGAGCGTAGGCGCAGCGGGGGAGCTGCCTTGCAAACCCTCCTGGTGAGAGAAGCACTTTGCGCCACGTCATTCTGATGAGACCCCTTCTGAGCAGGCGTAGAGGGCGCCAGCTGCTCGTGGGTCCCCGTGCTGCGGGGTGCTCCTGGCCCCAGCTGTGGGGGTAGCTAGCAGATTTCTCTGGCATGCAGGCCCTAAGAGATCCATTCTCCCCAGTGCCTGGTCACCAATACCAGTGCAAAGTGCAAGGCGAGCGCCCCTTCTCTGGGGGCAGTTTTACACACTCATTTTGCACAAGGGGTAGAGCAGTGGGAAGTCAGGCCACTCTCTGGGAGGCAGCTGGAACGCTTCCCTGCTGCTGTGCCTGCTCGTGGGAGCTTCTCCCCGGCTCACGGAGTGTCTTGTCTCCCCAAGGTCTCTCCAATCCCTTCCGAGGCCTCCTGAAGCTGGGCACTTTGGAGCGCCGGGGAGCCATGGGCCTGTGGAAGGAGCTCTGCTGTGAGCTGTCGCCTCTGGAGTTGCGCCTCTTCCTGGACCACGAGGAGCGGGTTTGCCTGGAGAACTTCTCGCTGCTGCGCTGCGAGTCGCTGGGGCGGGTGTGCAGCGACGGCCGCTTCGAGCTGGTGTTCTCGGGGAAGAGGCTGTGCTTGCGGGCCCCTTCCCGGGACGAGGCTGAGGACTGGCTGGACAGGATACACGAGGCGCTCCGCAAGTGCCGGCCCCAGCAGGAGGAGGAATGGGAGACGCTTGACTGTCCGGAAGGCGCCCTGGAGGGGCTCGCGGTTGGAGCGCTGCCTGGCGAGTCAGCGGCGTTGCCCCCGGCCAGCAGCGCTGCTGGAAGCGCCTGTGTCTGGACGTCTGCTCTTGCACCAGAACTCGACGCCGTGAAAGAAACGGTGCTGTACATGGATGTCGACAGGGCTTGGGCTCCGTTCATTTTTTCCTTGTCGTTGGACGCTTTAAAATGCTTTAAAGTGAGAAACCACGAAAAAATCCTGAGCAACAGCTACGGGATAGAGACGATCCAGGACATCCTGCCCGACACGAGTCTGGGCGGGCCTGCCTTCTTCAAGGTGATCACCTCCAAAGCCGTCCTGAAGCTGCGGGCGCCGAGCGCCGCCGCCGCCGCGGCGTGGAGGGGGCTCGTCCGCCGGGTGCTGACCTCGTATCTAGAAACGGCCGAGGAGGCGCTGACGCTCGGGGGCCATTTGGACGGGAATTCGCAGGCCATCTTGAAAACCACCGTAAAGGAAAATGGCTTTTTGCTGCAGTACCTGGTGGCCATCCCCGTGGAGAAAGGCCTGGGCTCCCAGAGCTTCATCTGCGCAGGTAGGTGCTGGCTTGGCCGTGCGTCCTGGCTCCGCCTCACGGGACAGGCCTGGCCTGGCCGCTGAAAGCCGGGGCTCCGGCCCGGGGACGAGCCACGAGGAGCGGGTGGTCCCAGGGATCAGCGCTCCAGGGACAGAGAGTTCCACTGCAGCAGCCTGTGACTCATTTAACCGGCACCCAGGAAGTCCCGCCCCCAGCGCTCTGATTCCATAGGAGACCAGACACTGATTTCCCCAGAAAGCTTCGTGTGCTCTTCCTTTAGTCGATTAAACTCGGGGAATCCCCACCCGGGTGCTCTGCGCCCAGCAGGCTTTTCATTTCCGAACCATCACGTCCTTCTGCCGGAGCCCGGCTGCCCCTCGGCCACTGACGGGCAGAGGCAGCCGACCGAGGGGTTTGCAGGGCCTGTCTGAGCTTGGCTTCCCTGCCTGCAGTCATGTCCTAGCCCTTGAAATGGGCCGACCCAGGCGTGTGTGCTGGCTGCCAGGAGCAGCGTGTGGCCCATGTGCGTGGCCAAGGCCGGAGTGCGACTCCCACGGTCTGTCTCACTAACTCTGCTCCTGCTGGGCGGTGGAGAGCGCAGCCCCCTCCGCTGGGCTCCGACTGGCCCCCAGTCAATACACAAGCCCCGGTTCTCCCGCGTGGGACGTGACTAGTAGGAAAAACTCATGATCCAAATCTCACCACAGTGAACCCCAAAGGAGCCAGGTTAGTGGCTTCCAGCTGCTCCTTCTAAGGGTTCCACATCCCGGGCTGAGCCTGGACATTTGTATCTAGCCACAGAGGAGACGGGGGCCAGATCTCCTAGCGACTGGTTGGAGCAACTCTCTTTCCTTGGTGCCGTGCTGCTCACCGCTTGGGTTGGTTTCTTGCTGTTTTCTGCATCTGTGCGCTCGGGGCTGCTTTGGTCAGCTGGGAGCTTTGGGGAAAACCTCCTTGAGCTTTGATTTCCTACTGCGCCTTCTGGGCAGGGGGAACGGGACCCACTGTGCTCTGCTGGAACCCCTGGGAAGCGCACGCTTCTCCCGTTAGCAGCTCCCTCGCTGGACTCTTCTGTGTTACTCTTCTCACTTTCTCTTGGCCTCTCTCTAGCCCCAGTGACTCTGCTGCCCCGTCTAATTGGAGATGTTCTCCGCAAAGTGCTTCCGTCCACAGCCCAGCTCCCAGGTCTGTGCTCTTTGGACCCATCTTTGGAGGTGCCTGGGGTTAGGGTTCGCTGTTCTCTCACGGCCCAATCTCTCTTCTTCCCAGGCTGTTCCCGCCAGATCGGACTCAGTTTTGTGAAACCCAAACTTTGTGCCTTCTCTGGACTCTATTACTGCGACGGTTGCCACCAGGACGACGAGTCTGTGATTCCCTCGCGCCTCATCCACAACTGGGACTTGACAAAAAGAGCAGTAAGTCTCGGGAGGGGCTGCCCAGTTCTCTCACACCCCTGTGGTCCAGCGGGGCAGGAGGGGATTTTGCCCGGGCGTGGCGCTGGGGCACTGGTGCTGGAATAGCGTGTGCGGGTCTGACATCCACGCTTGGAAAAGGGTGTTGGCAACCTGCGGAGGGTGCAGAAAAGAACCAGCGGCCTAAAGGTCAGGAGGAGAATACAGCTGGCGGTGCCTGCAGGGAGCCAGTACCACGCAGTGCAAAGCAGGACAAGAGGCCGCCTGGCTCCAGTCGAATTAGACGCACGGTTTGCCAGGGAGGGTGGGTTTGCTGCTGCAGCAGAGGCAGGTTCGCTGCCGTTTGGAGTCCTCAGCTTGAGCCGGGATGACTCTGAAAGATGCTGTAGCCCCAACACCGTTCTCTGGCCTGTGTGATGTGAAGGCGCAGTGATCCTGTGGTCCCTTCTGGCCTTACAGTCCTCGACTGTCCTCGGGAGCATCCTTCGTGGCAAGGCCTGCTCCAGAGCCCGCAGGGGGCATCCCCTGCGGCGAGGCCGGCCCGGATCAGTGACGGCTTTTCCTGTCTTTTAGATTTGTCGACAAGCGTTAAAATTCCTGAATCAGATCCGCAATCAACCCTTAATCAACCTGAAGCTGGTGAACGAGAGCCTGTACGGCCACGCGGAGCAGATGAGTCGAATCCGCAGAAGCCGCGAGCAGCTGAAACTGCTGGGCGATTACCTCCTCGTGTGTCGCAGCGGGGCCCTGAAGGAGCTCAGCAAAAGGTGAGGCCGCTCTCTGCGCTGCTGGCGTCCTGACCGTCCGCCCAGACTCACGGCTCCCCAGCCTGGCCTGGCTCCGTCTCCCTCCCCGCCCAGGCACCTCGTCAGGGCGCTCTGCAAAGGCCCTGGGGGGCTGGAGCAGCCCGAGACCGAGCCGGGGGTCCAAGGAGCGGCTCTGCCTGGAGCTGGAGCCTTCTGGAGGAGTCTGGATGCCACGGGTCCTGGGAGCTAGACACTCCCGACTCCGCCACCTGCCGGGCCCTTGGGAGGGGCGATGGTCTGTGCCCAGCTGTGGCAGGCGGGAGGGTCGCTCCCGTGCCGTGCCGTGGGGAACTGGCCTTGGCAAGGGCCTGGGAGCGCTGACCGTCGGCCTGCTGCCTGGGCCGGCCCCTTGCACCTAACGAGGGGCGGAGTCGCCCCCTTCCCACGGCAACGAGGCCACAGCCGGGGGGCGTGCACTCGAGGGGCTCTGCACGCGGGACCCCTGCCAGCTGGGCCACGGAGTGTTTGTGTCCAGCGCAAACCCAGCTGTGGCCGCCCCGACATGCATGGAGAGCCCCAGATACAGGAGGTGCCAATAACAGTGAAACGAAGCGGCGGCGCCCTGGCCACAGGCCCCGGCGGGTCTCCAGTCCTGGGCCAGCAGCTTTGAAGCCGCTCGTGCGCCTCCCCTCCGGCCATGGGAGCACTCGAGGGGCGTGTCCTTCAGTCCCCGCTCTGGGAGCTTTGCTGCTTAATGTGCATCGCCCCCCTGGCCGGGGAGAGCTGGGACATGTGGCCCCGACGCACCCGGGTCACCGCCTGGCTGCAACCCACGCCGGGGTTTAGGCAGGTCGAGCCGGGACCTTGGATGGTCGGGGCTGGCGACCCCCTCAGCAGCCTTTGCCAGCGCCCGTCCGGTCCCTGCAAACCCCCACGGGGAGCACAGTGCTCTGCTAGTAGCCCGCCCCGCTCCGCCGAGAGGCATCTCCTGATGGCAGCCACGGCAGGTCGGGTTGACCGCCCGCGGGATGTCAGAACGGTCATTGCTCACTGGTCCACTGGCCCAGCCACCCCCGGTTTGCGCTGGGTCCCTGGGACTGTCCGACTTCTCTGCTAGGACGTACTGGGGCAGCGGGGACCATGGGGGCTTTGTCGTTGCCCCCGTTTCCATCCGCTGCTCCCTGGTGTGCATCAGTTTCTGGCCCACGTGGTAAGAGGGAGCCACGGCAGCCTTCCTGCTGAAGAGGAGACAGCTGGGCAAAAGGATACGATACAGGGACTTTTGGCCCATCTCAAGCCATTTTAATGGGAACGGAAATCAGATTTGCAGGAGCTTCCACATCATGTTTTGTGCCTGCCTCGACGTCCTTTTCCGGCCTGGGGAGGTGTCTGACCCTTGTTGTTTTGTGTTTCTTTGGAGACTTGACCATCGGAACTATCTCTTGGACTCGCCCCATAAATACAGCGTGACTGACCTGCGACAGGTGAGAGCTCTGCTGTGGGCGGGGGTCCTCTGTGGGCTGTGTCAGGATGCAGTTTAGTTACAGGCATTTTTAGTAATAGGGTTGCCAGATGGTTTAACCAAAAAGACCGAACCCGCCCCCCCAACCATCAAAAAAAAACCCACCAAGGGGGGAAAAAAGAAAAGGACCCCAAGAGTTAAGAAAAAAAATGTAAACAGCGTGGCCCCTTTAAGAAATGCTTTTGAGGCTTTCTGGCCTTAACAAGCTGCTGGTGGCCGCCCGCCATCTTGTCTCCCTGCACCGGGCCAGACACCTCCCCTGCGGAACCAGGGAAGCCCCCGGGATTTTCGCCTGCTGGCTGGGAAATATCCGAAAGTGCCAGCCAGGCATGTCAGGTGTCGGGTATTTTCTGAAATTTTTTACCGGCCAGGAGGCGAAAATCCCGGACACCTGGGAGCGGTTTCTGCGCCGCGAGTGCTCCAGGAGGCAGCGTTCCCGTTAATCCGCCCGCCCCGGCAGAGACTCTGGGCTCCACGCAGCTCACTGGGCAGGGCTGCAGCCGCCTGCGGGGCGGGGTTGGCTCCCGTGGCTGCCGCTCTTACTCCTGGGTAGCACCCAGGATCCGCTGGCTGGGGCTGCCCAAGCAGCAGCCCATGTGCCTGGCCCAGGGCCACCTCGGCTGCACGGGGGGCTGGGACACGCTGACCCAGCAGCTGCCCAAGTCCCGGAGCTCCACCAGCCTGCGCCCTCCTCCCCGCGGGGTGATCCCGCTCCCTGCGCGCTCCTGGGCCTCTTCCTGCCGGGCCGCTCCACTCCCCTCCCAGGGACTCCACGGGCCCTGCTGTCACCGGTGTCCCCTGCGCAGTGACCAGACGGGGACCCTGGAACTAGCAGCCGAGGCCTGTGTCATGCTGCTTCCCTGGCTGCTTCTGCGGGTTCCCAGCTGCTTAGCACGGCAGCCCCCTGGCTCCACACTGGCCCCGCCTGGCCCACGCAGCCGAGCCAGCTCCCCCTGCCTGGCCACCTTAACCCCTTCCAAGCCAGTGTGGCTGATGCCCATTCGCGTGCACCCAGCACGTGTCCCACCGCTGCCGTACTGCGAAGGAGGGACAGGCCTGAGCGCGCCCTGACGGGCTGCAGACCCTGGGGGTGTTGGCCCAAAGCAGGAGGGCCAAGGGCCAGAGGTTGGGGCCCTCTGTTTCCAATGGCCTGGCTCAGCCCCCCGTGGCCAGAGGGGCGCGGCGCAAGGCGGGCTGGGGCATCTCTGAGATGTTGCTTCCGCCGCAGCGGCACCGTGGTGCGAGGTGTCTGGACACGAGGCCCTGCTGCAGCCTCTGGCGCGAAGCCACCTGCCGGAGCTGCCCCTCTCCGCCCCTCCCCTCGTGCCCAGCCTCTCCGCACAGGCGCGTTCGGACGCCTCGGGCTGCAGCAAAGCGCCCTGGTGCGGGGAGCCACGGCGGGTACATCCGCATGGTTCCGAGTCACCCAGCGCCAGCGTCGTGCTCTACCGGGCTGGCTCCGTGGAGAGCAGGGCCGTGCGCTCCTGGGCAACCTGCCTGGCAGCGAAGCGATGCAGAGACGGGCACAAAGGGCAAAGAACCAGTCGCACCAGGCCGCCCTGGGCCAGCTTCTTGGGCAGCGAGCCAGACGCCCTCCTGGTGCCCTGCCCACCTGCCTTGTTGCAGTGGGCACGGAGCCAGCCCCCGGCGCTGCGGCCGTTCAGTCCCTCGGCACCGGCAGGACCGTGGCCTCGTGTCCCGGGTGGTGCCGAGAACCTCACAGACGTGGGCCTCCCCCTCCCGCTGCCTTGTTGGGATGTGGCCTGCGGGCTCTCAGCCAGGCCCTCTGCCACAGGAACGTGCTTCCGGCCCTGGGCTGAGGGGGACAGAGCCCCTCCCAGCACGAGCTTCACCTGGGGACGTGGGGCGTGCAGCCGCTGCGCCATCTGGAACCTGCTTTTCAGCTCAGGCCGCTCGCATCACGGTCTGCCCCAGCCGGGCATGACCAGGGGCTAGCCGTGGCACACAGACCCCGCAGAGACCAGCCTCCCCACTGCTCTGTAGAGGCCGTGGCTAGCCGTGGCACACAGACCCCGCAGAGACCAGCCTCCCCACTGCTCTGTAGAGGCCGTGGCTAGCCGTGGCACACAGACCCCGCAGAGACCAGCCTCCCAACTGCTCTGTAGAGGCCGTGGCTAGCCGTGGCACACAGACCCTGCAGAGACCAGCCTCCCCCCCGCTCTGCAGAGGCCATGGCTAGCCGTGGCACACAGACCCCGCAGAGACCAGCCTCCCCACTGCTCTGTAGAGGCCGTGGCTAGCCGTGGCACACAGACCCCGCAGAGACCAGCCTCCCCACTGCTCTGTAGAGGCCGTGGCTAGCCGTGGCACACAGACCCCGCAGAGACCAGCCTCCCCACTGCTCTGTAGAGGCCATGGCTAGCCGTGGCACACAGACCCCGCAGAGACCAGCCTCCCCACTGCTCTGTAGAGGCCGTGGCTAGCCGTGGCACACAGACCCCGCAGAGACCAGCCTCCCCACTGCTCTGTAGAGGCCATGGCTAGCCGTGGCACACAGACCCCGCAGAGACCAGCCTCCCCACTGCTCTGTAGAGGCCGTGGCTAGCCGTGGCACACAGACCCCGCAGAGACCAGCCTCCCCACTGCTCTGTAGAGGCCGTGGCTAGCCGTGGCACACAGACCCCGCAGAGACCAGCCTCCCCACTGCTCTGTAGAGGCCGTGGCTAGCCGTGGCACACAGACCCCGCAGAGCCCAGCCTCCCCACCGCTCTGCAGAGGCCGTGGCTAGCCGTGGCACACAGACCCTGCAGAGCCCAGCCTCCCCACCGCTCTGCAGAGGCCGTGGCTAGCCGTGGCACACAGACCCCGCAGAGACCAGCCTCCCCACCGCTCTGCAGAGGCCGTGGCTAGCCGTGGCACACAGACCCCGCAGAGACCAGCCTCCCCACCGCTCCGCAGAGGCCGTGGCTAGCCGTGGCACACAGACCCCGCAGAGACCAGCCTCCCCACCGCGGCTAGCGTGGCGCCCAGACCCCGCAGAGACCAGCCTCCCCACCGCTCTGCAGAGGCCGTGGCTAGCGTGGCGCACAGACCCCGCAGAGACCAGCCTCCCCACCGCGGCTAGCGTGGCGCCCAGACCCCGCAGAGACCAGCCTCCCCACCGCTCTGCAGAGGCCGTGGCTAGCGTGGCGCACAGACCCCGCAGAGACCAGCCTCCCCACCGCTCTGCAGAGGCCGTGGCTAGCGTGGCGCACAGACCCCGCAGAGACCAGCCTCCCCACCGCTCTGCAGAGGCCGTGGCTAGCGTGGCGCACAGACCCCGCAGAGCCCAGCCTCCCCACCGCTCTGCAGAGGCCGTGGCTGGCGTGGCGCCCAGACCCCAGAGAGCCCAGCCTCCCCACCGCTCTGCAGAGGCCGTGGCTGGCGTGGCGCCCAGACCCCAGAGAGCCCAGCCTCCCCAGCGCTCTGTGAAGCTCTCTCTCCTGCAGATAGCCAGCGGCGTGTTTGAGGTGCACCTGCAGGCGCTGATCCAGTTTGCTTCCCACCACGTCTACAACTGTGACCTCTGCACCCAGCGAGGCTTCATCTGTCAGATCTGCAACCGCAGCGGCATCGTTTTCCCCTTCGAGTTCGACACGACCAGCCGGTGAGTGGTGCAGCCAGGACTGAGGTAACGGGGGCGGGGCGGGGCTGTTCTCTCTGTTGTACAGGCGGGGAGGGGGGCTGAGGCCTGGCTGTGCTGAAGTGTTAGGCCAGCCGAGCTGCGTGGCTCAGCCCCGTGGCCCTGCAGTGGAGCCAGACCCAGTGACTCTCCCAGGGGCACCCCGGCCAGGACTTGGCCCCAGCTCTCTACGCGCTAGGCTAGAGCCGGAGCTCCTGGGCCAGCCCGTCCTCTCCTGGGGGCGTTGGGAAGGATGCTGGTGCCTGAGAACACAGGCCTCGTGTGGGGTCCGGAGGCCCGTGGCCAGCGCCCTGGGGTGTAGGGGCTACCTGGCTCAGTGTCCTTCAGAAAAAGGCCCAGCTGGGTCAGTGGTGGGAGAGCTGGGAGAAGGTAGCGTCACAGCCCTGAGACCTGCCGGGGAGCGCGAGAGGGGTCCGGCCCTGGGGATTCTGCCCCGCTGAGCACTCTGGCCCCGATCCAGCGATGTATGTAAGCACGTGCTTGAGCTAGTCCTCTGGTGCGCTGGGGGTGGGGTCCAGAAAGGCTCCTGGGTCCTGCTGCAAAGATTTCAGTGCCTGGGAAATGGGCGGGACCCGTGTTCAGTCCCGGTGGGCCCATTGGACCCAGCCGTGGCAGGTGAGTCGGGGCCCAGGGAGGTTCCCAGTGCGGGGGTCAAGGCTAAATCCCCACTCTGGCACGGTGAATGCAGAAGTGGGGGCCCGCAAAAGTCCCCCAAAACCTGAACCCTCCAGGCTTTGGACCAAAATGTCCCCCCAAAATCTTAAAAACCTAGATGTTTGGGGATAAAAATCCGCTGCCACCACCCACGTAATGGTAAGAAAACCTGGGAATCCCCGCCCTGAAGTAAAACCAGGACACGCAGATTAACCAGGCCATGTTAATAGGGAAGGAAGAACTTTTACTGTCACCACGATACTCCTGTTACCAGTATAGCGACTGGATGGAAAAGTCACCAGTTAATAAACTCGCGGGGATTCCCCGTGGCCAAAACTTAGTTGCAAAGAGAGGAAACCCCATTTGTAAAGGCACAGACATCACTTGTGTGGCGAGGCTGCTGCGTGCCCAGAGCCCCGACTGGCCGTGCCCGAGGAGACGCCTGCGTTTCACCAGCACGGATCCCTTCAGGCCGCTGGGCTGGGGGGCGGCAGGCTGCCTCCATTCGCTGTTGGGCGAGTGCGCTGGGACCTCCCGCAGCCCTGCCCCTCCGCTCGGGGACTCGCAGTCAGGCCAGGCGGCACGGCTGCTGTTTGCGGGCCAGGTTCACAGCTGGCGTGCGCCAGAGCGTCCATGCCTAGGCGGCGAGCCCCCCCCCCTCTGCTCCCAGCCGTCCCCACAGCGCCGCCTCCCCCAGCCGCATCTAGCAGCACTTCCTGCTGTCGGGCTGGGCCCCAGTGGGGCAGGGAGGGGAGGCAGAGTCTTCGCTCTTAGCCTCCTTCCTGCGTCGCTGGGCGCGCCCTGGGCCTGCGCCGACTTGCACGTCAAAATGAACCTTCCCTCCTCGCGTGGCAACATCAGGGGCTAGTGAGTCGCCCGCCCCCACTGTGGCCTTAGAGACGTTGGTTTTGCCTCCGCTTCCTAAGAGCTGCTTTCTGCTCTCTCACCTGCCGTCAAACCCTCCTCGGCCGGCCGGCCGGGCCTAGCGCTGGCTCTTCTGGAAACACGAGAGTCACCAGCTGAGTCCCGGCAGCTGACCCGTGTTTTCCCAGCTGCCTGTGGAGGCAGAGGCTCTCCCGTCCCTTTGCCTGGCCCTGCTGGGGCCGGCAGGCGGGGCATGGGGTGTGCTGCCTGAGGGTTGCTCTGGGAAGCCTGCTCCTTGCCGGAGGTTGTCTGGAGGGGGATGAGCTGCGCTGAATCTGAGGGACTAGAGATAAAGGCCGGCGGGTGGGGCGGTCGGTGCTCTCTGCCCCAGCCTGGCGCCCCGCGTGTGGCCGAAGAGATGAATTTGCTTTTGCTTTCTTGCAGGTGTCGCGATTGCAGAACTGTCTTCCACAAGAGCTGCCAGGACAGCGTGAAATCCTGCCCCCGCTGCGAGCGCCGGCAGCGGTACCAGCAGCAGCTGCAAGCGGCCGTCCTGGCGGGGCCCGGTCTGTAGCGAGCAGCCGGGCCGTAGGCGGCTTTGCTCATCTGCCACCGACCCAACGCTGCGGAGGAGGGGAAGGGAGCGAGGCCACGTGCTGCTCAGCCCTAGAAAATCCACCCCCGCCGGGGCGAAATGGCCGAGCTGCGCAGAGCCTGGCACAGGTGCAGCTCCTGCTCCCGGGAGCGCCGAGAAGGCAGCCAGGGAGCGGCTCCCGCAGCCGTGGCGCCTCCAGTCACACGAGCCTGGTGCTGCTTACGTTTTGCTTGGGAAGGCCGTGCGCCCACTAGCTCTCGGCCCCGTGCACGGCTCTAGGACCTTGGGCCGTCTGCAATACGGGGAGCCGGGGCTTTCCTCCGTCGCCCCTCCAGGAGCGCCCCCTGCTGGGGGAACGCAGAGCGGCCCCCCGAGCGGCCCCGCAACTGGCACGACGCACTCTGTGCTGCTGCGTCTGCGCGAGCCAAGCCGGGGCGCTGGCTCGGACGTGCCGTCTGCTTCTCCCAGAGGCCTTTCGAAAGTAAAACAAACCCCAAAGCCTCTGGGCTGCTCCTTTTCATTTCTTGGCCCGCCGGGGCTGCTGCTGCTCTTCTTCCCTTTCCGCTCGGGTGGAGGTGAGGAAAGTGTCTGCCACGGCTCTGGCGGAGACAGGGCTCTGCTTGCTGGGGGTTCTGGAAAAGGCTTTGCCTGCTCTGGGATCCACAGTCCACATTCTCAGTAGACACCTGCACAAAGCAGAGATCCCTTGGCCGCTCTGCTAGCCAGGTAGATCCTTCCCTTGTTAGAACATCAGAACAGCCATCCTGGGCCAGCCCAGTGTCCCGTCCTCCACCAGCAGCCAAGGCCAGGTGCTGCCGAGGGAGGGAATCTTCCAGTGATCCCGCCCCTGTCGCTCATTCCCAGCTTCTGACACACACAGGCTAGGGACACCAGCCCTGCCCATCCTGGCTAACAGCCATCGATGGACCTAACCTCCAGGAATTGAACTAGCTTTTGCTTAAACCCTGTTATAGTCTTGGCTTTCACAACATCCTCTGGCAAGGAGTTCCACAGGTGACTGCACTGCGGGAAGAAATAGTTCCTGTTTGTTTTAAACCTGCTGCCTATTAATTACAAGGGAGGTCCTGCTTCTATTAAGAGCTTCCTTAATGTGCAGCTGCCAGGCCAGGCCAGATGAAGTGAAATTGTGTGCTCTGTTTCTCCAGAAGAGCTTTGCATTTGTTGTGGTTTTACCTTCATGCCGGAGCAATGATCCTTGATCCAGCTTGCCTCCTTCCCGCCCACCCGTGCATCCAGTGCTTCCAGGGCAGACCTGGAAACGATTCCTTTGCAGTCCCCACTGGGTGTCTTACGGGGGGGTTCTGGCTGATTGGCTGGTTTTCCCACCACCCTGCTTCCTGCGGAAAGCAGCCAGTCAGAACTGCTGCAGGAAACAGAGCACTGCCCCCCACGTCTCTCAAGAACTGAAGCCAGTCTCACATGGCACCCAAACACCTGGGGCACCACCGGGTCTCACCGGCCACGCCCTGCCCCGCGCTGCGGCCCCGCAGAGGATCCCATGACCGTGCGAGGGACAAGCCCGCCGGAGCCGTCAGCAGCGCTGATCCTGCAGGGAGCCGCGCGGGCGGGAGCAGCCGTTCCGCAGGCCGCGGACGCTGCACTCCCAGTAAAGCAAGGGGAGGCCCTGGCTCCGTAGGACTCAGACTGGAAGGTGCCACGGGACTTGCTGCGTTTGCTGAGCCAGCCTGACACGGCTCCCGTCTGCGGCGGCAGGACCATCACCTCCACCAGTGCCTGGTTACGCACTCGCAGCCCCAAACCCGGTTCCACAGCACGGCCTCGGCCCCCATTGCTCTCTGCCTGCCTCCCAGCCCGCTTGGCTCCTCCAGGAGGCGCTCCCTCCCCTGCGCCTAGGGAAGCAGGGCGAAGCTGTGCACCCACTGGCAGCCCTGCGCACACGGGCCTGTGCTGGCGACTCACCTGGCTGTTGCAGAGCCCAGGGTGAACAGCGACCCCCCTCCCCTCCCCAGCCACAGACAGCTCTCAGTTCTGGTGCAGGCCTCGCTCGGGAACACGCGGGGTGCCCCAGGGTGCGAGTTGCTCAGGAACACACGGGTGCAAGATACTCGTGAACATGGGGGCGTCTGGGGGTGTGAGTTGCTCGTGAACACACGGGGTGCCCGGAGGTATGAAATGCTCATGAACACAGTGTCCGCGAGTGCGAGTTGCAGGAACACACGGAGGTTCCTGGGGGTGCAAGTTGCTCGTGAGTACACGGTATGCTTGGAGGTGTGATACTCATGAACACACGGGTGCGAGTTGCTCGTGAACACACAGGGTACCCAGGGGTGCGAGTTGCTCGTGAACACACAGGGTACCCAGGAGTGCGAGTTGCTCGTGAACACACAGGGTACCCAGGAGTGCGAGTTGCTCGTGAACACACAGGGTACCCAGGAGTGCGAGTTGCTCGTGAACACACAGGGTACCCAGGAGTGCGAGTTGCTCGTGAACACACAGGGCACCCAGGGGTGCGAGTTGCTCGTGAACACACAGGGCACCCAGGGGTGCGAGTTGCTCGTGAACACACAGGGCGCCCAGGGGTGCGAGTTGCTCGTGAACACACAGGGCGCCCAGGGGTGCGAGTTGCTCGTGAGCACACAGGGCGCCCAGGGGTGCGAGTTGCTCGTGAACACACAAGGCGCCCAGGGGTGCGAGTTGCTCGTGAACACACAAGGCGCCCAGGGGTGCGAGTTGCTCGTGAACACACAGGGTACCCAGGAGTGCGAGTTGCTCGTGAACACACAGGGTGCCCAGGAGTGCGAGTTGCTCGTGAACACACAAGGCGCCCAGGGGTGCGAGTTGCTCGTGAACACACAAGGCGCCCAGGGGTGCGAGTTGCTCGTGAACACACAAGGCGCCCAGGGGTGCGAGTTGCTCGTGAACACACAGGGTACCCAGGAGTGCGAGTTGCTCGTGAACACACAGGGTGCCCAGGGGTGCGAGTTGCTCGTGAACACACAGGGTACCCAGGGGTGTGAGTTGCTCGTGAACACACAGGGCGCTCAGGGGTGCGAGTTGCTCGTGAACACACAGGGCGCCCAGGGGTGCGAGTTGCTCGTGAGCACACAGGGTGCCCAGGGGTGCGAGTTGCTCGTGAACACACAGCGTGCCTGGAGGTGTGAGATACTCAGGAACACGCAAGGCGCCCAGGGGTGCGAGTTGCTCGTGAGCACACGGGGGTGCTCGGGTTAGAAGGGGCCAGTAATGGTCAGGGCACTGGCTGGGAGCTTACTGAGCGCACCGACGGATCTGAAGACTCAGAGCTGCTGGGAGTGGGGGGCCTCTCCTTGAGCTCAGGTCCCAGCTCTCTGTCCCAGGGCAGGCGTCACTCCCTGCTAGGGCTGGGCCCCAGCCTGAGGCTGTCCCGGTCGGGGCATTTCCAAAGGGCTCGTCCTCCGCCCTCAGCCCCGTCTCCGCCTTGTCCCCCCCACCTTCCCGACTGGAGACTGCCGCTTGTGCCTGTGTGTGGGGGGGTGTCACTGGGCCCTGCCCCCCCGGCCTGACGGGACTCCCCAGCTGCAGGGGGCAGCCAGCACCGCCCAGCTTGGGGAGGGGGCCCGGGAAGGGGCAGAGCCCTGGCTCTTTCCTCTCCAGTCTGACCTGCCCCTGGTCTCAGCCCCCCAGCCAGGCTCCTGCTCCTGGGGAGGGGTCACTTGGTCGCAGCTCGTGGGGGTCCGGTTACAACGGCATCAGGCATTGTGTGCGTGCAGGGTTCCCACCCCCGCCTAGCCACAGGCGCAGTGCCCAGGGAAACTGAGGCATGCCCCCAGGGTTACCGTAGGACAGCAGAGCTGTGCAGCGTGACAGGGAGGCTGGACGCCCTCTGTCTCCGCAGCACGGCACGTACTTGCCTGCCGGGCGCTGGGCAGAGGCCGCCGACCTGGCCCCCCTTGCTGAGCTGGCTTGGCCCCAGGCACTGAGGGGGCCGCTCTCGGGGTCCCAAGGGCAGGAGCAGGAGGCGCCTGAGCCCAGACGTGTTCCACGAGGAGCCAGCCCAGCCCCTGCTGCGCAGAGACCTGACGGGCAGGAGGGTCCCAGGAGTCTGGTTTTCTACGGGACGGGCCGTTACGTGCAACGTGCAATGTCGGTATTTTCTGAATTCCCGGCGGGGCGGGGGCGGGGGAGCGAGTGGGAGGCGGGGCCACGATTGGCGCTGGGACCCTGTGGTCACATGCAAAAGCCGGGGGGGTTGGGACTCCCAGCCACTCCCCCCCCCCCCCCCCCCCCAGCTTCTACTAGCAACTCAAGGGAGGGCCTGCCGGGGCCGCGGCCCCTTGGACTCTGGCTGTGGCCAGTGGCTGCAACACCCCCCCTCCCCCGCCGCCAGCTCTGCTTCCCTCCCCCCTTCCTCTGGCCCCCCTCCTCCCGTCCAGCCCCATGGAACCCGCCCCTCCCCAGCTCTGCTTCCCGGCCCCCTTCCTCCCGGCTAGCCCTGCGGCCCCCAGCCCCCCCTCCCCAGCTCTGCTTCCCGGCCCCCTTCCTCCCGGCTAGCCCTGCGGCCCCCAGCCCCCCCTCCCCAGCTCTGCTTCCCGGCCCCCCTTCCTCCCGGCTAGCCCTGCGGCCCCCAGCCCCCCCTCCCCAGCTCTGCTTCCCGGCCCCCTTCCTCCCGGCTAGCCCTGCGGCCCCCAGCCCCCCCTCCCCAGCTCTGCTTCCCGGCCCCCTTCCTCCCGGCTAGCCCTGCGGCCCCCAGCCCCCCCTCCCCAGCTCTGCTTCCCGGCCCCCCTTCCTCCCGGCTAGCCCTGCGGCCCCCAGCCCCCCCCCCGCACGCTCTGCTTCCCGGCCCCCTTCCTCCCGGCTAGCCCTGCGGCCCCCAGCCCCCCCTCCCCAGCTCTGCTTCCCGGCCCCCCTTCCTCCCGGCTAGCCCTGCGGCCCCCAGCCCCCCCCCACACGCTCTGCTTCCCGGCCCCCTTCCTCCCGGCTAGCCCTGCGGCCCCCCCCCCGCAAGCTCTGCTTCCCGGCCCCCCCTTCCTCCCGGCTAGCCCTGCGGCCCCCAGCCCCCCCCGCAAGCTCTGCTTCCCGGCCCCCTTCCTCCCGGCTAGCCCTGCGGCCCCCAGCCCCCCCCCGCACGCTCTGCTTCCCGGCCCCCCTTCCTCCCGGCTAGCCCTGCGGCCCCCCAGTCCCCCCTCCCCAGCTCTGCTTCCCGGCCCCCCTTCCTCCCGGCTAGCCCTGCGGCCCCCAGCCCCCCCTCCCCAGCTCTGCTTCCCGGCCCCCCTTCCTCCCGGCTAGCCCTGCGGCCCCCAGTCCCCCCCTCCCCAGCTCTGCTTCCCGGCCCCCCTTCCTCCCGGCTAGCCCTGCGGCCCCCAGCCCCCCCTCCCCAGCTCTGCTTCCCGGCCCCCCCTTCCTCCCGGCTAGCCCTGCGGCCCCCAGCCCCCCCTCCCCAGCTCTGCTTCCCGGCCCCCCTTCCTCCCGGCTAGCCCTGCGGCCCCCAGCCCCCCCCTCCCCAGCTCTGCTTCCCGGCCCCCCTTCCTCCCGGCTAGCCCTGCGGCCCCCAGCCCCCCCGCAAGCTCTGCTTCCCGGCCCCCCTTCCTCCCGGCTAGCCCTGCGGCCCCCAGCCCCCCCCCGCAAGCTCTGCTTCCCGGCCCCCCTTCCTCCCGGCTAGCCCTGCGGCCCCCAGCCCCCCCCCCCCCGCAAGCTCTGCTTCCCGGCCCCCCTTCCTCCCGGCTAGCCCTGTGGCCCCCAGCCCCCCCCCCCGCAAGCTCTGCTTCCCGGCCCCCCTTCCTCCCGGCTAGCCCTGTGGCCCCCAGCCCCTCCCCCGCAAGCTCTGCTTCCCGGCCCCCCTTCCTCCCGGCTAGCCCTGCGGCCCCCAGCCCCCCCCCCCCGCAAGCTCTGCTTCCCGGCCCCCCTTCCTCTGGCCCCCCTCCTCCCGTCCAGCCCCATGGAACCCGCCCCTCCCCAGCTCTGCTTCCCGGCCCCCTTCCTCCCGGCTAGCCCTGCGGCCCCCAGCCCCCCCTCCCCAGCTCTGCTTCCCGGCCCCCCTTCCTCCCGGCTAGCCCTGCGGCCCCCAGCCCCCCCTCCCCAGCTCTGCTTCCCGGCCCCCTTCCTCCCGGCTAGCCCTGCGGCCCCCAGCCCCCCCTCCCCAGCTCTGCTTCCCGGCCCCCTTCCTCCCGGCTAGCCCTGCGGCCCCCAGCCCCCCCTCCCCAGCTCTGCTTCCCGGCCCCCCTTCCTCCCGGCTAGCCCTGCGGCCCCCAGCCCCCCCTCCCCAGCTCTGCTTCCCGGCCCCCCTTCCTCCCGGCTAGCCCTGCGGCCCCCAGCCCCCCCTCCCCAGCTCTGCTTCCCGGCCCCCCTTCCTCCCGGCTAGCCCTGCGGCCCCCAGCCCCCCCCCGCAAGCTCTGCTTCCCAGCCCCCCTTCCTCCCGGCTAGCCCTGCGGCCCCCAGCCCCCCCCCGCACGCTCTGCTTCCCGGCCCCCTTCCTCCCGGCTAGCCCTGCGGCCCCCAGCCCCCCCTCCCCAGCTCTGCTTCCCGGCCCCCCTTCCTCCCGGCTAGCCCTGCGGCCCCCAGCCCCCCCCCACACGCTCTGCTTCCCGGCCCCCTTCCTCCCGGCTAGCCCTGCGGCCCCCCCCCCGCAAGCTCTGCTTCCCGGCCCCCCTTCCTCCCGGCTAGCCCTGCGGCCCCCAGCCCCCCCGCAAGCTCTGCTTCCCGGCCCCCTTCCTCCCGGCTAGCCCTGCGGCCCCCAGCCCCCCCCCGCACGCTCTGCTTCCCGGCCCCCCTTCCTCCCGGCTAGCCCTGCGGCCCCCAGTCCCCCCTCCCCAGCTCTGCTTCCCGGCCCCCCTTCCTCCCGGCTAGCCCTGCGGCCCCCAGCCCCCCCTCCCCAGCTCTGCTTCCCGGCCCCCCTTCCTCCCGGCTAGCCCTGCGGCCCCCAGTCCCCCCTCCCCAGCTCTGCTTCCCGGCCCCCCTTCCTCCCGGCTAGCCCTGCGGCCCCCAGCCCCCCCTCCCCAGCTCTGCTTCCCGGCCCCCCTTCCTCCCGGCTAGCCCTGCGGCCCCCAGTCCCCCCTCCCCAGCTCTGCTTCCCGGCCCCCCTTCCTCCCGGCTAGCCCTGCGGCCCCCAGCCCCCCCTCCCCAGCTCTGCTTCCCGGCCCCCCTTCCTCCCGGCTAGCCCTGCGGCCCCCAGCCCCCCCTCCCCAGCTCTGCTTCCCGGCCCCCCTTCCTCCCGGCTAGCCCTGCGGCCCCCAGCCCCCCCGCAAGCTCTGCTTCCCGGCCCCCCTTCCTCCCGGCTAGCCCTGCGGCCCCCAGCCCCCCCCCGCAAGCTCTGCTTCCCAGCCCCCCTTCCTCCCGGCTAGCCCTGTGGCCCCCAGCCCCCCCCCCCGCAAGCTCTGCTTCCCGGCCCCCCTTCCTCCCGGCTAGCCCTGTGGCCCCCAGCCCCTCCCCCGCAAGCTCTGCTTCCCGGCCCCCCTTCCTCCCGGCTAGCCCTGCGGCCCCCAGCCCCCCCCCCCCGCAAGCTCTGCTTCCCGGCCCCCCTTCCTCCCGGCTAGCCCTGCGGCCCCCAGCCCCCCCCCCCCGCAAGCTCTGCTTCCCGGCCCCCCTTCCTCCCGGCTAGCCCTGTGGGCCCCCCCCCCGCAAGCTCTGCTTCCCGGCCCCCCTTCCTCCCGGCTAGCCCTGCGGCCCCCAGCAGCCCCCCCCCCGCAAGCTCTGCTTCCCGGCCCCCCTTCCTCCCGGCTAGCCCTGTGGCCCCCAGCCCCCCCCCGCAAGCTCTGCTTCCCGGCCCCCCTTCCTCCTGGCTAGCCCTGTGGCCCCCAGCCCCCCCCCCGCAAGCTCTGCTTCCCGGCCCCCCTTCCTCCCGGCTAGCCCTGTGGCCCCCAGCCCCTCCCCCGCAAGCTCTGCTTCCCGGCCCCCCTTCCTCCCGGCTAGCCCTGTGGCCCCCAGCCCCTCCCCCGCAAGCTCTGCTTCCCGGCCCCCCTTCCTCCCGGCTAGCCCTGCGGCCCCCCCCGCAAGCTCTGCTTCCCGGCCCCCCTTCCTCCCGGCTAGCCCTGTGGCCCCCAGCCCCCCCCCGCAAGCTCTGCTTCCCGGCCCCCCTTCCTCCCGGCTAGCCCTGTGGCCCCCAGCCCCCCCCCCCGCAAGCTCTGCTTCCCGGCCCCCCTTCCTCCCGGCCGGTCCCTCCCCCCCATGATGAAGTGTGTCCGTTTTTTGGCGGGTTGTACCTGGTAACTCTACTGTGAAGAGTCCTCCTCTGGAGCCAGGTCATGCTAGCTGGCTGACGGGGGGAGGGGGGGGGCATGTGTAATGGCTCTGGCAGGCCGTGCTAGCTGGGGGGGGCATGTGTAATGGCTCTGGCAGGCCGTGCTAGCTGGGGGGGGCGTGTGTAAGGGCTCTGGCAGGCCGTGCTAGCTGGGGGGGTTGTGTAATGCCTCTGGCAGGCCGTGCTAGCTGGGGGGGGCGTGTGTAATGGCTCTGGCAGGCCGTGCTAGCTGGGGGGGTTGTGTAATGCCTCTGGCAGGCCGTGCTAGCTGGGGGGGGCGTGTGTAATGGCTCTGGCAGGCCGTGCTAGCTGGGGGGGGCGTGTGTAATGCCTCTGGCAGGCCGTGCTAGCTGGGGGGGGCGTGTGTAATGCCTCTGGCAGGCCGTGCTAGCTGGGGGGGGCGTGTGTAATGGCTCTGGCAGGCCGTGCTAGCTGGGGGGGGCGTGTGTAATGGCTCTGGCAGGCCGTGCTAGCTGGGGGGGGCGTGTGTAATGGCTCTGGCAGGCCGTGCTAGCTGGGGGGGGCGTGTGTAATGGCTCTGGCAGGCCGTGCTAGCTGGGGGGGGCGTGTGTAATGCCTCTGGCAGGCCGTGCTAGCTGGGGGGGGCGTGTGTAATGGCTCTGGCAGGCCGTGCTAGCTGGGGGGGGCGTGTGTAATGGCTCTGGCAGGCCGTGCTAGCTGGGGGGGGCGTGTGTAATGCCTCTGGCAGGCCGTGCTAGCTGGGGGGGGCGTGTGTAATGGTTCTGGCAGGCCGTGCTAGCTGGGGGGGGGCGTGTGTAATGGCTCTGGCAGGCCGTGCTAGCTGGGGGGGGCGTGTGTAATGGCTCTGGCAGGCCGTGCTAGCTGGGGGGGGGCGTGTGTAATGGCTCTGGCAGGCCGTGCTAGCTGGGGGGGGGCGTGTGTAATGGCTCTGCTAGGCCGTGCTAGCTGGGGGGGGCGTGTGTAATGCCTCTGGCAGGCCGTGCTAGCTGGGGGGGGGCGTGTGTAATGGCTCTGGCAGGCCGTGCTAGCTGGGGGGGGCGTGTGTAATGGCTCTGGCAGGCCGTGCTAGCTGGGGGGGGCGTGTGTAATGGCTCTGGCAGGCCGTGCTAGCTGGGGGGGGCGTGTGTAATGGCTCTGCCAGGCCGTGCTAGCTGGGGGGGGGCGTGTGTAATGGCTCTGGCAGGCCGTGCTAGCTGGGGGGGGCGTGTGTAATGGCTCTGGCAGGCCGTGCTAGCTGGGGGGGGCGTGTGTAATGGCTCTGCTAGGCCGTGCTAGCTGGGGGGGGCGTGTGTAATGCCTCTGGCAGGCCGTGCTAGCTGGGGGGGGCGTGTGTAATGCCTCTGGCAGGCCGTGCTAGCTGGGGGGGGCGTGTGTAATGGTTCTGGCAGGCCGTGCTAGCTGGGGGGGGTGTGTGTAATGGCTCTGGCAGGCCGTGCTAGCTGGGGGGGGCGTGTGTAATGGCTCTGGCAGGCCGTGCTAGCTGGGGGGGGCATGTGTAATGGCTCTGCCAGGCCGTGCTAGCTGGGGGGGGGCGTGTGTAATGGCTCTGGCAGGCCGTGCTAGCTGGGGGGGGCGTGTGTAATGGCTCTGGCAGGCCGTGCTAGCTGGGGGGGGCGTGTGTAATGCCTCTGGCAGGCCGTGCTAGCTGGGGGGGGCGTGTGTAATGGCTCTGGCAGGCCGTGCTAGCTGGGGGGGGTGTGTGTAATGGCTCTGGCAGGCCGTGCTAGCTGGGGGGGGCGTGTGTAATGGCTCTGGCAGGCCGTGCTAGCTGGGGGGGGCGTGTGTAATGGCTCTGGCAGGCCGTGCTAGCTGGGGGGGGCGTGTGTAATGGCTCTGCTAGGCCGTGCTAGCTGGGGGGGGCGTGTGTAATGGCTCTGCCAGGCCGTGCTAGCTGGGGGGGGCGTGTGTAATGGCTCTGCCAGGCCGTGCTAGCTGGGGGGGGCGTGTGTAATGGCTCTGGCAGGCCGTGCTAGCTGGGGGGGGGGCGTGTGTAATGGCTCTGGCAGGCCGTGCAAGCTGGGGGGGGCGTGTGTAATGGCTCTGGCAGGCCGTGCTAGCTGGGGGGGGCGTGTGTAATGGCTCTGGCAGGCCGTGCAAGCTGGGGGGGGGCGTGTGTAATGGCTCTGGCAGGCCGTGCTAGCTGGGGGGGCGTGTGTAATGGCTCTGGCAGGCCGTGCTAGCTGGGGGGGGCGTGTGTAATGGCTCTGGCAGGCCGTGCTAGCTGGGGGGGGGCGTGTGTAATGGCTCTGGCAGGCCGTGCTAGCTGGGGGGGCGTGTGTAATGGCTCTGGCAGGCCGTGCTAGCTGGGGGGGGCGTGTGTAATGGCTCTGGCAGGCCGTGCTAGCTGGGGGGGGCGTGTGTAATGGCTCTGGCAGGCCGTGCTAGCTGGGGGGGGCGTGTGTAATGGCTCTGGCAGGCCGTGCAAGCTGGGGGGGGGCGTGTGTAATGGCTCTGGCAGGCCGTGCTAGCTGGGGGGGGCGTGTGTAATGGCTCTGGCAGGCTGTGCTAGCTGGGGGGGGCGTGTGTAATGGCTCTTTTCCACGGCTGATTGCTGCAGCCGCCGGGTTTCCCCGGGCCAGGGGGAAGGCTGCAGGCCGTAGGGATTGGCTGGGTTCCAGCTGGTCGGAGGCTTTGGTGGCCTTTTGCTTTCCTGTCCCTGGGGGCCGTGTGCTGCGCCCAGCCCCTGCCGGAGCCGCAGGAACCACCCGGCTCCTGACGCTCTGCACAGGGCTGGGCTCTGGAGCTCCGAAATCAAGCGCTTCCTCTTTCGTTTTTCTAGCGTGAGCCTGCGGCTTCCCGTCTGGAGCCAGCGGGGGGAAAGGGGGCCGGCTTCTGCTGCAGCAGGTGGGTTTTGCTCTCCTCCCGCCCCGCCCGTACCTGTGAGCTCCTGCCCCGGGGCCCCAGCAGAAGCTGGCCTGGGCAGCCTGGGGTGCGAGGTGCTGCAGCTGCGCCGGGCTCTGCCCTGGAGGCAGAGTGACCCCGTTTGCACTTTGTGGGGGCAGGCTGGTTCGCGCCTGGGACGGGATTCCCGGGCCCGCCTGGGCTGGGTCGCGGGGCTGCCCCGTGGCGAGCTGCAAACCCCGCCAGGCGCTGCGATGGCTCAGCTGTCAGCAGGGGAGCCCCACGCCCAGCTGGGCGGCGGGAAGGCCCTCCAAGCCATTGGAGTCAGGCAACGGCCAATCAGCCTGGTGCCCCCAACATCCTGCCTCTTGCTGCTCAGGGCCCCCTTGGCCACCGCATGCCCACGAGTGAGTTCAGCCCCTCGCAGAGCGGGGGCACCCGTCAGCCCTCCCAGGGAAAACAGCAAACAACCCTAGAACCCCGGGGCGGGCAGAGCCCTCGGGGCACCAAGGCCAGCCCCTGCCCAAGGCAGGACCAGCCCAACTCCATCAGCCCAGCCAGCGCTTGGTCAAGCTGGGACTTAAACACCCCTAGGGATGGAGACTCCACCCCTCCCGAGGGAACCCAGCCCAGCGCTTCCCCACCCGCCTGGGGAAATCGTTTTCCCAATATCCAACCTGGACCTGCCCCACGGTAACTTGAGCCCATTGCTCCTCGTTCTGCATCTGTCACCACTGAGAACAGCCTCTCTCCATCCTCTTTGGAACCTCCCTTCAGGGAGTTGAAGGCTGCTCTCAAATCCCCCCTCACTCTGCTCTTCTGCAGACTAAACAGACCCAAGTCCCTCAGCCTCTCCTCGTCGGTCCTGTGCTCCAGCCCCTGCTCATTTTGGTCGCCATAAAGAGATTTATTAGCTACAGAAAGACCAATGTGAAATGATTTTAGGTCACAGGCATAGAGACCCTAAGAACATGAGACCAACGGTCCGTCCAACCCAGCGTCCTCTCCGCCCACAGTGGCCAATGCTGGATGCCCCAGAGGGAGGGAACACAACAGGGAACCATCACATGATCCCTCCCCTGTCGCCCATTTCCAGCCTCTGACACATGGAGGCCAGGGACACCAATCCTACCCATCGTGGCTAACAGCCATTGAATCTATCTAGCTCTTTTTTGAACCCTGTTAATGCCCTAGCCCTCACCACATCCTCTGGCGAGGAGTTCCACAGGTTGATTGTGCGCTGAGTGAAGAAAAACTTCCTTTGGTTTGTTTTACACCTGCTGCCTGTTCATTTCATTGGGTGACCCCTAGTTCTTATATTGTGGGAATAAGTAAATAACTTTTCCTTATTCACTTTTTCCACACTAGTCATGATTTTATAGACCTCTATCCTATCCCCCTTAGTCTCCTCTTTTCTAAACTGAAAAGTCAAAGTCTTTTTAATCTCTCTTCATATGGGACCCGTTCCAAACCCCTTGTCATTTTTGTTGCTCTTCTCTGAACCTTTTCCAATGCCAATAGATCTTTTTTGAGATGAGGCAATTACATTTGTACACAGTATTCAAGATGTGGGCGTCCCGTGGTTTTATACAGAGGCAATAAGATCTTCTCTGTCTTATTTTCTGTCTCTTTTTTAATGATTCCTCTAACATTCTATTTGCTTTTTTGACTGCCGCTGCACACTGAGTGGATGTTTTCAGAGAGCTATTCACAATGACTCCAAGATCTCCCTCTTGAGTAGCTGTAGCTAAATTTGTCCCCATCATATTGTATGTCTAGTTGGGGTTATTTTTTCCAATGTGCATTACTTTATGTTTATCCACATTAAATTTCATTTGCCATTTTGTTGCCCAATCACTTAGTTTGATGAAATATTTTTGAAGCTCTTCACAGTCGCTTTAGTCTTAACTATCTTGAGCAGTTTGGTCTTATCTGCAAATTTTGCCACTTCACCGTTTACCCCTTTCTCTGGATCATTTATAAACAGGTTGAATAGGATGGGTCCCAGGACAGACCCGTGGGGGACCCACTAGTTACCTCTCTCCACTCTGAAAACTGACCATTTATTCCTACCCTTTGTTTCCTGTCTTTTAACCAGTTCTCAATCCATGAAATGACTTTCCCTCTTATCCCACGACAACTTACTTGACTTAAGGTCCCTCACCAAAGGCTCTTATCAAAAGCTTTCTGGAAATCTAAGTACACTGCATCCACTGGATCCTCCTTCTCCACATGTTTATTGACCCCCTCAAAAAACTCTAGCAGATTAGTGAGGCAGGATTTCCCTTTACAGAAACCATGTTCACTTCCCCCCCCAACAAATTCTATTCATCCATGTGTCTGACAATTTTATTCTTTACTATTGTTTCAATGAGTTTGCCCAGTACAGACGTTAGACTTACTGGTCTGTAATTGCCAGGATCGCCTCTAGGGCCCTTTTGAAATATTGGTGTCACGTAGCTACCTTCCAATCATTAGGTACAGAAGCTGATCTAAAGCAGTGGTCCCCAACCATTTGAAGCTGCCGGGCGCCAGAGGGAGTGGCCGTTCGCCTGCCGGGCACCAGAGGGCGGGGACACTCGTGCACCCAGAGGCGGGGCCACACATACGCCACACCCCCATGATCCACTGCCTGGGGCCAGCAACCCTATGTGCCACGTGACCACGGGCAGGGGGGCCACCCATTTGCAGCGAGCCTGGGGCCAGCATCCTCCAGAGCCGCACGCCCAGGGCCGGCACCCCCCCCATAGCTGCGTGCCCGGGGGCGGGGAGGCCAATTTGCCGCGCACCCGGGGCCAGCGCCCCCCATAGCCACACGCTCAGGGCCGGTGCCCCTGGGACGGGGCCAACCCCAAGCATTTGGCGGGTGCACACAAATGCCCCCGCGGACACCGCGTTGGGGACCACTGATCTAAAGGATAGGTTACAAACCACACTTAATAGTTCCGCAATTTCCCATGTGATTTCTTTCAGGACTCTTGGGTGATGCCATCTGGCCCCGGTTACTTGTTACTGTTCAGTTTATCGATTTGTTCCAAAACCTCCTCTAATAACCCCTCAATCTAGGACAATTCCTCAGATTTGTCACCTCAAAAGAACAGCTCAGGTTTGGGAATCTCCCCAGGATCCTCAGCTGTGAAGACTGAAACAAAGAATTCATTTAGCTTCTCTGCTATGACACTGCCATCTTTGAGGGCTCCTTTAGCATCTCGATTGCACAAAGGTCTCACTGGTTGGTTAGCCGGCTTCCTGCTTCTGATGGACTTAAACATTTTACTATTACTTTGAGTTTTGGGCTGTTCTTCAAACTCCTTTTGGCTTTTCTCATTATATTTTTACACTTAATTAGACAAGATTTATGATCCTTTCTATTTTCTTCACTAGGATTTGACTTCTACTTTTTAAAAGCTATCTTTTTTATCTCTCACTGCTTCTTTTACTTGGTTGTTAAGCCACGGTGGCACTTTTTTGGTTCTCTTACTGTGTTTTTTAATTTGGGGTATACATTTAAGTTGGGCCTCTATTAAAGTGTCTTTGAAAAGTTTCCATGCAGCTTGCAGAGATTTTACTTTTGTCACTGGACCTTTTAATTTCTGTTTAACTATCTTCCTCAGAAAGTTCCCCTTTCTGAAATTAAATGCCACAGTGTTGGGCTGCTGAGGGGTTTTTCCCACCACAAGGATGTTACATTTTATTACATTATGGTCACTGTTTCCAAGTGGTCCAGTTCTATTTACCCCTTGGACCAGATCCTGCGCTCCACCTAGGACTAAATCAAGACTAGCCTCTCTCCTTGTGGGTTCCAGAACCAGCTGCTCCAAAGAGGAGCCATTTCAGGTATCAAGAAATTTTATCTCTGCCTCCCGTCCTGAGGTGACGTGTGTCCGGTCAATATGGGGATAGTTGAAATCCGCCACTATTATCGAGTTTTTTATTTTGATAGCCTCTCTAATCTCCCTTAGCATTTCATAGTCACTATCACTGTCCTGATCAGGTGGTCGATAATAGATCCCTACTGTTATATTCTTATTATTGGAGCATGGAATTACTATCCATAGAGAGACTATGGAACATTTTGGCTCATTTAAGATTTTTACTTCATTTGATTCTACATTTTCTTTCACATATAGTGCCACTCCCTGACCAGCACAACCTGTTCTGGCCTTCTGATATATTTTGTACCCTGGTATGATGGTGTCCCATTGATTGTCCTCATTCCACTAAGTTTCCGTGATGCCTGTTATATCAATATCCTCCTGGAAAACTAGGCACTCCAGTTTTAAATGTTGGTTGCATAAGAAATAAAAACTCAGTCTAAATGCTATGGACTGAGGTTTGAATCGGGCAGTTTTTCGCCCTAGCAGGTGTTCCAGGCAGCTCAGTTCTGAGTTCTTTTCCCAGCCAGGAATCCAGCCGCCCAGTTCAGTCTGAGGCTTCCCGGTGAGGGGGGGAGAGGCCAGGCAGGGGTGCCGACTTTCACTGGCACTTTCCCTCCACCACTAGGAAGAAGCTGGCTGGAGGGCGAGTGAGGCTGCACGCGGCAGGCTGGGGTCTGCGTGATGGGCCGCGGTGCCTGCCTGGCCAGCGTTAGCTGCTCCTTTGTTCCCCCAGCCTCCTTTCAGGAACGCACCGAACTTCCTAGCTTCAGCTACAAGATAAAACCCAGAATCCAAGAGGAGCGTAATGTGCGGCAGACCCTGACTCAGCGGTGCCTCCTCTGGCCGGGGCTGTGCAGAACACGTCCTAACGAGGCTGTCGATGAGCCGCAGCTAACGCACACGATTCACTCAAACACGCATTGCCATGCAAGCCCTGGCAATTAGTCGCACTGGTAACAGAATACCCGCTGCAATGTGTTCAGTAGTTGTGGGTATTTTTCCTACATGTTCAATATTGATTTCAATTGCAACACGGAATGCAACGTCTACAGGGCTCCTGCTGTTTTATTTTTGGTTACGAATATTTGCACTGTAAAAATGATAAACAGAAATCGTATTTTGCGATTGACTCGTCCTACTGCTGAAGTGTGATCTCTCTACCGTGCAAGTGCAACGTGCAAGTGTCGGGTGTGTTTATTCCAGAGCTGCACTCAAAAGTAGAACCACAGAGCCTGCAAGTCCTCTGAGTCCTGCTTGTTCAGTTCATCGCTTAGAACCAAGTTTGTTCACAGGGCTGCGAGATTAAGCTGCCTGCTTCTTATTTACAAGTGTGACGCAGCTGGGGTGTTGATACATTCACTCTTCGCTGTGTCGTGCTCTGTGCGTGTGGGTACGTGCACCTCAGTTTCCCCAAGCCACTGCAGCGCGCTCTGCATGAGGAGGGAGAGGCTGAGCATGACTCACTGCAGATGTGTATTGGGCCAGACACAGAGAGACACAGGAGAAGCGGGGCTCACACCAGGCTGGGGGTAGGGCCTGTGGGAAGGGTCTGTCTCCTCTGGGTTAGGATGAGAGAAGAAGCTGGGAGCAGGGAAGGGGGGAGAAGGGACGGGGGTCCCCAAGAGGAATGATGCCGCCTGCTCTTGGTACCTGTGTTAACATGGATCCTAAGCAACACACGCTGTGTCCCTAGGAACCAATAAACCTTCTCTTCTACCTGCCGCCGGAGAGTCCAGTCTGGCTGCGGAGGGGGTGAAGGGTCGGGGATCCCCCACACCCGCGAGGGAGCCCAGGCGTTCGCATGGCACTGTTGTAGCTGGTGTTGCAAGGTATTTACATGCCAGATGCCAAACATCCATATGCCCCTGCATGCTTCAGCCACCATGCCAGGGGACGAGTGTGCACGCTGATGATGCTCTTTAAAAAGATGAGGCGTTAGTTACATCTGTGACTGAACTCCCGAGGGGTCAGCTGTCTGCCTCCCGCCCTCTGTTACCCACAGTCTGCCAAGCGGCCCTGTTCCAGCAGCCTCGCGATGAGCCGGCACATGCTCGTTCTAAGGACCCTTTTCCTGCAGATTTGACGCAACACAAAGGCGGCGGCGCTGGGACACTTCTCAAGATGGCTGCCACACTCGACCAAGGTTTAAGAATCTGATGGGCCTTCCCAAGCGTGAGCAGGAGGAAGCGCAGAGTTTGCTTTCAGAAGTCTCAAAAGAGCAACACTCTGATGCGGAAGCCACAGAACCTGAACCACTAGAAAAGCAAATCGCCCTGCTGCTGGTGGCATGTGACTCAGAGGACGAAAATGCTCTGATGACGCAGGTCCCATCCTCAGCATGGGCACACGTCTCAGAGGCTGAAGCATGAGGGGACCTGTGAATCGCTACAAGTCTCAGAGGGGCCGCTGTGTTCATCTGTAACTAACAATGGGTATCCCTGTAGCATCTCAGTATGGAGACCTTTCGTGGGCAAAACCCACTTCCTCAGATGCTACAGGGTGAGTCATTTATGAATCTTTAGTGCATCTGGCAAGAAATATCTTGCAACACCAGCTACAGCTGTGTCATGTGACCGCCTGTGCTCCCTTTCAGGTGACATTGTAAACCAGCAGCTTTAACTCCCACAAATGTAACCAAACTTGTTTGTCTGAGCAATTGGCTGAACAAGAAGAAGCACTGAGTGGACTTTTGGTCTCTAAGATTTTGCAGTTGTTTTATATTTGAAAGCAGGTTTTTTTTGGTGCATAATTCTACATTTGTAAGTTCAACTTTCATGCAAAAGAGATTTCACTGCAGGGTTTGTATGATGAATTGAAAAATACATATTTGTGTTCTATACAGTGCAAATGTTTGTAATTGAAAATAAATATAAAGTACAAATATAAATACACTTTGTATTGTGTTGTGATTGAAATCGATATTTTTGAAAATGTAGAGAACATCCACAAATATTTAAAACAATCAGGTGAGGCCTGTTGTTCACTGGGCAAAGTCATTGTATGTAGATTACACTTTTAGGAAAGTTCAAGAAATGAAATATACATAATAGAATCTGTTACTAATGTGCTTACAAAAGAACAGTTTTACATTTGTAGGGTTTCAACTACAAACATTATTCAGCATATTGAATACATTACCATCCATTGTAAATTTCAATTAGAAACTTGTAAAGTTTCCCTTACGCTTTCTGTAACTAATTGGAATTATTTTATTATTTGTAACAGTAAAAATGTCCTTTGCACTAACATGGCAGCGGAATGGGCGACTTGCCTTCAATTTTGTTAGCAAATATCTTTTATGAATTCTAATCACAATAGTCGGACTTTTTTCAGATGAAACCAAAAATAATTATTTAAACCTTTCGCTCAGCATATTCCGGTGTAAAAAGTTGTGCATTCATCTGATCTAAGTGGCAGGATTGTTTATGCAAAATTTGGTTTCTGTAGGTAATCGCCAAGTCTGACTTTATTTGCACAAACAAATCCACAAACAAACAAACTTCCAAATGTCGACTAGCTGCATGATCCTCCCTTCCCACGTAGCAGTGCGGTTCCTTGTGATGTGTCTCTGCAATGGCCTGGCAGCGCTAATCACAGCCTCTCCAGCGGGGGATAGTGGTGCTATGTCCAGTGCTGTGCCTCGCTCTCCCCAGGCATGGACCACAGCTGGTCCCTGAGGTGCTCGCCTCCCAGAGGGCTAGTTTGCAGCGCTGGGGTCTGTAAATCGGGGCTGAAAAAGGCCCCTGAGCTCTGCACTCTGCCTGTCTCTGAGCTCCCAGGAGCCCTAGAGCCAGGGGCTGGAGGCGGATTTTGGGGAGCCTGCCGGTTGATGCCCGTCAGAGAGCAGGACGTGGCGCCGGGGCGTGCCTGGCCCCCGCTGGGCGATGCTTCGTGCACCCTCCTTCCTGCTGGCCTGGGACCCCGTCACATCCCCTCCCGCCCCGAGTTCCAGATCCGGGGACCAGTCTGTGGCATGGCCACGTCCAGGCTCAGGCATGCCCGGGGTCGGTGCTGCGGCCGTGGCGCAGGGTCCTGGCTAACCTGGGCCACGTGCTCAGGGTGGGGCACCCAGGCCGGGCTGGCCCAGCGCAGTGGGCACGAACGCTCACGGCTGGAGCTGTGGGCCTGGCCGGAGCCTCCCCCACCCCCCACCCGCCACAGGCTTCCTGCAGCCGGAACCTCCCTTCCCGCTGGAATGAAGGTGCTTCCTCCGCTCCTCCCTGGCCAGGCCCAGGGCAAAGCCAGCTTAACCCTTCGGCTGCCGGGCTCCTCTGGAAGCAGCCGGCCGCACCATGTGGTGTTGGCAGCCCAAGCCCTGCCTGCACCGACACCAGCCCGGTCCCCGTGGCTCTGACGCAGCCGAGGGTAAAGGCCGAGCACGAGCCCCCAGGGCGGACGGGGCTGCAGCCGGGGGGCAGGGGTCCCGGGGGGTTGGGCAGGCGGCGCGGGACCTGCTGGGCTGATTTCAGGGGGCTGCCCTGCTGGGGAGTTGGCGTCTGAGCCTGGCTGTCTAAACCAGGCCACACCAGGTCAGCCAGGGCGGCCTTTCCTGGCCCCGCCCGTCTCCTGGGTGGGCTTCCCGACCACAGCAGCCCTGCTCCTGGAGGTGGGGAGAGGCCCCCGGGTTCCGCCCTGCCCAGATCCTGGGGATGCAGGAGGCCACTTGCCCCCTGGGCTGACGCCTTCCTGAGCTGCTGCGCCCGCCCCGCCCCGCCCCGCTGCAAGGTGCCCACGAAATGCCAGGGGGGAGCAGGGAGGAGAGAGCTGGGCGTGGCCGTGGCTCGTGGAGCAGGAGGAGCGGAGCCTGCTCCCTGTGGCCTCAGCCCCGGCTCGTGCGCCAGGATCAGGCCCGCTTGCGTCGGGAGCGCGGCGGAGCCGGGCCAGGCACAGGAAGGATTTGCTGCGCTACCCGACAGCCCCTGGATGGGAGGAAGTTGGTGAGGCTGTTGTGGGAACTCGCTCTCTGTGTTCAACAGGAAACCAGGGAGCGAGCGAGCAGCCGGCAAGTTGAGACCAGCTCGAGTCACCAGCGCAGCCAGAGACGGGTTCCCGGCCCCAGGCGCCAAGGGCTGCGACCGGCCCAGCCTGCAGAGCAGCCCCCAGGGCCACACCCCATGACCACGCCGGCCCGGAGTGGCCCCATGTGAACGGCAGGTAAAGGCGCCGGGGCTGAGCCGGCGCGGGGGCTCAGGCTGCTCCCGGGGGTGGGGAGCCGCGGGAAGGCAGCGCCTGGCAGCTGCTGGAGCTGAGCCCCTCTGGGGTCTCCCTGTTCCTCGCCCCCCCCCCCCCCCCCCGGGAAGAGCAGGCGTGGTGGGAGCCAAGTGCAGGCTGGTCGCTTGGTCCTGTCGGCAGCCGTAAGCCCCGTAGCCTCCCAGCCAGGCCAGCGATGTGTGTGGGGCTGAGCGCTTGGAGCCGGACGGAGCTGGGGAGGGGAATGCGCCGTGCTCCCGGCAGTTGGCACGGCAGAGAGCGCCACAGGCTGGCCCGGGGCATGCACCCCTCTCCCGTTCCGGGGGCGTTTAATCTGGGCTGCCCCTGGACGCGCCAGTGACAGGCTGGGGCTGCTGCAAACTGGTGTGGGGGTTGGGCCGCTGGATTTCACCTAGGACTGGTGCTCAGCTCCTCAGCCATCAGGGCCTCCGGACGGGGCTAGCCCGGGAGTGGGGGTGGAGCCTGCTGCCCCCACTCAGTGGCTCTCCCTTGGGTCCAGCGGGCCCTGCCTGCAGGCCTGGGTCCCGTGTCCCGCAGGGTCTGGGGAAGGGAAAACGGGGAGCCCGTGGGGCTCTGTGTCTCTCCGGCGCGTCTCGTGCTCTGCCTGGGCCTGGCCTGTTCTCTGCCACGACTGGGCTCCCCGAGAGCAGAGGGGCAAACAGGGCTGGGGCTGCCGGGGATACTGTGTGGCCAGTCTGGTCCATCCCGCCAGCGTCCTGCCTCTGGCACTGGCACCTGCAGAGGCTGCCGAGGAAGGTGCAAGCGCCCTGCACTGGCAGGTGGGGCGTAAGCTGCCCTCCCGGGTGTTCTCCTGGGCTCTGAGTCAGCGATTGTGCCCGCGTTTCCACTAGGAGTTCAAGCGCCTCCCCCAGTGTTTATCAGCATTAGCTATTCTACCTCTTTGTATCCTGGCAGCCCGTCCCTTCTCTCAGCTGGCCAACAACTTCCTGTGGCAGGGAGTTCCGCAGTCCAATGGCATGTTGTGCATAAAATGTATTTCCTTTGCTAGGTTTCGAAAGTGAATGTCATTTATTGTCCTCTTGCTCTTTTGCTATGGGATGGGGAGAACAGACGCTCCGGTCTCCTTCTCCACAGACATGTATCGCTTCCCTCTTATTTGTCGCCTTTCTGACAACCCCGTTGTTTCAGCCCCTCTGTGCAGGGAGGTTCCCCAGGCCTTCGATTATTCTCAGGGCCCCTCCAGCTCTTCCCTCCGAGATGGGCTGACCCACGCTCACGGCATCCAGCCGCGGTTCCCCAGGGGGCCATAGCGAGCCAGGGGACTGTTTCTTGGATATTCTCCACCCCACGCGCATTCAGCCACATGCTCTGCTGGCCGCCTGCGAGAGGCGCGCGTAGCTCCAGGGTGCTGCTGAAGGGCTGGCTTCCCTGCATGGCGGGGAGTCCCGCAGCACTCAGAGGCCTGGGCCAGGCCCGGCGCCAGGTGCTGCACAAGGTGGCAGGAGGCCGGGTGCTTTGCTGGGTCGGCTCAAGGGTTCGGGGGCACCGCCCGGTTCGCGCCCTGCTGCCGCTGCTCCCAGAGGCTCTCACCCACGCGCTGGCTCACCCAGCCCCCTGGCAGCCCAGCCCCGGACAGTTCAGCAGGGCCCGAGCCCCGAGTCCCCACGTCATGTAGCTCGAGCGCTGGGCACAGGCATAAAGGGAGGGCACCAGGGATCTCACGGCTCAGTTTGGGGGGGCCCAGCATCAGACACTTCCCGTCGGACAGGCAGCTGTGGTGGAGTGCCCCAGGCCCGGCTGATTGACGGGGGCGGGGCCAAGTGCCCCAGGCCCGGCTGATTGACGGGGGCGGGGCCAAGTGCCCCAGGCCCGGCTGATTGACGGGGGCGGGGCCAAGTGCCCCAGACCTGGCTGATTGATGGGGGCGGGGCCAAGCACCCCCAGGCCTGGCTGATTGATGGGGGTGGGGCCAAGCACCCTCAGGCCCGGCTGATTGACGGGGGCAGGGCCAAGCACCCCCAGGCCCGGCTGATTGACGGGGGCAGGGCCAAGCACCCCCAGGCCTGGCTGATTGATGGGGGTGGGGCCAAGTGCCCCCAGGCCCGGCTGATTGATGGGGGCGGGGCCAAGTGCCCCCAGGCCCGGCTGATTGACGGGGGCGGGGCCAAGTGCCCCAGGCCCAGCTGATTGACGGGGGCGGGGCCAAGTGCCCCAGGCCCGGCTGATTGACGGGGGCGGGGCCAAGTGCCCCAGGCCCGGCTGATTGACGGGGGCGGGGCCAAGTGCCCCAGGCCCAGCTGATTGACGGGGGCGGGGCCAAGTGCCCCAGGCCTGGCTGATTGACGGGGGCGGGGCCAAGTGCCCCAGGCCTGGCTGATTGACGGGGGCGGGGCCAAGCACCCCCAGGCCCGGCTGATTGATGGGGGCGGGGCCAAGCACCCCCAGGCCTGGCTGATTGATCGGGGCAGGGCCAAGCACCCCCAGGCCTGGCTGATTGATCGGGGCAGGGCCAAGTGCCCCCAGGCCTGGCTGATTGATGGGGGCGGGGCCAAGTGCCCCAGGCCCGGCTGATTGACGGGGGCGGGGCCAAGCACCCCCAGGCCTGGCTGATTGATGGGGGCGGGGCCAAGTGCCCCCAGGCCCGGCTGATTGATGGGGGCGGGGCCAAGTGCCCCCAGGCCCGGCTGATTGATGGGGGCGGGGCCAAGCGCCCCCAGGCCCGGCTGATTGATGGGGGCGGGGCCAAGCGCCCCCAGGCCCGGCTGATTGATGGGGGCGGGTGTGACGGCGCGTTGGGGGTTCCCCGTCTCCTGCACCCCGAAATGGCACAAACAGACTGTACCAGCCAGTGGAATTGAGGGTGGTTTATTGCTCCTCCAGCACAGCGCAGCACAGATGTAATCTGGTTACAGGAACTGGGCTAGGAGGCCTCAGGCCCCCTTGAGATGGGGGAGACTGGGCCCCTAAAACTCCAGCTCCTCTCCCTAGGCTGTCTCATCCATCCTCCCAGACAGCCACCAACCAACTAACCCACTTCCCTTGCAGCCCTGCCCCCCCAGCCAGGGCAGCATTCCACCTTCCTTTGTTCCTCTCCATGGGGGGTGTCTGGCCACTGGTTCAACCAGTTTGGCCTTACCTCTGCCTAGCGAGGTTTTCCCTGCTGGGTCTTGCTCCAGACAGCAGGGGTCACCACAGCCCAGCAAGTACCCCCACTACGTCACAGTGGCCAAGTGCCCCCAGACCTGGCTGATTGACGGGGGCGGGGCCAAGTGCCTCCAGGCCCGGCTGATTGATGGGGGCGGGGCCAACTGAAAGCGCTGAGCACCTTGCAGAATGTGCTTTATGCCAAATCAGCTGCAGGTGGGTAACGGTCACAGTCGCACAGTGTCACAACTGCAGCAAGCTCTGGTACCCCCAGAAATGGGCGGGTAGAAACGGGGGCACCTGCCGCCTGTGCCGTGGGCGCCTGTGCCGTGGGTGTCTGTGCCGTGGGCGCCTGTGCTGCTGGGTGTCTGTGCCGTGGGAATCTATGCTGCTGGGTGTCTGTGCCGTGGGCATCTGTGATGTGGGCGCCTGTTCCGTAGGTGCCTGTGCCGTGGGCGCCTGTGCTGTGGGTGTCTGTGCCGTGGGCGCCTGTGCTGCTGGGTGCCTGTGCTGCTGGGTGCCTGTGCTGCTGGACGTCTGTGCCGTGGGCGTCTGTGCTGTGGGTGTCTGTGCCGTAGGTGCCTGTGCTGCTGGGTGTCTGTGCCGTGGGCGTCTGTGCTGTGGGCACCTGTGCCGTAGGTGCCTGTGCTGCTGGGCATCTGTGCTGTGGGTGTCTGTGCCGTGGGCATCTGTGCTGTGGGCGCCTGTTCCATAGGTGCCTGTGCCGTGGGCGTCTATGCCGTGGGCGCCTGTGCCGTGGGCGCCTGTGCTGTAGGTGTCTGTGCCGTGGACGCCTGTGCCGTAGGTGCCTGTGCTGCTGGGTGCCTGTGCTGCTGGGTGCCTGTGCCGTGGGCGCCTGTGCCGTGGGCGCCTGTGCCGTGGGTGTCTGTGCTGCTGGGTGCCTGTGCTGCTGGGTGTCTGTGCCGTGGGCGTCTGCGCTGCTGGGCGCCTGTGCCGTGGGCGCCTGTGCCGTAGGTGCCTGTGCTGCTGGGTGCCTGTGCTGCTGGGTGTCTGTGCCATGGGCGTCTGCGCTGCTGGGTGCCTGTGCCGTGGGCGCCTGTGCCGCGGGCGCCTGTGCTGCTGGGTGTCTGTGCCGTGGGCGCCTGTGCCGTAGGTGCCTGTGCTGCTGGGTGTCTGTGCCATGGGCCTCTGAGCCGTGGGCGTCTGTGCCGTGGGCGTCTGTGCCGTGGGCGCCTGTGCTGCTGGGTATCTGTGCCGTGGGCGCCTGTGCCGTAGGTGCCTGTGCTGCTGGGTGTCTATGCCGTGGGCGCCTGTGCTGCTGGGTGTCTGTGCCGTGGGCGTCTGTGCCGTAGGTGCCTGTGCTGCTGGGTGTCTGTGCCGTGGGCCTCTGAGCCGTGGGCCTCTGAGCCGTGGGCGTCTGTGCCGTGGGCGTCTGTGCCGTGGGCGCCTGTGCTGCTGGGTATCTGTGCCGTGGGCGTCTGTGCTGCTGGGTGTCTGTGCCGTGGGCGCCTGTGCTGCTGGGTGTCTGTGCCGTGGGCGTCTGTGCTGCTGGGTGTCTGTGCCGTGGGTGTCTGTGCCGTAGGTGCCTGTGCTGCTGGGTGTCTGTGCCGTGGGCGTCTGTGCCGTGGGCGCCTGTGCTGCTGGGTGTCTGTGCCGTGGGCATCTGTGCCGTAGGTGCCTGTGCTGCTGGGTGTCTGTGCCGTGGGCGTCTGTGCCGTGGGCGCCTGTGCTGCCAGCCAGCCGTGTGCTGCCCGTGGATGCGATCCAGCCTGGCCCAGACCCACGTGCAGCCTGCGCTGCACAAAGCGGGTCCCTCAGCAGCGGAGATGAACATTTCCCTCCTCTCTGATCCCGGGGGCAGCGGGAGCTGCTGACCGAGTTCAAAGCCAGACCCCTGGGTCCTGCTGCCGCTTGCTGTGTGCAGCGCGGCCGCCTGGTGTAGCCCAAACACCTTTCAAACGGGGGGGGGGGGGCACTTGAAAGCTGCTGTTCCTCCCCCTTCTGTGCGCCTGCAGCCGCCAGCCTGCGCAGCCGGACGTGCTGGGTCAGCCCCTGCTGTGGAGTCAGCTCCCAAACCCACTCTGGCCGGCTCCCCCTTCAGCCCCCCACCGGCCCCACAGGCGCTGCCCCCTCCCTCACTGGCCCCTCAGGCCCCATTCCCCCCCCCCACCAGCCCCTCTGCCCCATCTCCTCCCCCCTCCAGGTGTTTTGTGTTGGCCTAGTTGCCCCTCTTTGCAGGGCTGGTTTTATTGGTGGGGGGCTGGTTTTGGAGGGCTGAAGCTCTCCTGGGGAAGCCAGCACGGCCTGGGCCGGCCCCCTGCCTTTCCTACGCCCTGGGAGGGTTTGGTCTTGGGCCTTTAATAACCGTCCCTTTGAGAAACTGCCACTTGTCCTGAACTGGCTTGCCTGAGACTTGCTTCCCAAGGGACCTCGCCTGCCGGGGCTGAGGCTGCTAGCGCTGGCCTTCCTGAAACCCCTGTCTGCATTCTGCTGCCGCCCTGCGGCTCCTTAGACCCATGAACTCACTCGCCCCGGCCCCTTCCACCTCCAAACCCTCTCCCACTTCCTCCCTAGTAGCAACAGTGCCCCGCAGCTCTCTCCACCTCTCCTGGCCCCGCCATTGTGGGGGACTTTCCTGGCTTCTACACGACCCCAGCGAAAGGATCTGAGTCCTGCTCCCACTTCCTTTACCCCACGGCCTCCCTGCCCCTGAGGGCTCCCCCTCCACCCTCCTGAGTCGCAGAGCCCTCGAAACCCCAACAAGGCTGGGCCCAGGTTTCCTGGGGCTTAATCCCCAACCTCGTAGTCACTTGGGGCAGGGGCTAGGGTGTCCCCACTCCGGGAGCTCTCTGCACTCCGCCTGCTTTCCTGGCCCAGTGATCATTGCGTACAGTTCAAAGCAAATACAATTTATTAAGCAGCAGCTGATTGAAGAGAAAAGACTAAGGAGAAAGGAGCCAGGTTCCATGAGAACACAGCCCCGCGCTGCAGCACGGGGATGTCACACCCAACCGTGCAGAGGGGCAGGGCAGTTCAGTCTGCTCCTTATGGCCCCAGGGGCTGCGCTGTCGGGGCTGCAGGCTGGACACGCTTGCTCTGGCAGTGACCACACGGCCTCAGGCTCTAGGTGGCAGGACCCCTCTCCCAGCCTGACCTGCAGGGCCTCTTGGCTGGTGGTGCCTCCCTGCCCAGAGCCTCTCCCCCCTTTGCTGGTCTCAGCTGCTCACCACACCCAGCTGCAGGCTGTGCTGCTTTGCCAGCCTCCAGCTCCTTGTGTTGCTTCTCTGTCCCCTTTGGCTCTCTGAGCACGGCCAGTGGGCCCCTCAGCGCAGCGTCTGGGCTCCCTGGCTGTGTGTGCCTGGCCCCGTCGCTGCAGAACTGCCCCTCAGCACAGCGTCTGGGCTCCCTGGCTGTGTGTGCCTGGCCCCGTCGCTGCAGAACTGCCCCTCAGCGCAGCGTCTGGGCTCCCTGGCTGTGTGTGCCTGGCCCCGTCGCTGCAGAACTGCCCCTCAGCGCAGCGTCTGGGCTCCCTGGCCTGTGTGTGCCTGGCCCCGTCACTGCAGAACTGCCCCTCAGCGCAGCGTCTGGGCTCCCTGGCAGTGTGTGCCTGGCTCTGTCACTGCAGAACTGCCCCTCAGCGCAGCGTCTGGGCTCCTTGGCCTGTGTGTGCCTGGCCCCGTCACTGCAGAACTGCCCCTCAGCGCAGCGTCTGGGCTCCCTGGCTGTGTGCGCCTGGCCCCGTCGCTGCAGAACTGCCCCTCAGCGCAGCGTCTGGGCTCCCTGGCTGTGTGTGCCTGGCCCCGTCGCTGCAGAACTGCCCCTCAGCGCAGCGTCTGGGCTCCTTGGCCTGTGTGTGCCTGGCCCCGTCACTGCAGAACTGCCCCTCAGCGCAGCGTCTGGGCTCCCTGGCCTGTGTGTGCCTGGCCCCGTCACTGCAGAACTGCCCCTCAGCGCAGCGTCTGGGCTCCCTGGCTGTGTGTGCCTGGCTCCGTCGCTGCAGAACTGCCCCTCAGCACAGCGTCTGGGCTCCCTGGCTGTGTGTGCCTGGCTCTGTCACTGCAGAACTGCCCCTCAGCGCAGCGTCTGGGCTCCCTGGCTGTGTGTGCCTAGCCCCGTAACTGCAGAACTGCCCCTCAGCGCAGCGTCTGGGCTCCCTGGCTGTGTGTGCCTGGCCCCGTCACTGCAGAACTGCCCCTCAGCGCAGCGTCTGGGCTCCCTGGCTGTGTGTGCCTGGCTCTGTCACTGCAGAACTGCCCCTCAGCGCAGCGTCTGGGCTCCCTGGCTGTGTGTGCCTGGCCCCGTCGCTGCAGAACTGCCCCTCAGCGCAGCGTCTGGGCTCCCTGGCTGTGTGTGCCTGGCCCCGTCGCTGCAGAACTGCCCCTCAGCGCAGCGTCTGGGCTCCCTGGCTGTGTGTGCCTGGCTCTGTCACTGCAGAACTGCCCCTCAGCGCAGCGTCTGGGCTCCCTGGCTGTGTGTGCCTGGCTCTGTCACTGCAGAACTGCCCCTCAGCGCAGCGTCTGGGCTCCCTGGCTGTGTGTGCCTGGCCCCGTCGCTGCAGAACTGCCCCTCAGCGCAGCTTCTGGGCTCCCTGGCCTGTGTGTGCCTGGCCCCGTCACTGCAGAACTGCCCCTCAGCGCAGCGTCTGGGCTCCCTGGCTGTGTGTGCCTGGCCCCGTCGCTGCAGAACTGCCCCTCAGCGCAGCGTCTGGGCTCCCTGGCTGTGTGTGCCTGGCTCCGTCGCTGCAGAACTGCCCCTCAGCACAGCGTCTGGGCTCCCTGGCTGTGTGTGCCTGGCTCTGTCACTGCAGAACTGCCCCTCAGCGCAGCGTCTGGGCTCCCTGGCTGTGTGTGCCTGGCCCCGTCGCTGCAGAACTGCCCCTCAGCGCAGCGTCTGGACTCCCTGGCTGCGTGTGCCTGGCCCCGTCACTGCAGAACTGCCCCTCAGCGCAGCGTCTGGGCTCCCTGGCTGCGTGTGCCTGGCTCTGTCACTGCAGAACTGCCCCTCAGCGCAGCGTCTGGGCTCCCTGGCTGTGTGTGCCTGGCTCTGTCACTACATAACTGCCCCTCAGCGCAGCGTCTGGGCTCCCTGGCTGTGTGTGCCTGGCTCTGTCACTGCAGAACTGCCCCTCAGCGCAGCGTCTGGGCTCCTTGGCCTGTGTGTGCCTGGCCCCGTCGCTGCAGAACTGCCCCTCAGCGCAGCGTCTGGGCTCCCTGGCTGTGTGTGCCTGGCCCCGTCGCTGCAGAACTGCCCCTCAGCGCAGCGTCTGGGCTCCCTGGCCTGTGTGTGCCTGGCCCCGTCACTGCAGAACTGCCCCTCAGCGCAGCGTCTGGGCTCCCTGGCTGTGTGTGCCTGGCTCCGTCGCTGCAGAACTGCCCCTCAGCACAGCGTCTGGGCTCCCTGGCTGTGTGTGCCTGGCTCTGTCACTGCAGAACTGCCCCTCAGCGCAGCGTCTGGGCTCCCTGGCTGTGTGTGCCTGGCTCTGTCACTACATAACTGCCCCTCAGCGCAGCGTCTGGGCTCCCTGGCTGTGTGTGCCTGGCTCTGTCACTGCAGAACTGCCCCTCAGCGCAGCGTCTGGGCTCCTTGGCCTGTGTGTGCCTGGCCCCGTCACTGCAGAACTGCCCCTCAGCGCAGCGTCTGGGCTCCCTGGCTGTGTGTGCCTGGCCCCGTCGCTGCAGAACTGCCCCTCAGCGCAGCGTCTGGGCTCCCTGGCTGTGTGTGCCTGGCCCCGTCGCTGCAGAACTGCCCCTCAGCGCAGAGTCTGGGCTCCCTGGCCTGTGTGTGCCTGGCCCCGTCACTGCAGAACTGCCCCTCAGCGCAGCGTCTGGGCTCCCTGGCTGTGTGTGCCTAGCCCCGTAACTGCAGAACTGCCCCTCAGCGCAGCGTCTGGGCTCCCTGGCTGTGTGTGCCTGGCCCCGTCACTGCAGAACTGCCCCTCAGCGCAGCGTCTGGGCTCCCTGGCTGTGTGTGCCTGGCCCCGTCGCTGCAGAACTCCCCTCAGCGCAGCGTCTGGGCTCCCTGGCTGTGTGTGCCTGGCCCCGTCGCTGCAGAACTGCCCCTCAGCGCAGCGTCTGGGCTCCCTGGCTGTGTGCGCCTGGCCCCGTCGCTGCAGAACTGCCCCTCAGCGCAGCGTCTGGGCTCCCTGGCTGTGTGCGCCTGGCCCCGTCGCTGCAGAACTGCCCCTCAGCGCAGCGTCTGGGCTCCCTGGCTGTGTGCGCCTGGCCCCGTCGCTGCAGAACTGCCCCTCAGCGCAGCGTCTGGGCTCCCTGGCTGTGTGTGCCTGGCCCCGTCGCTGCAGAACTGCCCCTCAGCGCAGCGTCTGGGCTCCCTGGCTGTGTGTGCCTGGCCCCGTCGCTGCAGAACTGCCCCTCAGCGCAGCGTCTGGGCTCCCTGGCTGTGTGTGCCTGGCCCCGTCGCTGCAGAACTGCCCCTCAGCGCAGCGTCTGGGCTCCCTGGCTGTGTGTGCCTGGCCCCGTCGCTGCAGAACTGCCCCTCAGCGCAGCGTCTGGGCTCCCTGGCTGTGTCTGCCTGGCCCCGTCGCTGCAGAACTGCCCCTCAGCGCAGCGTCTGGGCTCCCTGGCTGTGTGTGCCTGGCTCTGTCGCTGCAGAACTGCCCCTCAGCGCAGCGTCTGGGCTCCCTGGCTGTGTGTGCCTGGCTCTGTCGCTGCAGAACTGCCCCTCAGCACAGCGTCTGGGCTCCCTGGCTGTGTGTGGCTGGCTCTGTCACTGCAGAACTGCCCCTCAGCACAGCGTCTGGGCTCCCTGGCCTGTGTGTGCCTGGCCCCGTCGCTGCAGAACTGCCCCTCAGCGCAGCGTCTGGGCTCCCTGGCTGTGTGTGCCTGGCTCTGTCACTGCAGAACTGCCCCTCAGCGCAGCGTCTGGGCTCCCTGGCTGTGTGTGCCTGGCTCTGTCACTGCAGAACTGCCCCTCAGCGCAGCGTCTGGGCTCCCTGGCTGTGTGTGCCTGGCTCTGTCACTGCAGAACTGCCCCTCAGCGCAGCGTCTGGGCTCCCTGGCTGTGTGTGCCTGGCCCCGTCGCTGCAGAACTGCCCCTCAGCGCAGCGTCTGGGCTCCCTGGCCTGTGTGTGCCTGGCCCCGTCACTGCAGAACTGCCCCTCAGCGCAGCGTCTGGGCTCCCTGGCCTGTGTGTGCCTGGCTCTGTCACTGCAGAACTGCCCCTCAGCGCAGCGTCTGGGCTCCCTGGCTGAGTGTGCCTGGCTCTGTCGCTGCAGAACTGCCCCTCAGCGCAGCGTCTGGGCTCCCTGGCTGTGTGTGCCTGGCCCCGTCGCTGCAGAACTGCCCCTCAGCGCAGCGTCTGGGCTCCCTGGCCTGTGTGTGCCTGGCCCCGTCACTGCAGAACTGCCCCTCAGCGCAGCGTCTGGGCTCCCTGGCTGTGTGTGCCTGGCCCCGTCACTGCAGAACTGCCCCTCAGCGCAGCGTCTGGGCTCCCTGGGCTGCAGGTCTGTCTCTCCGCACGTTGCTCTTCTTGCTGCTCTTCTTAGCTCTCTGCTTTCTCTCAGAGAGACCCAGAAATTCCCAGCTCACACAGAGGACGGGGCCTGGCCTCTTAATTTCCTCACTGGCCTGTCCAACCTGTCAATCAGGCCAAGCTGGAGTGTTGTCCCTGGGCTCTGTCTGTCTCAGGGCCCTGGATTCTCATGGACCCTTCCCCGTTTGGTCCTGGGAGCTGGCCGATCCAAAACTCCTCCTGAGGTTTAGTAAGGGGCTGACAGTCCTCTTACATCTCCAGGGCACCCTGGACCTGGCTGCACACACTGGCTATGGCTAGACTGCAGCCCGTATTTCCAGAGGGATAAGGGATCTTTCGGGAAAGGCTTTATTTTCCACAAGATCAGCGTCTAGACTGGAGCTTTTCTCTGGCAAAGCTCCGAGCCAAAAAAAAGTGGCATTATGCTAATGAAGCGGGGGAGATTTAAATCCCCACTTCATTTGCAATTGCGATACGTCTAATTTACGAAAAAGGGACGTAGTCTAGACGTAGCCACTGGGTCCTGCCAAGCAACTGAGGCTGTCGGGGGCCAGCAGCTCTGCCCAGTTCAGAAGGGGCAGAAACACAGATCAGTCCCCGCCGGCCCTGCTCCGGCACCCCGGGCGGTGCGGTGACAGCGCCCTCCGGCCAGGCTGCCCGCTACGTCTCATCCTACGAGCCTGGCTTGGGCCGCTTGGAACCCTGCCAAACGCCAGGAACCGGCCAGGCTGCTGCCAGTCTCAGGCTGACTTTGTCTGGGATGTTTCCAAAAGGAGATGAGCGTAAAAATTCATCGCTTGGCCTTTGTTCAAACAAAGCCTGATAACGCCCCTGCTGTGGGGCGCCGGACCGTGTGCTAAAGAACGCTCATTGGCCTCCCGGGGCGGTGCAGTGACGGGGCTGGGTGGGCCTCTCGGGGCGGTGCAGTGACGGGGCTGGGTGGGCCTCCCGGGGCGGTGCAGTGACGGGGCTGGGGGGGCCTCCCGGGGCGGTGCAGTGACGGGGCTGGGTGGGCCTCCCGGGACGGTGCAGTGACGGGGCTGGGTGGGCCTCCCGGGGCGGTGCAGTGACGGGGCTGGGGGGGCCTCCCAGGGCGGTGCAGTGACGGGGCTGGGTGGGCCTCCCAGGGCGGTGCAGTGACGGGGCTGGGGGGGCCTCCCAGGGCGGTGCAGTGACGGGGCTGGGTGGGCCTCCCAGGGCGGTGCAGTGACGGGGCTGGGTGGGCCTCCCGGGGCGGTGCAGTGACAGGGCTGGGTGGGCCTCCCAGGGCGGTGCAGTGACAGGGCTGGGTGGGCCTCCCGGGGCGGTGCAGTGACGGGGCTGGGTGGGCCTCCCAGGGCGGTGCAGTGACAGGGCTGGGTGGGCCTCCCAGGGCGGTGCAGTGACAGGGCTGGGGGGGCCTCCCAGGGCGGTGCAGTGACAGGGCTGGGTGGGCCTCCCGGGGCGGTGCAGTGACGGGGCTGGGTGGGCCTCCCGGGGCGGTGCAGTGACGGGGCTGGGGGGGCCTCCCAGGGCGGTGCAGTGACGGGGCTGGGTGGGCCTCTCGGGGCGGTGCAGTGACGGGGCTGGGGGGGCCTCCCAGGGCGGTGCAGTGACGGGGCTGGGTGGGCCTCCCAGGGCGGTGCAGTGACGGGGCTGGGGGGGCCTCCCAGGGCGGTGCAGTGACAGGGCTGGGTGGGCCTCCCAGGGCGGTGCAGTGACAGGGCTGGGGGGGCCTCCCAGGGCGGTGCAGTGACAGGGCTGGGTGGGCCTCCCGGGGCGGTGCAGTGACGGGGCTGGGTGGGCCTCCCGGGGCGGTGCAGTGACGGGGCTGGGTGGGCCTCCCGGGGCGGTGCAGTGACGGGGCTGGGTGGGCCTCTCGGGGCGGTGCAGTGACGGGGCTGGGTGGGCCTCCCGGGGCGGTGCAGTGACGGGGCTGGGTGGGCCTCTCGGGGCGGTGCAGTGACAGGGCTGGGTGGGCCTCTCGGGGCGGTGCAGTGACAGGGCTGGGTGGGCCTCTCGGGGCGGTGCAGTGACAGGGCTGGGTGGGCCTCCCAGGGCGGTGCAGTGACAGGGCTGGGTGGGCCTCCCGGGGCGATGCAGTGACAGGGCTGGGTGGGCCTCCCGGGGCGATGCAGTGACAGGGCTGGGTGGGCCTCCCGGGGCGGTGCAGTGACAGGGCTGGGTGGGCCTCCCGGGGCGGTGCAGTGACGGGGCTGGGGGGGCCTCCCGGGGCGGTGCAGTGACAGGGCTGGGTGGGCCTCCCGGGGTGGTGCAGTGACGGGGCTGGGGGGGCCTCCCAGGGCGGTGCAGTGACAGGGCTGGGTGGGCCTCCCGGGGCGGTGCAGTGACAGGGCTGGGTGGGCCTCCCGGGGCGGTGCAGTGACGGGGCTGGGTGGGCCTCCCGGGGCGGTGCAGTGACAGGGCTGGGTGGGCCTCCCAGGGCGGTGCAGTGACAGGGCTGGGTGGGCCTCCCGGAACGGTGCAGTGACAGGGTTGGGGGGGCCTCCCGGGGTGGTGCAGTGACAGGGCTGGGTGGGCCTCCCAGAACGGTGCAGTGACAGGGCTGGGTGGGCCTCCCAGGGTGGTGCAGTGTCAGGGCTGGGTGGGCCTCCCGGGGTGGTGCAGTGGCTGCAGTGGCAGAGCTACCAGGGACCAGGTGATGGTTCTCATCCCCGTGCGGAAGAACAAGCTGCAGGCAGCCTGACACGTCCCGTTCAAGGTCGCTAAGCAGCTGAGTGACATGAACTACGTGGTGGAGCTGACGGGCCGGACGCGCGGCTGCCGGGTGAATCACGTTAACTTGATGAAGCCGTTCTGGGACAGGGAGAACTGGGTGCTGGCCATGTGCCGGCCCTGGGCGGAGCAGGGGGGGATCCCCTGGTGGGCCTGTTCCCTGGGACGGGAGCAGACTCTTCGCTGGAGTCAATTCCCCTCTCGGACCAGCTCACCCTGCCCAGCAGGCCGAGATCCGAGAGGTGCTGCGCTCCCGCCAGCAGCTGTTCTCCGACAAGCCGGGTCTCACCAGCCTGGCTGTCCACCGGGTGCAGACGGGCTCTCACCCCCCGGTGCGCTGCTCCCCGTTCAGGGTCACGGGGAAGTCGGCCCAAGGCCTGGAGAGAGAGGCCTAACAAGCTGGGGGGAGCTCGCTACCTCATCACCCTGGACCTCACCAAGGGCTACTGGCAGGTGCCACTGGACCCTGAGACCAGGCTGGAATCGGCTTTCATCACCCCGCTGGGGCTCTACGAGTTCCTGGTTCTGCCCTTCGGCCTCAAGGGGGCGCCGGCCACCTCCCCCCACCTGGTGGACCAGCTGCTGCGGGGGATGGGGAGCTTTGCCCTGGCTCACATCCACGATATTTGTGTCTTCAGCCAGTCCTGGGAGGACCACGTGGCCCAGGTCAGCCGAGTGCTGGGTGGCTGCAGGGGGCTGGGCTGGCTGGAAGGGCTGGGAAGTGCAAGGTCGGGATGGCCAAGGGGGGGAGCCGGCCACAGTGGAGCCATCCGGGACTGGCCGGTTCCCCAGCCCAGGAAGCAGGTCCAGGCTCCCATTGGGATGGCGGGGTACTACCGGAGCTTTGTGCCCAACTTCAGCTCCATCGCTGCCCCGATCACGGAGCTGTGCAGGAAGGGGAGGCCCGCCAGGGTGGTCTGGACGGAGCAGTGCCGGGGGCTCTCTGCCCTGAAAGGAGCCCTGGCCAAGGCCCCAGTGCCGGTGAATCCAGACTTCGACAAGCCCTTTATGGTGTTTCCCGACGCCTCGGACACCGGGCTGGGGCGGGGCTGATGCAGGTGGATGACAAGGGGGAGCGACCCCCCCCGTGCACCCGAACAGGAAGCTGCTGCCCCCAGAGCAGAGCAACGCGGCCGTAGAGAGGGACGCCTGGCCATGGCGTGGGCCCTGCAAAAGCTGCAGCCGGACCTGTCTGTCTGGCGTTTCACGGTGTAACCGACCCCCCCCCCCCCCGACCTGGCTGCACCAGACGAAGGGGCCAAGGCCAAGCTGCTGAGGTGGAGCCGGCTCCTGCAGGGCGACGCCAGGGAGGGTCCATGTTAAGGGGGCGCCAATGTGACGGCCGACGCGCTGTCCCGTAGCAGGGCCCGGACCTTCCCCAGGACACAGGCGGGGGGACCCCGCTCCGCTCGGCCTGGACGGGGGGAGGGGTGTGCCGCGGGGTGCTGGCCTCTTGCGGCCTGGGACATTCGCTCCTTGCTGTATGGTGCCGGGTGTGATTCCTGTTTCCCGGGGCTCGGCAACGCTCGCTGGAGGGGCGACGCACTGCAGCCGTGTGCTGGGCCCCCACGCCTGAGGCCAGACACAGATCACAGCTCCTGCCCGGGAAGGGAGCCACAGGGCAGGCTGGGCTGACACAGGTCGGGGGTGGGGTAGGAGGAGAGAAGGGGCTTGTGGCAGGAAAGGGGGGTGAAGGGCCTGGACCCCTTCTCCCCGAGAGGAATAAGGCCGCCTGCTCTTGGCTCCTGTGTTACCAGCGCGCTGTGTCCCAAGAAACCTTCTCTTCTACCTGCCGGCTGAGAGGCCCCTCTGGCCGCGGAGGGGGTGCAGGGCTCGGTGTCCCCGACGCGCCGTGACGGCGTATAAAAGGCGCTTGGAATGCTTCCCCCCGTCTCCCGCGGAGAGTCCCATCCCTGATCCTTGCTTCGACGGGGCTCCAGCTGGGGGAATCCAGGGCACCCTCCGAGGTCTAGGTCCCTGGTGCAACTCCCCAGGCTTGTAGCACGGTTGTTTACGGGGTGCCCGCACTGGCCCCACGCCGCTCTGAGCAGTCTCCGGAGCTGACACCGAGGTCCAGCTCGTTCACCGCTTGGACTTTCCCAGCTCAAGAGTGTGGGCGAAAGCCGCTCAGGGCCAGCTGGTGTTCGCATTTGCAGGTTGCAGGCTGTGCGAGGCTGCGTGACGCCTCCATCCCGGCCCTCGGGGCTCCGGGCCCCGCCTGTGACTGCTTCTATGACAGGGACGGAGGTTCTGAGCGGGGCAGGGGGTGAAGTTCTGGAGCAGCCTCCCAAGGGAGCAATCGGGGCAGAAAACCCACCTGGCTGCAAGCCTGAGCTTGGCACATGTGGGGTGGAGGGGCTGGTGGGGCTGCCTGCAATGGCATGCGGCCCATCAGCAACTGTCCATAGCGGCCGGAGACAGGGGGGGCTCCCACAGGGAATCCTTTCCCAGGGATCTGCCGGGTGCATCTTGCCCAGGATCTACCCCACCCTCCTATTTGGGGTCAGAAGGAATTTTCCCCTGGGTTGGCTTGGTAGTGACAGTGTGGGCGCTTCAGCCTTTGCTGCAGCATGGGCCCCGTGTCACTTGCGGTGCCCCCTGTGAGCTGGGCATGCAAGAGAGAGTCCAGTGCTGCCCAGCTGTTTGGCACAGCACCCAGAACCAGGCTTTGCTACTGGTGGTGCACAGTCACACATGCCTCGGTGCACATACCATTATTCCGCACATGATGGAAAAGATTCGCGGGAACATGCTCACGTGCAGGTTTAAACGAGAGTAAATGGGGGCGATGAGGCCGGGTGGCCTGCGATGTGCAGGAGGTCGGGTGAGCGCAATGGCACCATCCGAGTAAGACTGGCCCGGGTGCCAGAACGCGTTCATATGGGAGCCGCGTGTGCTCCTGTTGCTTCATTTCCCCCCCAGGTGCAGGCTCCCGGCTGTTAGCAGCACAACCACTGGAGTTTGCAGTTGCCTAAGTAGCCGTGGGATTGTGATTGCAGTTGTCCCCCCCGCCCCCCGCTTTCTGCACACGGCCCATTGGCCTGACAGAGCCACGCACCCCAAACCTGGCCTCAAAGCTCGGCTCAGCTGGTTAACTCCCTGCCCTGTGAAAAGGGGGCGGCTGGGCTCAGCCGGGCTCAAGTCCTCGGGAGTAAAGCTGGTGGCTGGAAAGAGACGCCCCCAGGAGCCGGAGCAGCAGGCGTGCTGTGAACGTGTCCCTCTGCTCCGTGTCTTTCAGGCAGCGCACACGGGCGCCACCCCAGGAGCAGGCATGGAGCCGGCGGGCGCGCCGGAGGAGGAGTGCGTCCTCGTGGAGTACGAGTTCGAGTACGTAGCGAAGGACGGGACGCTCGTCTCCATCAAGCCCAACGAGCGCTACGTCCTGCTGAGACGGACTAACAGTCACTGGTGGCACGTGAGAAAGAGCAGGGACGCCCGGCCCTTCTACATCCCAGCGAAGTACGTGAAGGAGCTGCCCCCCGTCACCCGCCCTCCCCCCGGCTTGGAGCTGCCTCCCGAGGCCCCCGGACAGCTGGGCTCCAGGGACGCTGCGGAGAGACTCGTCCTGCAGCCGGCAGGGGCTGGCCAGGACCAGCCTGTGGGATACGAGTACAAATTCCTGCGTGCTGCCCCGCCAGCCGAGCGGCACAACACGGACCCCCGTGCACCCGAGACGCCCTGGGGTGCTGGGGCCCTGGGCTCGGGCGCTGGGACTGTGGGGCCCACGTGCACAGACGCCGGCGTCACCCGCCACGGAGGGGACCCCCCGCCGGTGCTGAGTTCATTCCACTGCTCCCCAGCCCCGCACATGCGCCCGGCGCAGTCCCTGGACGACCTGGCCCGGGTCAGCCCCCCAGGGAGAGCCGGGCCCAGGGGCTCTCGCAGGGCGGGCACCACGGCAGGCGCTTTGCCGGCCCCGCAGGCTCTCACCAAGAGCCAGTCCGAGAACATTTACGAATCCATCAAGGGGCTGGAGAGATGGGAGACGGCGGAGTCCAGCCGGCCAGCTCCAGTGAGTAGCGGCCCCCGGGCGGGGCACAGCAGGGGCCCGGGTTGGGGTGATTGGATCAGCAGGGTGGGCGGGGTCTGGGCCAGTCTCTCCGTGCGGCGTCCCCTGCTCCTTTCCTGCTTCGGCACCCGGACCAAAGCGCTGTTGGGGTCACACCCCCTTTGTGCTGCTGCAGGCCCGGGAGGAAACCCCGCCGAGGACTGGGGCTCTCCGGCCGCCGGGCCGGGCTGGGCTAGTTAAACCCAGTCCTGCTGCTGGTCCCTGCTGGCCAGGCTGACGGGACACAAGCACTACTGGTCCTGCCGCACCGGCAGTATCTCCCTGCAGCGTCCCGAGAAGCGCAGCGCCGTGCGCACAGTCTGGGGCTGCCAGCCCCGCCCCGCCCCGCCCAGGCCACTCACCCTAGGGACGAAAGCGGCGAGTCGAGTGGTCGACTCCCTGGTAAGCCTCGGTGGCTGTGTCGCTACTCACCACGGGGGCTGGGGCAGTAGCTCTCCAGCCAGCGAGCAGCGTCGCTGGTTAATTGTGGAGATCCTCCAGTGAGCCAATGCGTTTTCATGTTGGGCATGCCGCAACAACGTGGGGCAGAGTCTGCAGACTGCCACAATCGCAACGTGGAGATGGCAACAAATTCCACTCACGCAGTAGGTAACTGCACCTGCCCTGCCCGGTCCAGGACCCACCCCGGTCTCCGGGGGAGATGGAGGCCTTTCTGCTCAGTGGTGGGATCCAACATGAGATATTTGCGCGGGATGTTTGTGATGTTTGCGCTGCCGTTCAGCTCGCCACAGTTCCTTGACATTGGCCGGGACTTCCTTCGCTCGCTGCCGGGGGCTTGTGGGATCTTAGACGCGATGTTGGAGGTTGATCGAGGTATTTCTGGATGGGAAGAGGTTGGCTGCGGCGGTTGATGCGTTGGTAGAGTCTGCGTTCCTGCTCCCGTCAATGGAAGCTTGGTGGGGTGATGTTTGCCAGTGGCAGTAACTGAAGGATCCATAGAGCATCGTGAAAACATGGCCGGGTACGCTACTTAAAGGATGGGGGAGGGGCCTGTAGGAGTGAGTGTTGCGCTGCAGGGATCTGCATTTGGATCTCTCCTGTTAAACTTCTCATAAACGTTCTTGAAAAAGGGGTGAACAGGGACTAATCCAAAGATGACTGCAAAGATCCCCCAAAGCCGGGTGACTGGGCAACACAAGGGCAGGTGGAATTCAGTGTTGATAAGTGCAAAGTGATGGACGTGGAAAAATAAAATCCCAACTAGACATACAAAAACGATGGAGTCTAGAATCACTGTGACCACTCCAGAGGGAGATCTCGGAATCCTTGCGGATAGTTCCCTGAAAACTTCTGGTCAATGTGCAGTGGCTAAAAAGCGAACAGAATATTGGGACTCATTAGGCAAAGGAATAGATAATTAGACAAAACACCATAGCGCCTCTACAGAAAGTCATTGTACGCCCACATCGTGAACACTGCCTGCAGGTCTGCTCACCACGTGAAAAACCTGCATTGCATTTGGGAAAGGCACCGACAGGGCAACAGAAATGAAGGGGGGTGAGGAGGAGCCTCAGTACTGAGGCGAGAGTAACGAGACTGGGACCTTCCATCTTGCAGAAGAATGACTAAAGGGCGGGGGCTGTTCGAGGTCTAGAAAACCAGGAATAGTGCAGAAACATAGAATAGGGAGCCTTGTTCACTCCTTCCCTCGTATGGCCCAAGGAGCCGACCCAATGGCATTTAGAGGCAGCAAATGTAAAATAAACAAGACATTTATTTCTTCCCAGTGAGCTTGCGGAATGCTTGGCCAGGAGACGGTGGCCAGACCCAGGCCAGAGCAGGGTCCAATAAGAACAAAGTCCGTTCAAGGAGGTTCGGTCCTTCAGTGGCGACTGGCCAGGCTGGGTCCCTGGTCTCTCTTCCCAGGGCTGGGAATGGGCGACGGGGATGGATCGTGATGACGCCTCGTCTGTTCGTTCCTTCTGAAGCGCCCGGCATCGGCCGCTGTGGGCTGAGAGGACACTGGGCTGGATGGACTGTTGGCCTGACCCAGCCTGGCTGCTCTGATGTTCTTATATCGAGCCCAAATGCCCCCTGCTCTAACCACTAGACCCCACTCCCCTCCCAGAGCTGAGAGAGCCCAGGCGTCCTGATGGGGGGTCTCTTGCTCTCTCCCCCCAGAGTCAGTAACAAGGGCTAGACTGCATCCCCCTGTCGACAGAGGGATGCAAATCAGGCATGTTGAAATTGCTAATGAACCCGGAATTTAAATATCCTGCGCCTCATTAGCATAAACATGGCCACCTTTTTTTTCAAAATGGAGCTTTTTCGAAAGAAAAGGCAGTCTAGACGCAGAGCTGTCGAAAGTAAAGCCTTTTTCGACAGATCCTGTATTCCTCAAAAAACGAGGTTTACAGGATCTGTTGAAAAAGGCTTTATTTTCGACAGATCCGGGTCTAGACTGCTGGGTTTTTTTTAACTCCGTTTAGAAAAAAAGCGGGTGGCCATGTTTATGCTAATGAGGTGTGGGATATTTAAATCCCGGCTTCATTAGCAATTCGACGTGCCTGGTTTGCATCGCTCTGTTGTCAGAGAGGTGTAGTCTGGACACACCAAAGTAAGACTAGCCATTGCCAGTTTCAGGCTAACTAGTGCCACAAGATGTCAGAGCTGAGTGGGTCTGATACTTATTTAATTTTCTTTCTGTTCTAAAGGAATTAGACGCCGTGCTCCTGCTAAGGGCGCCGTTGCCTGCCAAACAAAGCAGTTGTGCAGTGCCTTAGGCTATGCCTACACCCCGGGGCTTTATGGGAAAACGTGCCTACCTCTTTCCGACAGTTTTTTCGGAAGAGGCTTTTCCAAACTTTGGCTGGTCTACTCGGGAAAAACCCCTTTCGGAAGAGCCCTTCTTTCTCGCGGGAGGCGGAAGACAGGGCTTCCGAAAGAGCGCAGAAAAAAGCGGAAGAGCAGACGCAGTCCCTGGACGCGGCGGGAAAACCCCGTAGTCCAGACGTAGCCTCTAGCTCTGGGATAGAGATGACGTGGTTCACTCCGGGCCATTTCTAGGGTTTTCGTAGTTCAGGAGAATGCTGGGATGAGGGGAAGAAATCCTCCCCCTCTCCCGTGAGGGACCCGTCCTTGCAGTGCTCGGGCCGGGGTGGCTGCGGTGCAAAGAAGCGAGCAGACGTATCAATACTAAAAGCATATTTCTGTGTGGCCCGTCTGAGGCCCCCCGGAGTCTCCGTGCCCCCCCCCACTGTCATTCGCGTATTTCTTAGAGGGTTTTTATTGGGGCTTGAACAAAGCGTTTCCAGAAAGCGGTTTCCTCAGCGCTGACGTGCTCAGTGGAGTTGCACTGAGCGTGGCAGCTGCAGGGGCAGGTCTCTGGGTGCAGAGCACAAGACACACCTGCTACGCAACCTCAACCTTTTGGACCTGCAAGCAGCTGGTCTGACGCGCGTCCGGCTGGGGGCGTTTGAACGACTTTGTTCTGGGCCCAAGGCTGAACGAAAACAGATTCTGAAACCTTGGAAACTTGCGAAAGGGCTTGGTCTGTCTCTGGCCAGCCCGAGGGTTTGTCTTCCCAGCGGAGGCCCATAGAACCGGAAGAGACCTCAGGAGGCATCAAGTCCGGCCCCTGCCCAAGGCAGGACCAACCCCAACTAAATCAACCCGGCCAGGCTTTGTCCAGATCCCGCCCATGGTACAGATGGGAAACTGAGGCAGAGCGCACCCAGGCTCACAAAGGAAGTGTGTGGGGAGCAGGGATCTCAACCCAGGTCTCCCAAGCTTTTGCCGACTGCTCTGACCACTAGGGCCCTCTCGGGGCTTTTCTGCTGTAGGCAATGGAGAAGGCAGACTAAACGCCACCAGCTTATTATGGGCACCACCACCCTTCCGGCCAGGCCGCCTCCCCTCCGGCCCAGCCCCAGGCTGGGGGCTCCTGCACTCAGCTTGCTGCAGCCTCGGCACTAAGACCCCCCACCCCACAAACCGCAGGGCTGCACCGCAGGAGGCCGCTGGACTGGGTCCTCCGTGCTCGGCTTTTGACGTCGTTAGGACGTGGAATGTGGCGGGTCGGCCAGTTCAGGGCTTCGTTTAAGTCTCTGTTGCAGGTCTCAAACCTGGGAAGGAAATAAGCTCTGCAGCTTCCCTTTGGAAACTGGCTTGAATTAATGTCAAAACTCTGAGAGCCCGCAGTGAGCACCGGGCAAGTGAAACGTCCCCAGCAGGCTTCTTGTGTCACCATTTCGAGTATCCGATTTGTGTCCGGGAATCCCTTGTCGCAGAGACTGTCCGGTTTGACCAATGTCCATGGCCGAGGGGCACTGCTGGCACGTGCTGGCAGAGATCACGCTGGGGGACGTGCAGTTGTATGAGCCTCTGGTGTGGTGGCCGATGGTGTCGCTGGTGTTGCTGTGTGGGCAGAGTGGGCACCGGGGCTGATTGCAGGGGCGGGTTCCTGGGTGAGTGTCTGGGGGGTGATACGTGGTTGCTGGACAGAACTCGTTGGAGGCTGTAGGCGAGGGTTGGCCTGTGCCCCAGGGCCTGTGAGAGGGCGGGATCGTTACCCAGGCGAGGCTGTAGATCGTTAACGATGCGCCGGAGGGGCTGGGTCGGGGGCTGCAGGTGATGCCCAGGGGGTCCTGTTGTTCTCTTTGTTGGGCCGGTTGTGAAGAAGCGGGTGCCGGGGTACAGATGCTGGGTGCAGTAGCAGGCGATTGAAACGGCCTGGCTCTCCCTGCACCAGGGCTGAGCTAACGGGGCACGATGAGACTTTGCTGCCCGTTCCTCCCGATTCCCAGCACCTCCTCCGGGCCACCCGGACGTCTGCGACCCCAGGGCCTGGGCTCCAGTGGAAGGTGCGTAGCACCGCAAGCGCTGCCCTTCGTCAGCCGGGCGGATTTCACCTCTGGGGCCTTTCCACCAGGCCCCCGGTGAGCACGGCCAGCTGCCAAACTGGGCAGGACGCACCCCGAGGGCTGGCACCGCACGAACCGGACGGCCAGAGAGAGGGGAACCTTCTGCCTGCGCACGTCTCAGCCTTCCCCACTAGGTGTCACCAGTACCCAAGGGCCGAGGCTGCCAGAGCATGCCAGTCGCCCACATTGCCCGCCCGTGCCAATTAGTGCACATTGCCCACCCGTGCCAATTGGTGCGCACTGCCCACCCGTGCCAATTGGTGCACATTGCCCGCCCGTGCCAATTGGTGCACACTGCCCACCCGTGCCAATTGGTGCGCACTGCCCACCCGTGCCAATTGGTGCACACTGCCCGCCCGTGCCAATTAGTGCGCACTGCCCGCCTGTGCCAATTGGTGCACACTGCCCGCCCGTGCCAATTAGTGCGCACTGCCCGCCCGTGACAATTAGTGCGCACTGCCCACCCATGCCAATTGGTGCACATTGCACATCTGTGCCAATTAGTGCGCACTGCCCGCCCGTGCCAATTGGTGCACATTGCACATCCATGCCAATTGGTGCGCACTGCCCGCCCGTGCCAATTGGTGCGCACTGCCCGCCCGTGCCAATTAGTGCGCAATGCCCACCCGTGCCAATTGGTGCACATTGCACATCCGTGCCAATTAGTGCACATTGCCCACCTGTGCCAATTAGTGCACAGTGCCCGCCTGTGCCAATTAGTGCGCACTGCCCACCCGTGCCAATTGGTGCACACTGCCCGCCCGTGCCAATTAGTGCGCACTGCCCACCCGTGCCAATTAGTGTGCACTGCCCGCCCGTGCCAATTAGTGCACACTGCCCACCCGTGCCAATTAGTGCACACTGCCCGCCCGTTCCAATTAGTGCGCACTGCCCGCCCGTGCCAATTGGTGCACATTGCCCGCCCGTGCCAATTAGTGCACACTGCCCGCCCGTGCCAATTGGTGCACATTGCCCGCCCGTGCCAATTAGTGCGCACTGCCCGCCCGTGCCAATTGGTGCACATTGCCCGCCCATGCCAGTTTTACGCTCGCCTGGCGCGGGTCATGCTCAGGGTTGCTAGTCGGGCTCCGTCCCTCTCCTACTCGGCCCTGACAGAGACGCGTCCGTCCCCACGGCGCCGAGGGCTCCTGGTTCCTGCAGGGATGCTCCCGCTGGAGGGTTTTGCCTTGCCATGGGCGGGGCCCTGGGGTCAGGCTCCGTTCTGGGGGGGCTGGGGGATGTGGCGGATTTGCATCTGGCCCAAAGCCCATGTGGTGCCATTTCCCTGTCGGCCTCACCCCTCCCCCGGCAGCGCCGCACGGTGCCCTCCCCTCGCTCGCCTGCCCAGCCGTGCCCACTGCCAGCCCGCCTGCTCTCCTGGAAGAGGAAAGGGAGTTCCCCAGCGAGTAACCAACGATTTGCCCTGCAGCAGCCAGCGGCCCAGGCGGTGTTTTTCTAAGGGGCAAGTGTCCGCGCGGCTGAGAGGGGTGAGGGGTGCAGGCTCTGGGGGGGAGTTTGGGGATGGCCGGGTGGGGGGGGGCTGGGGCAGGGGGTTGGGGCATGAGAGGGGTGAGGGGTGCAGGCTCTGGGAGGCTCACACCCAACCCCCTGCCCCAGCCCCCCCGCCCGGCCATCCCCAAACTCCCTCCCAGAGCCTGCACCCCTCACCCCTCTCATGCCCCAACCCCCTGCCCCAGCTGCACCCATGTGGTGGTGGCTCCACCCCCCAGCCCCAGCTCTCTCCCCCCTCCCCCTCCCGCTGCCTCCTCTGGCCCTGACTCCAGCAGGCTCGGACTCCGCCAGTGGCGCCGTGCGATCCAGCCCCTGCTGTGCGGCCCCCTCTCACACCTCCCCTGGCCCCACCGCAGCCTCCCGCCCCAGGCCCCGGCTGCAGGCTCCACGCCCCGGGTACCCCCTTTACCCCGGCCTCCAGCCACCCCCCCCCCCCCCAGCCGGGCTGAGTTCGGCTGCTGTGAAGAGCCAGGGGTCCTGCGCAAGCTTCCTGCAGGCCTGTGAAGTTTGTTGGCAGCTCCGGTCCTGCGCTCAGTGCTCTGCGCTGCCCTTTAGCTCGGCTCTACCCCCAATGCCGTCCTAAGGGCCCAGCAAGCGTGGCGGGCGGGTGACGCCGCTCACCCCAAGCAGGGATTTAGGGTTTATCTCCTTATTTCCTTGTGCCAATACAGTGCGGTTGTGTAACAACACTGACACTTTGTTAGGCAGAGAGCTGATCCGCCTTGGCCAGGCGTCGGCTTAAACCGGGCGCGCCAGACATCACTGAGGGGAACGGGGCCCCAGCCTTTCAGCTTAGAAAAGAGGCGACCGAGGGGGATATGCCGGAGCTCTATGAAACCAGGGCTGGGCGGGGGAGAGAAAGTGAATACCGAAGACTTATTTACTTCATCCCATAACACAGGAACTCAGGGTCATCACATGAAATGAATGGGCAGCAGGTTTAAAACGCACAAAATGAAGTGCTTCTTCAGCACACAGGCAACCTGTGGAACTCCTTGCTAGAGGATGCTGTGAAGGCCAGGACTTTAATAGGGTTCAAGAAAGAGCTGGATACATTCATGGAGGTTAGGTCCATCAGTGGCCATGAGCCGGGCTGAGCAGGGAGGGGTCCCTGGCCTGTGTGTCAGAGGCTGGTAATGGGTGACGGGGAGGGATCACTGGATGGTTCCCTGCTCTGTTCCCTCCCTCTGGGGCACCTGGCCTTGCCGCTGTGGGCAGGCGGGACACTGGGCTGGATGGGCCTTGCTCTGACCCCGTCTGGTGCTCTGATGTTCCCAGCTCCTCTGGGTTTGTCCGAGGTGCCGGGAGCGTGTCTAACCCCCCAGCCCTGAACTCAGTGCAGCCTTGTGCCCAGGGCACGGAGAGCAGCGGCCCTGTGGCAGCAGCCAGCCCGCCAATGCTGAGCTAAATGCACTTCAGGGTCCCCAAGCCAGGGCCCCTTGCTCCCCTCAGCAAGGAGGGAGGAGAGACGCACGGATAAAATAACAAGCGGGCTGGAGCAGGGCACAGGGAGCTGCTGGGGCCCCGCTCACGGCACAAGGGCAACGGCACCAGCAGGTGGGAAATTCAGAACAGATGCAGGAAAATGCTTTGCCCGTGCAGCGTGATTAGACTGTGGAACTCCTGGCCACATGAGATTGCTGCCGACGGCAGGGAATTAGCGGGATTGTGAAAGCAACTGGGGATAAGGGTCTCCAGATACTGCAATTAGCAACCACAAGGCCGGGAGGGGGACAAACCGCGAGCGGAGGGGGTTCCATCCAACTCGGCCCAGCGAGAACAGGCTGAGACCTGTGGGGGCAGATGATCCCCTAGCTGCGACTGCTGGGTTCTTACACCTGCCTCTGCAGCAGCTGGTGCTGGCCACTGTCGGGCAGGGCCCTGGGCTCTGCTCCAGCCGGGCGGCTCCATGTTCTGTGGCCCTGGGTGCGGCGCGAACGCTGTGCAGAGACTGTCCTGCCCACAGGCGCCCTGACGCTGACGGCAGATGAGAGCAGCCGGGAGAGAGGCTGGGGGAGGAGGAGGGGGAGACTTGCCCCAGGTCACCCAGAAGTTCAGCAGCAGATCTGGGGCCAGGACCAGCTCTCATGACTCCCAGGCTGGTGCCCTGCCCCTAGACTGCACCCAGCCTGGCCAGGCAGCCGCTGCAATCACCCCACCGCACGCCAGGGCAAAGGCTGCGGGTGCGCCGCTATTAATAGCACCAGGGCGCTGAGTGCCGCATGCCAGAGACGCCTGCCTGAGCCTCGCCCCGCCACGGTGCTGGGCTGCCACAGCCCTGCCGTCACCCGGAGCCAGCTTCCTGCCAACGCCCACCGCGCGGCAACAAGCACTGCCCACCGCACCGGGCGCTCCGGCCCCCTGCCATGGCAGGCAGGGACCCCCCTCAGCCGGGCGCTGGCCCCTAGAGCCGGGCAGGGACCCCCCTCAGCCGGGCGCTGGCCCCTAGAGCCGGGCAGGGACCCCCCTCGGCCGGGCGCTGGCCCCTAGAGCCGGGCAGGGACCCCCCTCAGCCGGGCGCTGGCCCCTAGAGCCGGGCAGGGACCCCCTCAGCCGGGCGCTCGCCCTAGAGCCGGGCAGGGACCCCCCTCAGCCGGGCGCTGGCCCCTAGAGCCGGGCAGGGACCCCCTCAGCCGGGCGCTCGCCCTAGAGCCGGGCAGGGACCCCCTCAGCCGGGCGCTGGCCCCTAGAGCCGGCCAGGGACCCCCCTCAGCCGGGCGCTGGCCCCTAGAGCCAGGCAGGGACCCCCCTCAGCCAGGCGCTGGCCCCTAGAGCCAGGCAGGGACCCCCCTCAGCCGGGCGCTCGCCCCTAGAGCCAGGCAGGGACCCCCCTCAGCCGGGCGCTCGCCCCTAGAGCCGGGCAGGGACCCCCCTCAGCCGGGCGCTGGCCCCTAGAGCCAGGCAGGGACCCCCCTCAGCTGGGCGCTGGCCCCTAGAGCCGGGCAGGGACCCCCCTCAGCTGGGCGCTGGCCCCTAGAGCCGGGCAGGGACCCCCCTCAGCCGGGCGCTGGCCCCTAGAGCTGGGCAGGGACCCCCCTCAGCCGGGCGCTGGCCCCTAGAGCCGGGCAGGGACCCCCCTCAGCCGGGCGCTGGCCCCTAGAGCCAGGCAGGGACCCCCCTCAGCCGGGCGCTCGCCCTAGAGCCGGGCAGGGACCCCCCTCAGCCGGGCACTCGCCCCTGGAGCCGGGACAGTCCCCACCCGCAAGGCCAGGCAGCCAGGGAAAGAGCCCCCCCTTCCCTCTCCGTCTCCCTACTGCTCATGTGAGGCCGGGTGTAGAGCAGAACCAGGCTCCACAGCGGGGGCCTGCCCCCCCCCACTCCCCTCGGCCTGTGGCGAACAGGGCGGGTGTCTCGTTGCCACAGGAGGGGCTCTGCCCAGAAGGTAAAAGCTCCGGAGGGGGGGGGAGTTTCTCGCCTGGCTTCAGTCAGATTGCAGCAAGCTGGGGGGGTCAGTGGCCACGTGGTCTGGCACTGCTCACAGACGCTCGCAACACCTCAGCAGTGGCAAGTGTGTTCCTGCCCCTCCCCCCACGGGCGCCCTGCTCCATGGGGGGACGTGGCCCCATTTGCTTACAGGACAGTCAGGGGCAGCCGCGGCGGGTCCTTGGGCCCAAGGGTTTGGCCTCTCGTCAATGGGCGCCCACTGGGTGCTTGTGGGGGCGAGGCCGGGGGAGAAGACGCCCTGCGTGGCGCGGCCCCCCCTCGAGAGAGCCCCGGGGGCGGCCCGTGGCCGCTCGCTGCAGGCGGGTTAAGGGGCTTCGGGACCCGCCGCTGCTGGGCGCTGCCCGAGGCTGGCTAATGTCCCCAGCGGCGGAGCCGAGGGCGGGCTCTGGGGCTTCGGTTCTTGCCGCTAGGCACTGGGGCAAAGTCCTGCCCCTGCCTGGCTGGGAGCGCCCCGCCCCGCCCCGGCCGCACGAGCCCCAGGCAGCGGGGCAGGGGGGCAGCCCAGGGGGTCTCTGTAGGGCCGAGGCCTGGGACCTCCCGTCGCTGAGCAGAGGGGCCAGAGCTGAGACTGAGCAGCCCGCCCCATGGGGAGTGAGGGGAGCCCCTCCCATGTCGGCCCCCCCACGCTCTGCAGCAGGGCCGGTCCTGTTCACCCCGCAGGGTGTTTCCTACCCACAGCCCCCCCCACCCCCCCGAGAATGGTGTTTTCAGCCCACGCTCGGCCAGCAGCCCTGCCCCCCGTCACCCTTCCGCCCAGGCAGCCTAGCCCCGTCCCAGCCCCGCTGTGCTTAGGGGTCGCGCTGGGAGCAGGGCTCAGTCCCAGGCCAAGATCTGCAGAGCCTCAGCCTGAGGGGGGGGGAGGGGCTCTGCTTGCTCATGCCGTGGCCCCACATTCACTCGCGCTGGGCCCACTGAACAGCCCCTGCCCACAGGGCCGGAGCTGCAGTTGGGCAGGGGAACAAGAGCCTGGGCTCCGGCCTAGCGCCCAGGGTCCCCGCGGCTGGCCCTGCGCCCAGGCGTTGGTCCTGGCCTCAGCTGGGGGGCGGGCGGACAGGGGCCAGGGGGCTGGAATTCAGCTAGTCCTGCCCCACTGTGCCGAGGGGCACGAGACAGGCCCGAGTTCCCTGCCCCTGCAAGCAGGCGGCCACAGGTGCCAGAGCAGCCCCGGCCCCTGGCATCACGATGGGCATCGCTGGGGAGGGGTCCCGCGGGGGCTTGGCCTTTGCCCAGTGGTTTGCAAGCTGGGCCGGGGATCCCCGTAAGCCAGCCCGTTGTGATTGGGCAGTGCATGGCCCACCGAAGGGTTAAACCCAAGGAGCACTAGCCCCGCCCTATGCAAATGAGGGTGTGTTCTTACCTGCTCCAGGCTGAGAGCAAAGGGAAGAGGTGGGGGCAGGTGGAGGAGCCGCTGGAGGCAGGTGCCTCTGTGCCAGGCCGGTGGGGAGCCGAGCTGGGAGCCCCTGGGAGCCGCAGCCTGTGAGTACGTAGCAACCAGCCTCTGCTCGCTGCTGCCCAGGGGGTGGCAGGTGTGGGCCCAGGGTCAGGGCGCTGGCTCTGGGTGGCCCAGGAGGCTCTGGCTTGTTTGCCCACTGGGTGCGGGCAGAGCGTTCCCCAGGCAGTTTCTCTGCAGCCTGGAAGGAGGAAGAGCAGCTGCGTGGCCGGCGGGCCCAGCCCCTCTGCTGTCAGCCAGGTACAGCACCAGTCCCAGCCCTGCACCAGGGCGGGCCTCAACCCCCGGCTCAGGCATCCTGCAGCAGGGCTAGAGGCGAGGGGGCTGGGAAGCTGGGGGAGAGGCTGGTCCCAGGCCAAGTCTCTCCTGGGACTGTCCCCTCCTTCCCTGCCCGGGCGCACGGAGGCGCTGGGAGCACGTCCGCTTGCACAGCTGGGGCAGAGGCAGCCGTGCCCGGAAGGGGCGAGGCGGGCGCCTCACAGCCGTGCCTGCTGCACTGTGGCCCAGGCCCCCGGGCACCCAAATTTTCAATCCCCCCTCCCCCGCCCTGGTGACCTCGCAAAGTCAAAGCTGGCGCCTGGGAACGGCACGTGGCCCAGCTCGTCCCCAGGGAGTCTGGCCCCACGGCAGAGAGCGAGGGTCGGGACAGCCTCCCCTCTCGCCTGGCCCTGGGGCGTTTCCCACCGCGGCTGGGGGCCTGGGCCCCCTCCGGCAACGCCACCAGCCGAGATGCAGGCGTGCGGCTTCCGCCCGCCCGGGGACACGTCAGGGTGTCGGTCCAGGGGCGAGAGTGGCTGGTGCACTCCGGGCCCCGGTGCTGCAGGTTTGTGTGTGTGTGAGCTTGGCCTGAGCCTCCCCCGCCCCCCCACGCCTGGCTGCAGCCGCAGCAAAGCCCCTGGGGAGGATGCTGCCGCTCTGTGAAAGCGAACCCCGTGGAGGCTGTACCGCCGGCTCCGCCGTCGCAGGGAGCCCGGCCGGCAGCCCCCGGGCTGGAAACGGGCTTTGGGGCCGGCTCCGCCGTCGCAGGGAGCCCGGCCGGCAGCCCCCGGGCTGGAAACGGGCTTTGGGGCCGGCTCCGCTGTCGCAGGGAGCCTGGCCGGCAGCCCCCGGGCTGGAAACGGGCTTTGGGGCCGGCTCCGCCGTCGCAGGGAGCCTGGCCGGCAGCCCCCGGGCTGGAAACGGGCTTTGGGGCCGGCTCCGTGGCGTCAGGGCAGAGACGGGCGTTGCGGTCCCTGAGAAGGGATCCCGGTGGTGGCTGAGAAGGAGCGCGGGTGTCAGGCACTCAGGCTGTTGCTGCGGGTCAGAGTTAAGGGGGTCGGGGCCGCCCCGGCAGATGGACCCTTTGGCGTTCATTGCTCATCAGTGGGCTAGGGACGCTCCTATTTACTGTGTGCGCCCCTGGGGGACTTGTCACTGGCCTGAGCTCCAGGGGACGCTGGCTTGGTTTGGAGGCTGGGGATTTAAAAACAGCCCAGACCTAGGGGGGGCCCAGCGCCTGCAGCTGGCACCAGAGTCGTTGTGAGGCAAGGGCTGAATGACTCGCTAATTACAGGCACCCACCCCACAGCCTCCTTTCTGCTGCTGCCTCCCGACAACGGGACTGGAGACACCCCATCACCTGGGAGAAGGTGGGGGCGTGGCAGCCTCAGGAATTGAGGGCAGGGCTCCCTGTGAGCCAGGCGCGTGGGCGGCCGCGCAGGAGAGATTCAAATGCCGCCCAGCTGATTCGCAGAGCACCCACAGCCAGGTGTTCTGTTCGTATTGGTGGTGCACATCCACACATGCCTCAGTGCACATAAAATGTATTCCGCACATGGGTGGAAAAGATTAGAGGGAACAGTGCTGGGGAGGGGGCGCACTGGGGGGGAGGTAGACCCAGAGCTGGCCTGTGATGGGCTGCAGGGAAGGGGGACCTGGGCCGGCCTGGGAGCCAGTGGCGAGAGTGCAGGCAGGCTGGGGATAAATACCCCAAGGCTGGCAGCTGCCCCTCCCCCGGCCGAGAGGCTTGGGGGGCGGTTCTTTCCCCTTGCCTGCTGACTGTTTTCCCAGGGCGTGCGGGAGCAGGGGAAGGTTCGGCTGGGCCGGGGGGTGAAGCGGGGGCGGAATGAAAAGCCGAGCCATGGTCCTGAGGGGTGGTGTGGGCTGACCCGGTGCTCGCTGGGGGGCTCAGCCCTCTGGGAAACCAGCCCCTTGGTGGCTGTAGGGGGCACTTGGGGCGGAGGCCCCGGCGGTTCCTGGCGCCGTTGGCAGGCGTTGCCTTGCTCGCTCTGCTCGGGGGCCCGTCGGCCCGGGGGAGCGCGGCCACCCTGGCGTGGTAGCCGGAGCCCCGGCGGGCGCTGCTGGGCCGAGAGCTGAGGAGGACGGGCGCCACTCCCTGTGCCGGGCAGGGTCTGCAGCAATCGAGGCTGGAGCTGCAGGGGAACGAGGCGGCTACCGGCAAGAACAAACTGGCCGAATCCCTGGGCCCTGAGCGAGCCGGGCCCGCCTGACTGCCAGCTGCCCGCGGGCCCACGGGAGGCTGCTTGGGCTCCCTCGTTGCCCGTCCTTGGGGCGCTGCCTGCGCTGCTTTACCGTTCCCGTGCGCGCCGATGGCGCTCGGCACCACGAGCGGCCCCCACGCGTCGCCGGGCAGGAACGGCAGCCCTGACGCTCCTCGGCTCTGCGGCGTCGGGAGCGGGCTCGTCCACGAGGACAGGTCGGCTTTCGCGCGCCGAAGGCGGGAGCCTCGTCCTCCCGTCCGTCGGCCGCTCTCCTCGGGGCGCTGGGCGGGGGCTCTCCGGCAGCCTCTGGCTTCGCCCCACTTCCCTGCTCTCTGCTGCTTAGCCCCAGCTGCCTTCTCCGCTAGCCCAGGCTGCCCAGCTGCCGACAAAATGAACCTGCACTTGGTGTGTGAAAGGCCGGAGTGGCCTGGCCCCGCGGAGCTGACGCGCTGCTGCTGCTCGCGCCCCCCCAGGCTGCGGGGAGCCAAACCTACAGCACAGCTGCGAGATCACACCAGCTACTAGCCCGCTAACCAGACCGTGGCTGTCAGCCAGGGCGAGAGCCAGGGGATTCCTGGCGTGGCGAGGCCAAGCGGTGTAACGCAGGGAGCACACCCGCCCCAGCCGTGACTCGGCACGGCCCGAGAGCCGAGGGGCGATCCCCGCGCTTCACGTTCTCCGTGCAGGGCTGGAGGGGTCCTGCAAACGGGAGCCCTACAGCCACGTTCTGCTTGCTGCTGCACGGGGGCGGGTGTGAACTCACACCCTGGCCACGCCCAGCGCCTCACAGGCTCCAGCCTCCGTTTCTCTTTTAACCAAACAGCCACATTAGAGTGACACAGTCGGCTAAGCTCAGGCTGAGGCTTCTGCACTCGCAAGTGCAGCGCCTGGACACGGCAGGGGGGCACAGCGGGGGGGCTCTCCCAGCGCTCCCCAGGGGAGCCGCTAGCAGTGCTGGGAGCCTGTTTGCACTGGTGCTTCACAGCACTGACACTTGCTGCACTTGGGGGGAGAGTGGTTGGGCCCCCCTGTATCCAGGCCCACCCACCTAGTGCTGCAGCTGGGAAGTGGGGCCAGGGGGCAGAGCTTACTCTGGTATGCCTGGTGCTGCAGCCAGGGGGAGGGGCCAGGGGCATGGCTTATTACCCCCATTGCCCACCCACCCGAAGTCGGAGCCCCTCCGGCCACACTGCAGCCCTGAGAGGGAGCGTTGCAGCTCCCTGAAGTGGCGGAGTAGACAAGCCCTTAGTTTCCAATGGAAACTTTAATTCCCCGCCATCGCCTGGCTGGGCTGTTGTAACCCGGGCACAGCTGGCAGCGCGGCAGGCCGGGTGGTGCTGCGGGTCGCCAGGCCTGGAGGCGAGCACTGCTGGAGCTCCGGGCCCTGGGGATTCCCGTGCCCACTCCCATGTTCCGGGTGACGGAGGAGCCCTGCTGCCAGGAAGAAGCTGCCACCCCCGTGGGCACCGGGACTGCCACAGCCAGCGCACGCCACCCCGTTCCTCACACAGCCCGGGCCGCTCCACGAAGGGGTAACCGTCTAGCTCCCCGCACACGGTGCTGGGCCACAGCTCCCCAGAACCAAGCCAGCACGCACAGCCCGGCCTGCAGGCCGGCTCTCTGGTCTGACGCTCGCTGCCCGGCCGGGCGTGCCGACGGCGAGTGCCGTATTCCTGCTTCGCTCATCACCGGGCGCTCGTCTTCAAGGGGGCAAAGCTTTCCTCCTGGAGACTCCAGGGCAGTCCTGGAGGGCTGGTAAAACTGCCCTGCTGTCAGACCTGCAGCTGTGCTAGCGCCTTTTCGGAGGCACTGGCCGTGGCAGGCAGCAGGAGAGAATGCAGGGACCAGCTCCCCTGCTTCCTTGCCTGCTGCCTGCTCTGACGGCTGCATGGTGGCACCTTTCCCTCCAGGGGTTATGGGCTGGATGCGGAGCTGGGTAACGCCGCCCTCAGCCGGCCGCATCTCCCCTGCAGATGAGCCAACGGCCTTCGGGTATTTTTCAGTCCTAGTGTTTGCTCCAGCCCCCGGCTCCCCTTGGAGGTGGGAACTGAACAGAGAGGATGGTTCTCTGGCTCTGGAGGCACTCTGGAGGAAAGCGGCCTTGGAAGGCAGCTTGAAGTTGGTTCTTTCCCTTCAATCTGCCCTGGTCCAAGGCTCAGAGGGGAGGCGTGTAGGGTTGCCAGATGGTCTCCCAAAAAATACAAGACGCGGTATTTTGGCCAAGCAAAAAAAAAACCCAACACGGGCTAAAAATTTTTGTCAACCAAAAAAAAAGAGCACAGGGTAAGAAGTACTGCCTCTCCCAGCCACTCCCCCTGCGCCTTCGGACAGGCCCAGACCGGCGATCGCGGCCCTGCCTCCCAGCTGGGAATCCCAGGCTCCTAGCGCCGACCATGGCCCCGCCTTCCAGCCGCTCCCCTGCCAGGCTTCCGTCCGGTGCGCAGCCGGAAAAATCAGCATACCGGACACTGCGCACACTGCACACACTGCACACACTGCACATGTCTGGAATCTCTGCTTTTTTTACCGGACTGTCCAGTAGAAAACCGGACACCTGGCAACCCTAGTGGTGTGTGCGTCTGTATCGGCCCAAACAACGAGGCGCTGCAGAGCTAGCAGACTGATTTGGGCATCCGCTTTCGTGGGCAAACCTCACGTGTCAGATGCATGGCGTGGAAACCAGAGGCAGAGCCGTCCGGGGATCGCTAATGGAGTGTAGGCCCAGCGTTAACGAGGCCAGGCCAGCCGGGGCTGCAGCCGCGCCCAGCAGCGATGCACAGAGGGGAAATGGCCTGGCTCGCCCTACGAGGGCCAAGTCCGTAGCCAGCCCAGCCTGGGCTGTGGCGCTTGCCAGGGGCTGGCAGCTCTGCTGGTTACGGGAAGGCTGGCTCCTGTTCCATGCGCACTGCGTGTCCACGGAGGCCCAGACCTTCCCCTGCTGGCCAGCAAGTTCCTGCCCCAGTTTGGCCCAGCCAGATGCTGCGCAAGGGAGGGGGCAGAGGCCGGGCGGCGAGAAAACGTACAAATGTCAACAAATAGCTCATTATGCATAACTTGAACCTTGTGTAACCACGGCAACCCTTCCGCCCCACAAACCCCAACAGGAAACGCACGAAAGGCTCAGGCCCATATCAGGGCAGGTTTGGGGAAGTCTCTCCCCTGTCTCCTGATTGGCCTGTCGCTGCGGGCCAGCTCCCTTGGCTTTGCCCTGCGACACTGCCCGCTGAAGCGCCCTGCTCGCGCCTCGCCGGGCCTGGGGGCTGCAGGATGGATGCCCACGGCCCCAAAGCGCTGCCCAGGTCTCGGAGCAGGTTCCTGAGTCTGTTCAGCTCGTCCCAGGTGCGGGAGCGCAGGGAAGGGCACCTGTGGCTGGGGGCGGGGGGGGGCATAGCGCTGGGCTCAGCCGGGCCTTGGCATGGCCAGCGGGCCGTGGGAACCGTGCGGCGGTGCAGGCTGCTGTGGAGTCTGGAGATAGCTGGGCTCCAGACCGAGTTTGGAAAGGAAGAGGAAGTCTGTGGCGAGTTGGTAAATATAAATAGCCAGCGACCCCGCGGCGGACTGCGGCGAGCAGGCCTAAAGAGGAATCGTCTCCTTGGCGCCAAATCATCCCATGCAGACCCGAGCCGCGGCGCCGGGGCAGCGACTCTGGGGCTCTGCTGGAGGCTCTGTGCTCAGGCGCCGCGGCCGTGGGCGGAGACATCTGGGGAGGGTTATTGGGGGAGCCTGGCTGGAACATGCGGAGGCCCCTGACGGACGGTGCCAGGGCAGCCCTTGCTGAGTGACTGGTGCCTGAGGCGCTACACGGTGGCGGCCCCGCTCCCGCCTGGCCCAGCTGCCCTTCCGCCCTGCTGCGGGAGCGGCTGGGCCAAGGGATGGGGCAAAGCAGCTTCACCTCCCAGCTCCAGTTGTGCCAAGGGGGCCCTGGGGCCCCCAGCTCCCCATCATGCTTCTACGCTGAGGTAACTGGCTCGGTGGACGTGGGGAAGTCAGTGGATGTGATAGACCTTGACTTTAGCAAGGCTTTTGATACAGTCTCCCACAATATTCTTACCAGCAAGTTAAGGGAATGTGGATTGGATAAATGGACGGTAAGATGGATAGAAAGATGGCTAGAAGGCCGGGCCCAGCGGGTAGTGATCAATGGCTCGATGTCAGGATGGCGGTCGGTTTCTAGCGGAGTGCCCCAAGGTTCGGTTCTAGGACCGGTTTTGTTCAATATCTTTATTAATGACCTGGATGAGGGGATGGATTGCACCCTCAGGGAGTTTGCAAATGACACTAAGCTGGGGGGAGAGGTAGATACGCTTAAGGGCAGAGATAGGGTCCAGAGTGACTTAGACAAATTGGAGGATTGGGCCACAAGAAATCTGATGACGTTCAACAAGGACAAGTGTAGAGTCCTGCACCTGGGATGGAAGAATCCCAAGCATTGTTACAGGCTGGGGACCAACCGGCTAAGTAGTAGTTCTGCAGAAAAGGACCTGGGGGTTACAGTGGATGAGAAGCTGGATAGGAGTCAGCAGGGCGCCCTTGTAGCCAAGAATGCTAATGGCATATTGGGTTGCATTAAGAGGAGCATTGCCAGCAGATCCAGAGATGTCATTATTCCCCTTTATTTGGCTCTGAGGCCGCATCTGGAGTATTGTGTCCAGTTCCAGGCCCCCCACTACAAAAAGGATGCGGACGCATTGGAGAGGGTCCAGCGGAGGCAACCAAAATGATTAGGGGGCTGGAGCACATGACTTATGAGGAGAGGCTGAGGGACTTGGGTCTGTTTAGTCTGCAGAAGCGAAGAGTGAGGGGGGATTTGAGAGCAGCCTTCAACTTCCTGAAGGGAGGTTCCAAAGAGGATGGAGAGAGGCTGTTCTCAGTGGTGGCAGGTGGCAGAACAAGGAGCAATGGTCTCAAGTTGCAGTGGGAGAGGTCCAGGTTGGATATTAGGAAAAACTATTTCCCTAGGCGGGTGGTGAAGCACTGGAATGGGTTACCTAGGGGAGTAGTGGAGTCTCCATCCCTAGAGGTGTTTGTCTCGGCTTGACAAAGCCCTGGCCGGGTTGGTTTAGTTGGGATTGGTCCTGTCTAGAGCAGGGGGCTGGACTTGATGGGCTCCCGCGGTCTCTTCCAGCTCTAGGATTCTATGCCTCTGGGGCCTTTGCCCCCACCCAGCCCCAAGAGGGGGCAGCATCACACTGATGCCCTGCCTAGGGCACCAGCTGGCTTGAGCAGCCTCGCCCCTGTCTGTCACATGCGCACACCCGCCCACACGCACTGCCCTGTGTGTCACACACACCCACACATGCCCTGTCTGTCACATGCACCCACACACGCACACTGCCCTGTCCGTGTCACACACCCACAAACATGCACTGCCCTGTCTGTCACATGCACCCCGCACTGTCCTGTATCTCACACACACGCTTGCTGTCTTGCATGTCTCTGGAGCACACACAGTCTCTTTCACACTCCTTTCCCCACACACACCCAGTTGGTGCTCCTTGCCATGGGTCCCCGCTCCCTGCGATTTCAGTCTTGCAGGGCTGTTCTCGGGATGGACTGGTCTGTGCAGTTCATCACGTCCGCTCCTCTCGCACTCTACGTTTCGTTCTTTGAGCGGTGAGCTCCGAGGGCCTGGCCTGGCTGGAGCCACCATCCCTGTGGAAAGTGCTCTGGTGTGGCCATGCGATCAAGGCCTTTCTGCGCGCGGGCACCCAGCTGTTCTTGTTCATGGCATGTGGAAAAACAGAGCATGCCCGCAACACAGCCCTTTGCGGGGGGCAGGTTCAGAGGGGCGGGTTCGGTGGCACCAGCAGGTCGGGGCAGGTCAGGGTGGGTTGGGTACAGCAGCACCAGCATGTCGGGTTTGGTAGCACTGGTGGGGCGGGGCAGGTTAGCGTGGGGCAGGTTCAGCGGTGCCAGTGGGGCGGGACGGGACAGGGCGGGTTTGGCGGTGCCGGCGGGGACGGGACGGGGCGGGTTTGGCGGTGCCGGCGGGGCGGGACAGGGCGGGTTTGGCGGTGCCGGCGGGGCGGGGACGGGGCGGGGCGGGTTTGGCGGTGCCGGCGGGGCGGGGCGGGACAGGGCGGGTTTGGCGGTGCCGGCGGGGCGGGGACAGGGCGGGGCGGGTTTGGCGGTGCCAGTGGGGCGGGACGGGACGGGGCAGGTTTGGCGGTGCCAGCGGGGCGGGACAGGGTGGGTTTGGCGGTGCCGGCGGGGCGGGGACGGGGCGGGGCGGGTTTGGCGGTGCCGGCGGGGCGGGGCGGGTTTGGCGGTGCCGGCGGGGCGGGGCGGGTTTGGCGGTGCCGGCGGGGCGGGGCGGGTTTGGCGGTGCCGGCGGGGCAGGGCGGGACGGGGCGGGTTTGGCGGTGCCGGCGGGGCGGGGACGGGACGGGGCGGGTTTGGCGGTGCCGGCGGGGCGGGGACGGGACGGGGCGGGTTTGGCGGTGCCGGCGGGGCGGGGCGGGACGGGGCGGGTTTGGCGGTGCCGGCGGGACGGGGCGGGTTTGGCGGTGCTGGCGGGGCAGGGCGGGTTTGGCGGTGCCGGCGGGGCTGGTGCAGGGCGGGTTTGGCGGTGCCGGCGGGGCGGGACGGGACAGGGCGGGTTTGGCGGTGCCGGCGGGGCGGGACGGGACAGGGCGGGTTTGGCGGTGCCAGCGGGGCGGGGCAGGGTGGGGCAGGTTCAGCGGTGCCAGTGGGGCGGGACGGGACGGGGCGGGTTTGGCGGTGCCGGCGGGGCGGGTGCAGGGCGGGTTTGGCGGTGCCGGCGGGGCGGGTGCAGGGCGGGTTTGGTGGTGCCGGCGGGGCGGGTGCAGGGCAGGCGACCTTCCGGAAGGGCAGTCGGGCGGCAGGGAGCGAGTGCGCTGTTCCTGGCGGGAAGCTGAAATTTCAAATGTCCTGCCGTGGGCCGGGGTTTCGAAAGCCTGGTCAGTGCCCTGGGCCCTGGAGATTGAGGCCAGGCCTCTGGAGAAGGGGCTGCTTTGTGGCCCCGGAGCTGCCCTGGGCTGACTACAACAGTGCACTTGGGTTGGGTGGGCTTTTAACCCAACCTGGTGACACTGTAGAAAGGCAAAAGCAGCCCCTCGCCCCGCCCCCGCCCCCACGGCGAGGCCAGGCCGGGCGACGCGCCCCTTCTGCAGGCGGGGGTGGGGAGAGATTAAGTGTCTTGCTCAAGGTCACGCCCGCTGTGGCGGGGCCGGGGAAGGGAACTGACTGAGCTCTCGGGCCGGCCTGCCGCTGCTGCTTCCCTGTCGTGCAGAGGAGCCCAGCCGGTGCAAGGAGCGGGGGCTGGGCTTGGGCCGTGCAGCGCACTATTTTTACACGCCCTTACCTTGCCGCTGCCTTCGGACGTCCGGTGGAAGAGCAGCTCCTTGCGGCCCGGCCCGGCGTGCGCTCTGGGCGTGGAAGGGCTCCGCAGCCCTTGTGGCTTCGTCCCCCGATGTCTTGCCCCAAAAATAGCATTGCCGTCGGGCAGACAAAGCGAAGGGCGCCGGGGCTGGCCGCCGCCTCCCCCTCCCTGGGCCTCCGGGCTCTGAGCACCCCGCCGTGGCCGTGCCCGGGGGGCTGCGTGCACACGGGGCAGGAGGCGGTGGCCCAGGAGTGTGGCAAAGGCAGCAGGGAGCTGCCGGGTCCCGGGTGCAATGGGACAGGCCCTGTCCCCACGAGGCGTCCGCCCGCGCTGGCAGAGGGTGGCCTAGAGCTGCCAGTGCCGGTGGGAGGGCAGGGGCTGGGCTGGGCTGGGCTGGGCGCCTCCAAAGCTACGGCCTTGGGGCTCCCCTGGAAGGAGCCTGGCATATCCGTGAGGATGGGGAGGGGAACCCGGGGCGCCCCACAGGGCCGTGTTCCGGGAGGGTGTCTGTGGGGCGCCCCACAGGGCTGTGTTCTGGGGGCGCACGTGTCTGTGGGGCGCCCCACAGGGTTGTGTTCCGGGAGGGTGTCTGTGGGGTGCCCCACAGGGCTGTGTTCCGGGAGGGTGTCTGTGGGGTGCCCCACAGGGCTGTGTTCTGGGGGCGCGCGTGGCTGTGTTCCGGGAGGGTGTCTGTGGGGCGCCCCACAGGGCTGTGTTCTGGGGGCGCGTGTGTCTGTGGGGCGCCCCACAGGGCCGTGTTCCAGGAGGGTGTCTGTGGGGCGCCCCACAGGGCCGTGTTCCAGGAGGGTGTCTGTGGGGTGCCCCACAGGGCTGTGTTCTGCCGTGTTACCAGCCGGGGCTGTTCCCCTGGGCCGGGGAGGCTGAGTTGCGGGCGATTCCATCGCGAGTCGGGACGGGTTTGGCTGTGAGCGCGCCAGCCCCTGGAGTGAGGTGGGATCTTGGCTCCCCTGTTGGGGGGAGCGTCTCGCCCCCGGCCTCAGGCCTGGCATTTCTCATCTCCTCAGCCCGGGAGTCGGGGGCCACGGCGGCTGAGACGGGGGTGGGAACCTGGCCCGAGAGGGCAGCCAGGGCCCTGCCCCAGGCTCCGCGGGCCGTGCTGCCCACCGTGGCTGGCACATTTCTCACGGTGCGACCGGCGCACTCCCCGGCACCCCCCACGTGGCCTCCCGCCCGGCGCCACCTGACGGGCTGTGGCCCTGCTCTCTCCGCAGGCCTGCAAGGAGGAGACGCCGCCCGCCCCCGTGTACGTGAACATAGAGGAGCTGCGGCAGCAAGCAGCAGCCCCCGCCCCCTCCCCGCCCTGCCCCAGCGTCGCCCTCGCGGACTGGGAGACCCACACGGACGAGGGCAGTGGGCACTTGTTCTACTACAACCCAGCCACCGGCGAGACCACCTGGGATTCCCCGTTCGAGCACCCGGAAGATGGAGTGAGTCCGGCCCCCCCCCCTTGCCCCTCGCCCTCGCCGGTTCCCAGCCCCACGGCGGCCGAGTGGGGCCAGTATGTGGATGAGGCCAGCGGGCAGCTGTTCTTCTACAACTCGGTGACTGGGGAGACGTCGTGGGAGCCGCCCCTGGCTGAGCCCAGCGCCTGGGAGATGCAGCCTGCGGTGGCCCAGCGGGTGAGCAGCGGGAAGGGCTGGCCGGGAGGGGGGCGAGCGGCTCTGGGTGCCGGCTGGGCTGGGTAGGGGCAGCAGGTGGGCGGATTCCTGGCCTCGGGGCAGCACAGCCCTGGGGCACACTGGGACCAGGAACGTGCAGGAGAACCTTGCTGGCACCCCCGGCCCCGGCGCCGCGCACAAAGCTGCCCTGTCTCCTCAGCCGCCAACTCCGGAGACGGACTATCCGGACCTGTCCCCCGAGGAGCTGGACGGTTACCCGGAGGAGGACTACTCCCCAGTGGGCTCCTACGAGCATGGCGCCTACTCCCACCTGAGCCCCGAGCCGGGCTGGTACAGCCACAACAGCCTCGAGGGCCAGGCCTTCTACCTCGACCGCTACGCCTCGGACACGGTAGGAGCCGGGGGGCTGGCGCCAAGCGTGCGCACGTGGGCTGCGCGGCCGGAAGGGACCGTGCTGAGCCCCCCGTCCAGCCTGCACGGCCCAGCCCAGAGCCCCGTGGGGGAGCCGTGGGGCGGTGGGCCCGGGCGCTGGGCGTGCACACACCAGCCATGGGCCCTGGCCCCGGGAGCACCATGCCAGGGCTCCGCCGGCCTGGGGGTGCGAGCCTCCTTTCGCCAGGGCAGGCCGTCCGTGCTAGGCCCCTGCAGGGAGCGGTGGAGCTGCTGAGCCAGGCACCTTGGAGCCCCTTGAGGCAGGGCCAGGCGGCTGCGCTCCATGGACTTGGCGGAGGAGCTGGTCACTGCTCCGGGAATTACCTGCCTTCTCCAGCCCAGCAAGGGCCGTGTGGCTTGGCTGGCCCGTGATGCCGGTGTTAGTGCCTGCTAAGCTCAGGGTACTTGTATCACACGCCCAGGCCGCACCGGGCCTGGCCTCTGAGCCCTGGCGCACTAGCGACCGTGCGAGGCCAGAGGCTGCTCCCATGCTCAGTCCTGGCCGCAGAGCGGTGCCAGAGGGCACGGAGGACCCGGGTTCCCTGCACGCTCGGTGCTTGTGGCACCCAGGGGAGAGTCAGGTGCCACCCAGCTGATTAGCAGGGTGCCCGCAGCCCGGCCTGCTGGGCGAGTCCCTGCTCCTGCCCCCTCCCCCCCACGTCGGCTGGGGGAAGTTCCCGCTGTCCCTGCGCAGCAGGCGTTGCTGGCCGGGCGAGACGTTCTGGCTGCTTTCAGGTCTCTGTGCCAGGCAGCCACCGGCGAACCAGCAGCGGGTCCAGCCAGGACAGCAGCCCCTTCACCAGCTGGCAAAGCAGCTTGCCGGCTGTCCTGCTCCAGAAAGAGGAGAAGGTGAGGGGGACAGCTGGGGGCGACCTCCCCTGGGCCATGGCTCCTGCACTTCTGGGAATAGGCCTGAGCCCCTGCAGGGTCCGACTCCGGCCGTGTCCCTGGGGGCCGCACCCGCGGGGCTGGGCTGGTGGACCAAGCGGTGCTGGAATCGAGACCGTTGAGGGCCCCGCAGGCACCCCCAGGCCTGAGCTCCGCAGCGGCTCCTTGGTGTGACCAGAGAAGGCAGGAACTGCTCTGGGACTGGTCCAGTTCATTTAGACCGCACCCCCCACACACCCTCTGCATCCCCTCTAGTGCCTGGGGGGCGGCTGCTGCGGTACGTGGCTTCCTGGGGCCGGTTACTTTCCTGGGGAGCTTGGGATCCACATGCCCAGCCGAAAACCCAGGTGTCCCCAGTGCCAGATGCTCGTCTGGGGTCTGGGGCTATTAGACGATCTGGGTCGCAGGCTCAGGCGGGACGTGGGTGCAGGTGGGGGTGAGGGCTCCAGGGTTGGGGCTGGCATGAGACACTGGCACAGAGAGGGTGCATGTTAGGTGTGCGTACGGTACCACGCGGGGGGGTGGCGAGTGCTTTGGAGGATGGCTCAAACGGGAGAAACAGTCGAAGGTAAACAGGGTGAAGTTCAATAAGGAACGTGCAAAGGAACAGCCCATCTCTCACACAGAATGGGGCTGTGCCTAGACTGCAGTTTTCCCAGGGTACCAGAGCTATTCCGGAAAACCTCTGCCATGTCCAGGGAACGCATCCGCTTTTTTTGGAACAGTTTCTGAAAAAGTAGGCATGTTCTTTCGGCATCCCTGCATTCCTCATTTAATGAGGAAGGGCTCTTCCGAAAGAGGAGGTTTTCCCCATGCTTGGCCCCGTGTAGATGGGCCAAATGTCGAAAAAGCCTCTTCCAAAAAAAGAATCGGAAAAAGGTTCGCAAACCGCAAACCCCAATGTGCGCATCTTTTTCCAGGAAAAACCTGCAGAGTAGACCTTGCCTGGGAAGCGACTGTCTAGGCAGGCGTCCTGCAGAAAGGGATCTAGGGGTTAGAGTGGACCACAAGCGAAATAGGAGTCAGCAGTGTGACGCTGTTGCAAAAAAAGCCAACATGATTCTAGGCTGCATTAACAGGAGTGTTGTGAGCAAGACATGAGGAGTCATTCTTCCGCTCTGCTCTGTGCTGGTTAGGCCTCAGCTGGAGTGTTGTGTCCAGTTCTGGGCACCGCATTTCAGGATAGAAGTGGAGAAATTGGAGAAAGTCCAGAGAAGAGCAACAAGAATGATGAAAGGTCTAGAGAACATGAGCTATGAGGGAAGGCTGAGAGAATTGGGTGTTTCGTTTGGAAAGGAGCAGACTGAGCAGGGACATGATGGCAGTTTTCAAGTATCTAAAAGGGTGTCACAAGGAGAAGAGAGAAAAATTGTTCTCCTGGGCCTCTGAGGACAGAACAAGCAGCAACGGGCTTAAACTGCAGCCAGGGAGGTTGAGGTTGGACATTAGGAAAAGGTTCCTGCCTGTCAGGTGGTCAAACACTGGACTAAATTGCCGAGGGAGGTTGTGGAATCCCCGTCTCTGGAGATATGGAAGAGCAGGTTGGACAGACGTCTATCTGGGATGGTCTAGAATCTCTAGATGGTGCTTGGTCCTGCCGTGAGGGCAGGGGACTGGACTTGACTTTGCGAGGCCCCTTCCAGTTCTAGGGTTCTGTGAGAAGATTGGGGTGCAGGAGGGAGCTCAGAGCAGGGGGTTGGGGTGCAGGGTCTGGGAGGGGGCTCAGGGCTGTGGCAGGGGCTTGGGTGCGGGGCACTTACCTGGGGCCGCTCCAGTTTGGTGTGGGGGGAGCCTGTTCTGCAGCTGAAGGCAGGGCAGGCACCGCCTCCCGCAGCTAACGGGCCCCTCGATAAGATCTTTTTGCAGGGCCCCTTGGCCCGGGGCTGCAGATGCTCACGGCCCAGGCAGGCCGGGCGGCCGGCCCAGCAGCGGTGCTGGCGATGAGCCGGCCGGTCTCCCTGGGGGGACGCTCGCAGGCGGAGCTCAGCCCCAGCGTGGCTTTGTCTTGCAGCTGAAGAGCCTGGACAAGGCCGGGGTTCTGCACCGGACAAAGACGGCTGACAAGGGGAAGCGACTGCGGTAAGGGAGCCTCAGCTGGCAAGAGGCGCCGGGCGGCCTCCCCCATGCAACCTGCCTGGGAAGCAGACGCTTGGCTCGGTGCTGGGCAGCTCGCTGTCACGGCCGGAGGGGACCCCAGTGGGACCCCGCCAGCCCAGGCCAGAGACAGTCCCACAGGAACTCCCAGAGCTGCGCTGTTGGGGAATTCGGGGGGATTCTCCAGGGCCCTGTAAGCCGAGCGCTTGGGAGGCCACCCAGGAGGAAATCCAAGGCCGCCCAGCTGATTGGCAGAGCGCCCACAGCCCCGGCATGTTGCTGCTGGTGGTGCCCATCCACACTTGCCTCGGTGCACAGAATAAAACTTGTTCTGCACCTGAATGAAACCATTAGAGGGCGCCTTGACTGACGCCCTCGGTAGCTTGGTCTGCTGGTTAATTCCCCTCCCCGTTAAACGTTTACACCTTGTCTCTGGTCGGAAACCTCCAGCCATTGGCTGCTTCGAACATTTCCCGGCTGGTCCCTTCCCTGCCACCAAGTCCCCTTTAGCCTTCCCCTGGGGAAGCTCCTGGACCGAGCGGCTTGAGTTCGAACTAGCTGGGCCGCAGCCGGCCAGCTCCTTGCACACTGTGCCAGGGCGCCAGAGCCCCCGGGATCCGCTCCGACTGCCTGGGCGGACTCTGCGCCTCGCTCAGCCCCTCTGGCCAGCCACTCGCTCCATCCAGGGGGAGCTGGGGAGCTGTGGGCCTGGGGCGTCCCACTCCCCAGGTGGCTGCTCAGAGCTCGGGGGCTGGTTCTACGCCAGGCCTGGCGGCATTCGCAGCTCAGGCCTCCAAAGGGGAAGCCTCGGGCAGCCGGGATGGAGGGGGAGCGTGTGGCCCTGTGGTGGGCTGGGTGAACAGCGCGTCTCCCTGCTCTGCTGCCCTGGGGTTCCTCTGCACCCGGCCCCCACGGGGGGGGGGGGGTTCCTGCTAGGCCCTGGGGTTCCTCTGCACCCGGCCCCCACGGGGGGGGGGGTCTCCTGCTAGGCCCTGGGGTTCCTCTGCACCCGGCCCCCACGGGGGAGGGGGGTGTCTCCTGCTAGGCCCTGGGGTTCCTCTGCACCCGGCCCCCACGGGGGAGGGGGGTGTCTCCTGCTAGGCCCTGGGGTTCCTCTGCACCCGGGGCCCCGGGCCTGCTGCAGGAAGCAGAGAGGGAACGCCCCCCCCCCCCCCCCCCGAGGCAAGCGTCCAGGCTTTGAACAGAGCTTGCCAGGAGCTCCCTGCCCCGAGCCCAAGCCGGGCTCTGCAGACCGTGTTCCCTGCCCCACCCTCCCTCCACTCCCGGCCGCCCCGCCTCCCCGAGAGCAAAGGGCTGCACCAGCACCTAGCCACACTCTGCACGTCTCCCCGTGTGCCCCGGTGTCTCCTCGGGAAGGGGAGCAGGGTCCTGCCAGCGCCTGGGCTATAATGTCCCCCCATTCCTCCCCCAGGAAGAACTGGACCTCGTCCTGGACCGTCCTGGAGGGCGGCATCTTGACCTTTTTCAAGGAGTCGAAGCATTTATCCTCCGGCAGCTTGGTGAGTCGCCTGCCTCTGGCTACAGACCCAGCAGGACCCGGCCCCCAGGCGCTCGCCAGCGCGGCCGTTCCCGGCCCCACGTTCCCTGGCACCGGCTCCTCCCGCCTCTTCCGCGTGGAGCCAGGGGAACGGCCCTGGGCCGGGCCTGCGTCTCGTCTCCGGCCGGGCCCTGCCCCGAGCAGGGAGTCGAGTCCCGCCTGGAGTCTGAACTCGGGAGACCCGCCCGGGGGCAGGCGCTTTGCACCTGGGAGCTGGGGGCTGCGGAACGAGCCGCGGGGCTGGTCCCTCCCAGGGCTGGTGCCTGGCGAGACGGGAGAAAGTTGCCGCCAGAGGCAGAAGAACCCGGCCCCCTCGCCCGCCGCGAGCTGCGGTCAGAGCCGCTCGAAAGAGGGAAGCAGCTTGCGGCGCGGGGGCCGTCACGCCGCTTGGGGCTGCTGCTGGGCCGAGAGCGGAGCTGTATCCGCCTGCCCAAGCAGCCCCAGAGCCAGGCGCAGCCGCGCCCACAAGCCTGCGCAATGCAGGGGGCTCGGGAGGGCCCCTCTCCTAGTGTTGCCGTGGGCCCGCCGAGAGGCCTGGTGCAAGTCCCTGGGGGGCGCTGGGATTTCAAGGGACTGAGGTGCCAAGTCCCCACGGAATGCAAAGGGCCCTGGACCCCACCTGTGCCTGGGACGGAGCAGAGGGGCCGCGGCGGCCTGGGGGCGTCCCTCGGCAGGGGGTTAAGCTGCCCAGAAAGGGGCCCTCTCGGGAGTGAGTCCACATAAACTTGCTCCTGCGGTTCCCGCTGCCCGTGCGCTGGGGGGAGGCTCCCCACGTGGCTGCAACCGGCAGGCTCTGCCCCCGCAGTGGCTCGCTGCCCGGGTGTTCCCAGCCACGCCGCAGCCCCGGCCCGGCCCAGCTGGTAGCCACGTGCCCCTGCCGGCCGTGCTGACCCACTGGGCGCCAGGCAGCCGGGCCAGCCCCCTCGCCCACGTCGCTCCGCGCCGGACTGCAGCAGGCGTTCGCTGCAGGGCTCTACGGGCTGCCAGGGGAGCCGCCTCGTGTCTGCGCCGGGCGCTTGCTGGGATTAAAACATCCCGCAAAGGCTCCTAGTGTCGCCCGAGCCGCTCGCCACCTCTAACCCTGGCCTCTGAGCAGCCGCTTCGGGTCCCCGGCTCCCCGAGAGCACAACTAGGCGGCTTCATCGGCCTCCCTGAGCCCTCTGCGGGGAGATCACGGGGCTGGCGGAGTTCCTCCTCCTGAGCGCTGCTCCAGGCCCCCTCCCCCCGCGCCACAGCCGCCGTGGTTTGGTTTTCGTGCAAGCTGAGGTGCTGCAGAATGTGAGGAGCCGGCGCCTCTCTGCCCGTCTCTGCTGTTTCCCTTTGAGCCCCGGCCCTGCCGGCCTGGCGACGCCCGAGCTTCAGCCTCCAGTTGTGAAAGGGGAAGTTCCTGCCCTTGCGGGTGAGAGGCCGGCTCAGCGCCCCGAGGCAGGGGCCAGTCTCCCAGGCTCCACGGCTCCATTGGCCGTTCGTTACACCGGCCTGGCCCTGCTCTCTGCCCGCGTCAGGCTCTGGCGCAGCAGGTGAGCCAGGGCCCGGCCTGACCCGCCGGGGCTGCGCCCAGCAAGCAACACCGGATCGGCTGCTTCCGCCTGGGCCCCACAGGAGGCGTCTGGGAGCCAAAGGCCTCGTGTCCGTGCCCTGGCCAGCGGCCGACAGCCCTCGGGGATCGGAGCCGGGCTGCCCTCTGCCAGTGCCCACCAGGGTTCTCCCTTGGCACCCACAGGCGCCTGGCGAGAGCCTGGCACAGCCGCAGTGAGGAGCCAGGCAGGGCAGCGTGGGGTGGGCAGAGGCAGGGACACCCATGCCTGCGTGGGGCAGCCGGCCTCCGCCCTCTCCCAGCTCCTGCAGAGGGAGCCCAGATGACGTCCTCTCTCCTCCCCCAGAAACACCCCTCCATGCTGACCACGCCTGAGCACACGGTGGATCTGCGGGGCGCCGTCGTGTCCTGGGCTCCCAAAGAGAAATCCAGCAAGAAGAACGTTCTGGAGGTGAGTCTGCACAGGCAGCGCCGCGGCTTTGGGGGTGTCTCTGGGAGGAGGGGCGTTGCCTTGGCAACGAGGCTAAAACCAAGACTTGGTCCACGTGAGACTGGCTGAGTTTACCCCAGGCAGGCCGTGTGGAGAGGGGTGCCAGCCCTCCCGCTTCCCCGGGCGGCTCCTGGACTCGCACCGGCTCCCGGAGCCACTCCTGAGGGGCGCTAGAGCTCTGGCGCAGCAGCAGCGCTAAGGAGGGCCCCCTCTCTGCCTGAGCTCCATGCTGCTCCTGGCCCTGCCCAGAGCGCCAAGTCCACAGCTCCCATTGGCTGGGAGCTGCAACCAACGGGAGCTGCAGGTGGAGGCCCCTGGTTCCCTCTCCTAGGAACCACCCAACCCAGCCTGCGCCTGCACCCAGACCCCCTCCTAGAGCCTGCCCCCTCTGGTACTAGCCCAGAGCCTGCCCCCACCCATCCCCAGCCTGGTGACAGTGCGTGAACAAGTGAGGGAGGGGTGGCTGGGTCAGGCCGGGGCGAGGAGACCCGCGTTCCAGGCTCATGCTTCACAGCAGCGATTCCAGCACCCGCCTGCCTGGCTGGGGGGGGGGGGGCGGCAGCTGGGAGACTCCTATGGAGACAGGAGGCTTCAGTGCAGCTGGGGCTCAGCCCAAGGGAGGGAGTCCAGAGCAGGGGGTGCCCCCCTCGAAGCCAGGTGGCTGAGCCTGGCCAGCGCCAGGGTGTGTCTGTCCCTGGCCAAGGAGACGGGGCTGTCAGTCCCCAGGGCAGACTTGGGAGCTATGAAGTTGCACAGACATCGGGGCTGGCAGCAGGGGCCCCATGTCTCAGCCCCCGATCCCTGCTAGGCCACGGAAGGACACGGCCCTTGTTCCCGCGTGGCCCCTCCGGGCTGCCCATGCGCTGGGAGCTGCCCCGCCTGTCCCCGTCCCCCGGGTAACGCCTGTGCCGCCGCTTTCAGCTGAAGACTCGCGACGGCTCCGAGTTCCTGATCCAGCACGACTCGGAGCCCATCGTGGCCACGTGGCAGAAAGCGATCGCCGACAGCATCGGCCAGCTGGTGAGCGGGCACGTCTCGGCCTTTCGCGGGCGCTAGTCCCGGCCCCCACTGGCCCCAGCCCAGGGCCTCCGGGCCAACCAACAGCAGCCCCTGGGGTTAGCGCTCAGGATCACACCCCTTTGTTCTGGGGGCCCTTTACATGGTCCGGCCCCCACGAGGGGACAGATCCGGCTAGATGCCTCCGCCCCTCTAGGCAGCCGGCTCTGCTCAGCCCCGTCCCCTCCTGGAGCCATCTCCGCTCTCGTCTTTAGGATCTTGCCTCGCCCGGCAAGGGCTGGCTTTCCTGCCAGATTTACGGTCCTTTGGCTGCTAGACCCGCCCCCTCCCCCAGCGCCACGTGGCGGGACGTGGGCTCTTACCCCAGCCCTCAGAACCACTGGCCTTCTGAGCAACAGTTCAGGTTGGTTCCTGCTGCTGTTGCATTCTACGCCCTGCAGCAGCCCCGGCGCGCCAGGCGCTGTACACAGCATGAAAAGCCCGTCCCTGCCTCTCCCAGCCGCGGCTGTGTCCAAACCGCTCTGTGGCCCGTCGCTCGTGTGTCGGGGGAGACGTGTGCATTCTCCGCTGGCCCCCTCCCAACCTCCCCCGCCGACCCTGACAGGCCCCGGGAATTGCTGCTGTTTCGGGGCTGGGGTGGGGGCAAAAGCCATCTCCGGCCGTGTCCCCCTCAGACCACAGACTTGCCTCCCCCTGAGGAGAACGGGAACGCTGCGGAGTCTGGAGCCAAGGGCCGGCTGGGAAGCTACAAGGAGAAAGAGGAGGAGAAGAGGGGCCCAGGTGAGTGGAGCCGCTGTGGAAAAGGGGGGCTCAGCGCCGGGCCGCGTTCTGTGCTGGGAGGCAGCCCGCAAGGTGCCTGGACTCTGAGCCTGGGCCCCCGGAAGGGCAGCCTGCCTGGGCAGCTGTCTGGCCCCACCTCCAGGCCGGGGGGGCCGGGGGCTGGGCCCCCTTGCGGCTGTGCAATCGGCCTGCGAGCTGGGGGGCGCTAAGGTAACGCCGGCGAGGCTCTCTTCCCCCTCCCCCCCCTTGCGGCGGCTGTGGCGGTGCGGAAGGATGGCACTTGCTGGGGGGCTCTGCCTGCCAGGCCAGTGGGGTCTGCAGGCTGGGCAGGGGTGCACCCCCATTCGCGGGGTTCAGCGCCCCATGTCTCCGGGCTGCCCCCCGATCCCTCCTGCGATCTGCTCCCGGAGCCTGGGCCCCGAACGCTCTCCCTGTTCCCCACAGCCCCCGGCTCGGCGCCCGGCAGCCTGGGCCCAGAGAACGACACCAGCAAAGTGCGGAACCGGCTGCGGAAGCTGCTCCAGAAACGGCCCCCCCTGCAGTTCCTGCGGGAGCGCGGCTACATCAAAGGTGGGGCACACGCGAGCACCCCAGCCTGGCTCTCGGGGTCCCTGGGCGGCCGCCCAGGCTGAGCCCACGGCAGAGCCCGACTCCCCCGCCTACATCTCCGGCCCCGTTGGCTTCTTTTTCAGATCAAGTGTTCGGCTGCGCCCTGCAGGCGCTGTGCGACCGCGAGCGCGCCACGGTGCCCCGGTTCGTACAGCAGTGCATCCAGACGGTGGAGCGCAGAGGTAGGGGAGCCCGGAGCACACGCACATGTGCCCAGTAACCCATCCCCCGCCCTGCCCCACAGCCACTCCTGGCCGGGCCTGGCCCCACAGCTGTTCCCGACCTGAGCGGTGCCCAAGGCCGAGGGGCGCTGCAAGAAGGGGTGCTGGCCCCGAGGAGTCTAGCCCCCTAGCAGCCCCCCCGATGGGGAGAGGGGCCCTGCGGCTTGCTGCTCCGGGATGGGGGGGAGAGGGGCCCTGCGGCTTGCTGCTCCGGGATGGGGGGGAGAGGGGCCCTGCGGCGCGCTGCTCCGGGATGGGGGGGAGGGGGGCCCTGCAGCTTGCTGCTCCGGGATGGGGAGGGGGGGCCCTGCGGCTCGCAGCGTAAGGAGCAAGGCCCTGACGTCCCCGTGCTTCGCGTGCTAAGCGCCCTGGCCATTCAGCACGGGATGTCAGCCGCCCGGGCGCTTGTGCGAGTCTGTCGCACCATCTTGTGCCTGCGGTGCTCTTCCCACTGGGCTAGCTAGTCTCACGGGGGCGCCGCCCCTTGGGCAGGTTCCCGGTGTCCCGCTGGGAGTGACTGACTGGGCTCCTCCCTGCTGTCAGGGCTGGACATCGATGGGCTCTATCGAATAAGCGGGAATCTGGCCACGATCCAGAAGCTGCGCTACAAGGTGGATCACGGTAGGCCTGCCTGCCGGCACGCGCGGCGGCTTCTCTCCCCTGCCAGGGCCTCGTTACCAGCCGCCCGCGGAAGGGGAGCGGGCCCATTGGTCTCTGGGAGCCGGTGGGTCCCCCGAGTGCGGCAGAGAGGGGGTGGAGAAGCCTTGCGGGATCAGTGACGTGCAGCCGGCCGGGTGCTCCCAAGGCCCTGGAGCTCCGTGCCAGTGGGTAGGAGCCGAAGGCAGAAAACCCCTGAACTGCCTGGGGGTGCCAGTTTGTGGTGGGTAACTCGCCATTGGAACCGGGGCCGGGCGGGCCTCTCGCTCGCGCGCGCGGGCCAGGCGGAGCAGTGTGCTCGGCTGAGGGTGTCTGGTCCTGCCGGTTCCCTCCGTCCTCACAAGGCAAGGCTGGGATGCTTTGTCCACTGCAGCCAAGGGGAGTTGCTGTTGACTTGGGGGTCAGGACGGTGCCCTCGGAGGGTCTGTGGCCTGTAAGAAAAGCCAAGCAGGCCGGGACCGGTTCTCTGCCCCACATGCCACAGCCTGGGTGGGGGGGGGGCAGCGGGAGTGTGGGCCTGGCATGAGCCAGTGGTCACGGGCAGCTGCCTCCTGCCCTGCATACTGAAGGGTTTTGCCAGACCAGTGTGGGAGAAGCAAAGGGCCTGGGGTGACAGTGGATGAGAAGCTGGAGATGAGTCCCCGGGACGCCCGTGTAGCCAGGCAGGCTAACAGCATGTGCACGGGCATTAGGAGGAGCATTGCCAGCAGATCCAGAGATGTCGTCATTCCCCTTTAATCGGCTCTGGTGAGTATCGTGTCCAGCTCTGGGCCCCCCATTACAGGAAGGATGTGGACGCATTGGAGAGAGGCCAGCAGAGGGTGACCAAAATGATTCGGGGGCTGGAACATGTGACCTGTGAGGAGAGGCTGGGGCTGTGACAGGCCGGGCCGGGTCTGGGCACCGCTCGGGGCGAATTGCTCAAAACCAGGGCTCCTCACAGCCCCAGACTGGAGACCTTCCAAACAGGCCACAAACCAGTCGCACCAAGCACTCCAGCTGCCAATCCGGCCAGCAGGAAGCCTCATGAGCGGACACCCCAGCTCTCCCTGTGCCCCAGTCAGCCCCGGGCCTAACACGGGAGGGGTTCTAGGACCCGATCTCACCTACCCCCAACGGGTCCCAAAGAACCAGCCGCAGATCCCCGGTCAGTTTCCACTTTAGATCTTACCCACGAGATCAGGCTGGGCCCGTCCTTTGGAATCTTTAAATCTGAAGGTTTATTAACCAAAGGGAAGATGTAGCGTGAGGTTGAGGAGAACGCGTCACACGCACCAGTCAGGCTCTCAGCAGAGATGTTCCAAACTGCCGGCTTAGCAGCCTCTGGTGCACATCCTGTGCCAGGACGGGTCGGCCCCCTCCCCGGCTCGCTGGCCCTCGCACGGCTGCCTCTGGCATCAGTAGCAGGGTTGGAGACAAGATGGAGACACCTCCTGGCTCTTCACATCCATCCCTGGTGTCTCCCCAGCTGGAGCAGGTCTCTGTCTGTTTCACACGCCAGCAGCCATTGTGCCCTGGCTGGTCGGTTTCCAGACGCATCCCTCAGGTTGTAGTAGCCACCCTGGCGGCCGTTGTCCCTGGAGCCGTGCTAATTATCATCGGCATCCTCCGGACAGGCAGGCCATGCCCAGTACCAGCCCGGGGCCCGTGTTCATAACCCCACGTGCAGACATCACCCCAGCACGCGTAGCAGGCAGGATCAGTCGAACATGAGCTTCATTTGACCCCTCCCTGCCCCTTTGTACTGAATTGGGGCCAACGCCCCCCCGCTCCCCCTAAAATCCAATAACGTGACACAGGGAGTTGGGCTTCTTTAGTCTGCAGAAGAGCAGAACGAGGGGGGATTTGAGAGCAGCCTGCAGCTTCCTCAGGGGGGTTCCAGAGAGGCTGGAGAGGCTGTTCTCGGGGGGGGTTCCGGAGAGGCTGTTCTCAGGGGGGCAGAACGAGGAGCGATGGGCCCAAGTTGCAGCGGGGGAGGTCTAGGTTGGAGATGAGGGGAAACGATTTCCCTAGGGGGTGGGAAGCCCTGGGCTGGGTTCCCTGGGGCGGGGGTGGAGTCTCCATCCCTAGAGGTGTTTAAGTCCCGGCTGGGGGAATGAGTTGGGTTGGCCCCGGACTCACCTCCTGAGGGCTCTGCCCGCCCTGGGATCCCTTGATTCTAAGCAGCTTCTTCCTGCTCGGATGCCCCCTTTTCTCCCCCCCCCCTCGTCGATGGCCGGGATTGTCCCTGGGGGGAGCAGTCTCTGGCAGACCCGGGAGCCAGCGGGGCCCTTGGGTTTGTCCCAAAGGGGGAGAATGCAGTGCCTGGGGGGAGGGGTAGCCTGGGGGAGGGGTTGCCCAGTGGTGTGAGCATTGGCCTGCTAAAGCCAGATTGCACGTTCAGTCCTTGAGGGGCCGTTTAGGGATCTGGGCACGTCGGCCAGGGCTGGTGCGGGGTCCTGCGGCGAGGGCAGGGGGCTCAGTGACTCAAGGTCCCTTCCAGCTCTAGGAGACAGGTAGGTTGCAGCCATGCTGGAGCAATGGCAGCTCCCTAGCTCGGTTCAGCCAGACTCAGCCGTGCCCAGCGGATCGCAGCCGGCTGCGCTCGGAGCTGTACAAACAGAACCAAGCACGTTTTCTATACTTTGCCCACAACATTTGCTGGAGTCACTTAAGCTATCCGTGAATTGCAGCCACCTCTGGGGTGGAATTTGGTCCCTGCTGAGTTGTGCTACTGCCCAACAGGTTGGGGCAGGAAGTGAAGAGAAACATTCCAGCTAAAGCTCCAGGAGGAATTTGAGAGAGCGGGAGGCATTAGCAACCCCCATTAAGAGCTGTGGCTGGCCCGGGATCTCCCTAGGCAATGTAGTACGTCCGCACACGGGCAGCCCCGGCGCAGGGGTGAGCGCCCCAGTGTGGATGGGGGCACAGGCTGTCTAAGCAGAGCAGGGCCCCGGTGCAGGCGTGATTGCTGGTCCCTGCTGAAACCCGTGTCAGCGCGTTCCCATTGCTCTTTTCAGCCGTGCTCGTGCAGGGAACGGCGGCGTGTGCACGTTTAGCCGTGCGACAGTGCAGGCCCGCCCTCCAAGGAGCGCCAGCCTGCCGCTGGCTCCCCAGCATGGCATCCCTGGCACGCTCCTGCCGAGTGCACCTTGGGCAGTGAACCTGCTCTGTGAACGCCTTCGGCTTCCCGCCGGAAATGGTTCCGGCCTTCAGCCCCCGCGTGAATTCCGAGGTTACGCCCATTGCCGGTCCGGCAGGCTCGCCCCTGCCTCGTGCCAGCCCAAGACCTTGCGCCAGTGCCCTGTCGAGCCCAGGAACGTGTGCGTGTGGCTGGAACCCCGGCCCCGCCAGCCCGGTCTCACCCACCTCCTCCCGCAGACGAGCACCTGGACCTGGAGGACGGGCGGTGGGAGGACGTCCACGTCATCACCGGCGCCCTGAAGCTTTTCTTCCGCGAGCTGCCGGAGCCGCTCTTCCCATTCAGCTACTTCGACAAGTTCATCACGGCGATAAGTAAGCCAGGCCCGGCCGGGCCCCGCCATCCCCTCCCTGCAGGGCCGGGCCCCGCCATCCCCTCCCTGGCCAGGCCCAGCCAGGCCCCACCATCCCCTCCCTGCAGGGCTGGGCTCCCTTGGGTTTCCCCAGCCCACTCCTCTGTTTTGAGCCCCAAAGGCCAGGGCCCAGGGAATCCTAGAGCTGCCCTGGGGAGCCACAATTTCTGTCCTGCGGGCTAGAGTCCCAGCTGGCTCATCTCCCTGCTGGGCTCAGTCCAGCTTGTTGGAGGGTCCCAGCCCCGAGCACAGCCGGGCATGGTGGGTTTTTCTGGTAGCTCCGCCGGGGAGGCGTCCCTACGTCACTGCTGGGCAGACGGGACCCCGGCAGGGGCAGCTGCTGTAACTCTAGGGACATGGCTGGAGCTGGGACGGCTTGTGCCAGGCCCACATTCTCCTGGAGGTCCCCTGACCGGGCCGGGCAAGAGCCCAGCCCCCTGTGCTGCAGCCCAGGGCCCCAGGCCCAGCCCTCCCGGGGGAGTGTGACCTGTTTTTCCCTCTGGCTGCAGAAATACACGACCAGGTGAAGCGCAGCAAGTGCATCTGCGACCTGGTGTGGGCGCTCCCCGAGGCCAACCACGACACCATGCGGCTTCTCTTCCAGCACCTCTGCCGGTGAGTGCCTGCCCCGGTGCCTGGCCCTGGGTGAGCACAGACCCTGGGCTCTGAGCACGGCAGGCTGGGGATTGCTGCTCCGGCCCGACGGCTGCGCCTCTTCCTGCCCCGATACACGCTGCTCTCCCCAGCCAGCACCCCGGTGCGTGGGGCTGGACTGGCGCAGGAGAGGAGGCCGGGTGCTGCCCTTGGCAGGTGCACGGCAGCTCGTCCAGGGCAGGCTGAGACAGCCAAATCCTAAAGGCAGGACCTGAGAAGGGGAAGGAAACGGAGCAACCGCTGGCTCCCTTGGTGCTCGCGTCCTTTCCCGGCTAGACTCCTCCAGGGGATCTTCACCCCAGGTGTTAGGCTGGGCCCCGGCAGACCCTCCGCAGCTCCCCGGCCATGCCCCTCGCCAGGTTCTCACTCTGCATCTCACACCGGGCACCGTGCCATTGCCCCTTTCCTTTGGCGCCGCCGTGAGCTGGGTGCCGAGCAGCACTGCTGGTCGGGTTCCCAGCCTGCAGGCATGCGTCTAACAGCTGCGCCTAAGGAAGAGGGCAGTCGCATCCCCCGCCACCCTGGCTGCCTGCAGTGGGGGGTAAGAAGTATACAAAAGGCCAGAGGTCATGGTCCGCTACGTGATTTTCATAGCTTCAGATTTGGGAGTCCCCATCTACCGGCCAAGCTCCCTGGTTGACTACATCTCCCATGATGCACTATGGTCTTCCTCGTGAGCAAGAGAGGTAGTGCATCATGGGAGTGCCTGGCCCTGATGCATCCTGGGAATTGTAGTCTGGCTGAGGAGCTTAGCTTTAGGAGGAGAATGGGATCTTGAGGCAGCAACTACAGCGCCCACGAGGCATCACAGCAGCCTGTTGTGCCTGGAACGATTCACTGAGTCAGACCCGACTTCCCTTCGGAAGAGCCTGGGGTCGCGGTTCCTTCCCTGCCGGTCGGCCCTGGGCACTGCCCCAGGACTGCCTGGCCGGGGCCCCGGGACTGACTGGCCGCTCCCCCCAGGCTCGTGGAGCACAAGGAGCAGAACCGCATGTCAGTGCAGAGCGTGGCCATTGTGTTCGGGCCCACGCTCCTGCGGCCAGAGCGCGACGAGGGGAACATGGCCATGCACATGGTCTTCCAGAACCAGATCGTGGAGCTCATCTTGAACCAGACCAGCTACATCTTCCCAGGCAGCTAAGCCTGGGCGCCGGAGCCGACGGTGACGGACCGTGCTGCTGCCAGCGCGTGACGCCGGCTCGCCCAGCCAGGACTCTGGCGGTGCTGGCGCCAAACCGGAGCCAGTGGCCTGCGGCGATGTGGCAGGACTCTGCTGGGGGGCGCCCGAGCCAGGTGCCCAGAGGCCTCCTCTAGTGATGGGCTCAAGAAAACAGGCCCGCGGCCGCCCTGCAGAGCGCCCTGCTTGCCAGCCTTGGGCGTAGGCCCTCGGCCGGCCGCTGGGAGGGGAGGTTCCCAGCGGGACGGTTCGGGGAGGTAACGGCAGCCAGGCAGGGGCTGAAGGAGCCGGACAGCTCCCAGGTAGCAAAGTGCAGACGGTGCACAGCGGGGTCGCCTGGCTGGCTGTGCTGCCAGGGCTGAGCCACTGAAGGGGCCACCCCCTCACATCGGCCCCGCCCTGCGGCCCCTCCCCCGGCCCTCCCCCCGCCACCCCTGCCTTACAGCTCCCTTCCCTCCCACGGCCCCCGCCCTGCGGCCCCTCCCCCGGCCCTCCCCCCGCCCTACAGCTCCCTTCCCTCACACGGCCCCCGCCCCGCGGCCCCTCCCCCGGCCCTCCCCCCGCCCTACAGCTCCCTTCCCTCACACGGCCCCCGCCCCGCGGCCCCTCCCCCGGCCCTCCCCCCGCCCTACAGCTCCCTTCCCTCACACGGCCCCCGCCCCGCGGCCCCTCCCCCGGCCCTCCCCCCGCCCTACAGCTCCCTTCCCTCACACGGCCCCCGCCCTGCGGCCCCTCCCCCGGCCCTCCCCCCGCCCTACAGCTCCCTTCCCTCCCACGGCCCCCGCCCTGCGGCCCCTCCCCCGGCCCTCCCCCCGCCCTACAGCTCCCTTCCCTCACACGGCCCCCGCCCCGCGGCCCCTCCCCCGGCCCTCCCCCCGCCCTACAGCTCCCTTCCCTCACACGGCCCCCGCCCTGCGGCCCCTCCCCCGGCCCTCCCCCCGCCCTACAGCTCCCTTCCCTCACACGGCCCCCGCCCCGCGGCCCCTCCCCCGGCCCTCCCCCCGCCCTACAGCTCCCTTCCCTCACACGGCCCCCGCCCTGCGGCCCCTCCCCCGGCCCTCCCCCCGCCACCCCTGCCTTACAGCTCCCTTCCCTCCCACGGCCCCCGCCCTGCGGCCCCTCCCCCGGCCCTCCCCCCGCCCTACAGCTCCCTTCCCTCACACGGCCCCCGCCCCGCGGCCCCTCCCCCGGCCCTCCCCCTGCCCTACAGCTCCCTTCCCTCACACGGCCCCCGCCCTGCGGCCCCCCCTCACATTGCCCCCGCCCTGCGGCCCCTCCCCCGGCCCTCCCCCCGCCCTACAGCTCCCTTCCCTCACACGGCCCCCGCCCCGCGGCCCCTCCCCCAGCCCTCCCCCCGCCCTACAGCTCCCTTCCCTCACACGGCCCCCGCCCCGCGGCCCCTCCCCCAGCCCTCCCCCCGCCCTACAGCTCCCTTCCCTCACACGGCCCCCGCCCCGCGGCCCCTCCCCCAGCCCTCCCCCCGCCCTACAGCTCCCTTCCCTCACAGTGCCCCCGCCCTGTGGCCCCTCCCCTCATGCCACCCCCACTGTGCAGCCCCCTTCCCTCTCCCGGCCCCTGCCCTGCGGCCCCCCCTCACATCGCCCCCGCCCTGTTGCCCCTCCCCCGGCCCTCCCCCCGCCTTACAGCTCCCTTCCCTCACAGTGCCCCCGCCCTGCAGCCCCCCCTCATATCGCCCCCACCCTGTGGCCCCTCCCCCAGCCCTCCCCCTCACGCCACCACTGCCTTGCAGCCCCGTTCCCTCCAGTGGCCCCCACCCTCCGGCCCCTCCCCCGGCCCTCCCCTCACGCCACCCCCGCCGTCCTAGTGCTAAGCGGATGTGGCGCCCGATTCCAAAGGACTCTGCTCTCAGCGACAGCAAGCGCCCCCCTCCTGCCCTCCCCCGGGAGCTGCCAAGCAAACTCTGCCTATGTGCCCCTTGCCTCTGCCCCCAGCTCTCTGGGGGTCCCGCTGCAGCGTCCCCCAGGCTGTGGCGAGGAGGAGCTGGAAATCAGCCCCCAAAACCATTCCCCTTCTGTAACAGCAAGGAGCCCCCCCCCCCCCCGCCCGTGCTCCAGGAGTCCCTCCAGTGGGGTGGGGGCGGGGGTCCAGCTGTTGGTGTGAACGGCTCCCAGCCTGGGTCTCCCTGCAGCGAGGTGCCAGCCCGGGGCAGGGCCCGTGAGCCCCGTGAGGACCGGGTTCTGCACCGCTCCAAGGCAGGTGCCTTTCTGAGCCTGGCCCGGTCCCTGCCTCCTCCTGCCCCCCATGCTCGGAGCAGGGGCCCCAGCTGCTGCCTCCGGACAAGGCCTGGGCTTGTCTCCCACTCCCCTGCCCTCTTCCCCCCCTGCCCCCCACCGCTCCCATGTCACCTGCCATCCATCCCCCACACCCCACCTTCCCCCTGGCTTGCCCCAGTGCCCTGGAGGATCATGGGAGTTCTCCAGAGTCACGCTGGCCCCAGGCAGGGAGACGTCCCTTCCGTGCTGTGTCCGTTCTCTGTGTCCCTCGCGCCCGGTGCAGGCGGCCAGGGGGAGCCCCCTTCTTTTCGGTGGAAAAAATTCAACACCTGATTGAATTTTTTGGTCACAATTTTGTTCCCTTTGGGATCGAAACATAATTTGGGCCCTTTCTGGTACCCCGGCCCCCCCAAAGCGCAAAGAGAGGGTGCGGGAAGCGGGGCTCTCGGACGCTGACAAGGTGGTGTTCGGATTTAAATTAAACTGAACGAAAGAGCTTTGGGGCTGAACTGTAGAGTTTTCATTGGCCAGCATCCAGGGATGCCAGCGGTTGGGGTGTTACAGGGGGGATTGGGGCAGGGGCTGGACTCCATGACCCCCGAGGTCTCTTCCAGCCCCAGATCCTCTGGTTGTGGGACTGGTCACTGAGAAAACACGGTCACCCCAATCTTCCGGCCGGCTGCAACTGTCTGAGCCCGGCCTTGCCCCACAGCGGCCCCTCCCAGCATGTTAACTAGCGCGTCATTGACTAGTCAAGTAGCCGATGGAATGTACGAGAGCCCCGCGGCGCAAGCCCCGCTGCCTCCGGGCTGCCTCCGGGCCACCTTTCCATGCCCCAGCGGCCCCAGCGGGGCTGCTTTTCACGTTACCTATAAAAATCCACAAAGGGCATCAAACGCCACAAGTGAAACGCGGCGGATTTTGACCTTTTCTTGTTATTTCTCCCCTGAGCTTTTTGGCCAGCTGCTTCTAGAATCCGTCTCACCCGGCCAGGGGATTTAGGAACCTGAGCACATTATCCCCTGCTGCTAGCGGCAGCTTTCACAGCGCACTGGGCCCGGGGCTTACAGGTCATGTGCTGGTGCCTTTGAAAATCTTGCTTTTTGTTGTTAGCCTCACTTGATGGGGGGAAGGGGTGTAGGTACAGAACAGAGGAATGGAGGAGGGGGAGGTACAGAACGGGGGGGAGGTACAGAACAGGAACGGGGGAGGGGGTAGGTACAGAGCAGACGAATGGGGGAGGGGTAGGTACAGAACAGAGGAATGGGGGAGGGGTAGGTACAGAACAGCGGAATGGGGGAGGGGGTAGGTACAGAACGGGGGGGTAGGTACAGAACAGGGGGAGGGGGGAGGTACAGAATGGGGGGGTAGGTACAGAACAGGAACGGGGGAGGGGGGAGGTACAGAACAGAGGAACGGGGGAGGGGGGAGGTACAGAACAGAGGGAGGGGAGAGGTACAGAACAGAGGAACGGGGGAGGGGGGAGGTACAGAATGGGGGGGGAGTAGGTACAGAACAGAGGAACGGGGGAGGGGGGAGGTACAGAATGGGGGGGAGTAGGTACAGAACAGAGGAACGGGGGAGGGGGGAGGTACAGAATGGGGGGGAGGTACAGAACAGAGGAACGGGGGAGGGGGGAGGTACAGAACGGGGGGGGAGGTACAGAATGGGGGGGAGGTACAGAACAGAGGAACGGGGGAGGGGGGAGGTACAGAACGGGGGGGGGGAGTAGGTACAGAACACTTGGCAGACTCTGCTTCCCTTCGTCCCGCGTCACTGGCATTAGCAGATGTGTGACCCAGCCGGCTGCTCTGCGCCTCTGCCCACTCCTCACCAGGCCCTCCCCCCGGCCTGGCCGCCCCTTCCTGCAGGACCCAGCTGCCGAAGCGGGGGACTAAAGTGCGCTGAAGGCTGCAGGGGGTAGCTGCTGACTGATGCCGGTGCAGGGGCGGTGCTGGGGAGACTCGGGCTGAGGGACGGGGGCATCGGGGCTCCGCGTCGGTCGCCTGGCAGGTCCCCAGGGACGGGGGCGCCGGGGCTCCGCGTCGGTCGCCTGACGGGTCCCCAGGGACGGGGGCGCCGGGGCTCCGCGTCGGTCGCCTGAAGGGTCCCCAGGGACGGGGTTGCTGTGTCAGTCGGCTGACGGGTTCCCAGGGACGGGGGCTCCGCGTCGGTCGCCTGACGGGTCCCCAGGGACGGGGGCTCCGCGTCGGTCGGCTGACGGGTCCCCAGGGACGGGGGCTCCGCGTCGGTCGCCTGACGGGTCCCCAGGGACGGGGGCTCCGCGTCGGTCGGCTGACGGGTCCCCAGGGACGGGGGCTCCGCGTCGGTCGGCTGACGGGTCCCCAGGGACGGGGGCGCTGTGTCAGTCGGCTGACGGGTCTCCAGGGACGGGGGTGCTGGGGCTCCGCGTCGGTCGCCTGACGGGTCCCCAGGGACGGGGGCTCCGCGTCGGTCGCCTGACGGGTCCCCAGGGACGGGGGCTCCGCGTCGGTCGCCTGACGGGTGCCCAGGGACGGGGGCTCCGCGTCGGTCGGCTGACGGGTCCCCAGGGACGGGGGCTCCGCGTCGGTCGGCTGATGGGTCCCCAGGGACGGGGGCGCTGTGTCAGTCGGCTGACGGGTCCTGGCTGTACAGAGCCGTCCCAGGGCCGAGCCGCCAGCTGTGGAGTCAGAGCCCTGCGCAGCGCAGGCCAGGGAGGCGCCGCCCCGCCCAAGGCTGGCATCTGGGCTCAGCGGTTTCCAGCAGCCCCCATGACAGCTCAGGAGCCGGAAGGAGGGGAAGGGGCAGGAGCCGCGAGGCAGCCAGCCTTGCACCACCCCAGGGCTCTGGCCCGCCCTGCCCAGGAACGAGCTGCAAAGGCCCTTGGACGTGCCCGGAGGGCAAGCGGCCCTCAGAGCCCAGCTACAAGGAGTCCCAGGGCCTCACCTCACCCCCTTGCTCCTACTGCCAGAGGCAGTGACCTGCCCCCTCGCCAGAGTTTGGGGGGGGAAGGGGGTTGCCCTGCAAACTGCTCCCAGCCTGTGCCCCGGGGCAGGGCAGAGCTTAACCGGCGAGGTTCCTGGTGGGGGGGACAGCGGGGACCCCCCAGCCCTGCACCCTGCTGGCAGCAGGATGAGACTCCGCCTGCCAGTCGAACTGGGGGGTTTATTGCTGCTCCAGACACAGGCCAGTAGGGGTCGCCCCCAGCCTAAGCATATTAAAGGCTCAGGAAAAACCATCCCAGTACGCAGCAAGAAAATCAAATATGGCAGGCGGCCAGACCGGCTTACTGGGGAAATCCTTGGGGAGCTTAAGCACAAAAAGGAAGCTGAGAAGCAGTGGAACCCTGGACACGGGACTAGGGAGGAGTATAAATATACTGCCTGAGAATGCCGGGGGGTTATCGGGAAGGCGAAAGCGCAAATGGAATTGCGACTGGCTAAGGATGTGAAGGATACAAGAAAGGTTTCTACAGGCATGTTAGCAAGGAGAAGGTGATCAGAGAGGGGGTGCAGTCCCTACTGGATGAAGGAGGTAACCTAGTGACAGAGGATGTGGGGAAAGCTGAAGTACTCGATGCTTTCTTTGCCTCTGTATTCACGGACAAGGTCGGCTCCTGGACTAATGTGCTAAGTGACCCAAGATGGGATGAAGATGGACAGCCCGTGGTGGGGAAAGAACAGGTTAGGAACTATTTAGAAAAGCTAAACGTACATAAATCCATGGGTCCGGATTTAATGCATCCCCAGGGTACTAAGTGAGTTGGCAAATGTCATTGAGGAGCCTTTGGACATTATCTTTGAAAACTCATGGAGATCGGGAGAGATCCCAGATGATTGGAAAAAGGCAAATGTAGTGCCCATCTTCAAAAACGGGAAGGAGGACAATCCAGGGAACGCTAGGCCGGTCAGTCTTACCTCAGTCCCCGGAAAAATCATGGAGGGGATCCTCAAGGAATCATTTTGAAGCACTTGGAAGAGGGGAAGGTGATCAGGTAGTCAGCATGGATTCACCAAGGGCAAGTCGTGCCTGACCAATCTGATTAGCTTCTATGATGAGGTAACTGGCTCGGTGGACGTGGGAAAGTCAGTGGATGTGACAGACCTTGACTTTTGCAAGGCTTTTCATACGGTCTCCCACAGTATACAAGTTAAGGGAGTATGGATTGGATAAATGGACGGTAAGATGGATAGAAAGCTGGCTAGACTGTTGGGCCCAGCGGGTAGTGATCAATGACTCAAAGTCAGATTGGAGGTCGGTTTCTAGCGGAGTGCCCCAAGGTTCGGTTCTAGGGCCGGTTTTGTTCAATAGCTTTATGAATGACCGAGATGAGGGGATGGATTGCACCCTCAGGGTATGTCTACACTACAATGTTAGTTCGAACTAACATTCATAGGCGCTACACTAGCGCTCTGTTAGTTCGAATTTAAATCAAACTAGCGGAGCGCTTAGTTCGAACTAGGTAAACCTCATTCCACGAGGAGTAAGCCTAGTTCGAACTTACTAGGGAAGAGGCATGCTAATTTCGAACTTTGGAATAGGGAAATATCCCCCGCGGGATTTAAACAAACATGGCCGCCGCTTTTTTTCCGGCTTGGGGAAAAGCCGGAAAAGAGCGTCTAGACTGGCGCGATCCTCCGGAATAAAGCCCTTTTCCGGAGGATCTCTTATTCCTACTTGCAAGTAGGGGTCTGTGCATCGTGACTCCGGGAGGAGCTGTTGTGACCGGCGCCTGTGGGGGCAGGGTTGTGAAGCTCTCTCGCGGGCCCCGCCTTCCGCACTCAGAGTGCCAGAGTGGGGACCAGCCGTGACTGGGGCGAACCCCTAACAGGTGCCAGGCCCTTGGTCACCCCCGGCTCACGTTGCTCGGGGGAGGGGGCGGGAGGGTTGTCCAGGATTCTGCTGACTCAGCAAAGAGGCTGACTCTCTGCTTGCAGTGCCAGTCTGGCCCCAGCGTTGCTCTGGCTACTGACCCAAGGCACCCGTGGGACAAATAGTCCACACTAGGGTGTGAATTGTGGGTGGCACAATGTGCGGATGGTGCAACATTATCTGGGCTAGTCACAGCAGGCAGCTCCTTGTGCCACTGTGTAAATCACGGGGACCCTGCCAGGGACACTGCACAGCCTGGCTCACTTCTTACGGGAACATCAGAGCAGCTGCCCAGCCTCGGACCAACGGCCCGTCCAGCCCAGGGGCCAGTGCTGGGTGCCCCACAGAACAGGGAATCCTCACGTGACCCCTCCCCCGTCGCCCATTGTGACGTAGTGTGGGTACCTGGCTGGTTTCTATGCTGCTGGCTCTGGGGTAACCCCCACTGGCTGCCGTGGGTACCACGACCCAGCAAAACAGGATGAGTCACTATGCAAACCAGTGGCCAGACACCCCCCATGGAGAGGAACAAAGGAAGGTGGAATGCTGCCCTGGCTGGGGGGCAGGGCTGGAAGTTAGTTAGTGGGTTGCTGGCTGTCGGAGAGCATGGAGGAGACAGCCTAGGGAGAGGAGCTGGAGTTTAGGGGCCCAGTCTCCCCCCAACTCAAGGGGGCCTGAGGCATCCTAGCCCAGCTCTGTGACCAGACTACATCTGTGCTGTGCTGTATCCTGGAGAGGCAATAAACTTCCTCTACTCCACCGGCTGGTGCGGTCTGTTTGTGCCATTTCGGGGTGCAGGAGACGGGGGACCCCAAAGCGCCGTCACACCCATTCCCAGCCTCTGCCAAACAGAGACCAGGGCCCCCAGTCCTCCCCAGCCTGGCCTAACCTCTGTGAATTTATCTAGCTCTTGTCTGAACCTGAAAAACTTCTAGCCTTCACTGCATCCTCTGGCAAGGAGTTCCACAGGTTGACTGTGTGCTATGTGACAAAATACTTCCTTTTGTTTGTTTTAAACCTGCTGCCTATTCATTTCATTGGGTGACCCCTAAGTCTTGTGTTATGAGGAGTAAATACCTTAGGGTATGTCTACACTACAAAGTTAATTCGAACTAACAACCGTTAGTTCGAATTAACTTTGCTAGGCGCTACACAGGCAAACCGCTAGTTCGAACTTAATTCGAACTAGCGGAGCGCTTAATTCGAACTAGGTAAACCTCATTCTACGAGGACTAACGCCTAGTTCGAATTAAGCAGTTCGAACTAAGGGCTGTGTAGCCACTTAATTCGAACTAGTGGGAGGCTAGCCCTCCCCAGCTTTTCCTGGTGGCCACTCTGGCCAACACCAGGGAAACTCTTCTGCCCCCCTCCCGGCCCTGGAGCCCTTAAAGGGGCACTGTCTGGCTACAGTGCTTGTGCCAGGTGCAAGCCTGCCAGCACCCAGCCAGCAGACCCTGCACCAGGCACGGCACGAGCCAGCCACCCATCCCTCCGCCTCTTCCCAGGACCAGGCTGGCGGCTCCCAGGAGCCTGCCCGGGGCCTCAAGAGGTGGGCTCCTGCCTGGTCTAGTGCGGAGATCGTGGACCTCATCCACGACCTCCACACTAGGCACAGGAAAGTGGCCGTCTAGGGCAGGAGAGCTGCCAGCCTGGCCACCCAGGAGCAGGTTTGCATGAAAATCAAGTTGGTCCAGTGAGACCCCCGACCCTGAGCCCTGAGCTTAGAACATAAAAACATAAGAACAGACGTACTGGGTCAGACCAAAAGTCCATCTAGCCCAGTAGCCTGTCTGCCGACAGCGGCCAACACCAGCTACCCCGGAGGAGAGGGACCAAAGACAATGACCAAGCCATTTGTCTCGTGCCATCCATCTCCAGCCTTCCACAAACAGAGGCCAGGGACACCATTTCTACCCCCTGGCTAATAGCACTCCATGGACCCAACCTCCATGAATTGATCTCACTTCTCTTTAAACTCTGTTCTAGTTCTAGCCTTCACAGCCTCCTGCAGCAAGGAGTTCCACAGGTTGACTATTTGCTTTGTGAAGAAGAACTTTCTGTTACTAGTTTGAAGCCTGCTACCCATTCATGTCCTTTGGTGTCCTCTAGTCCTTCTATTATGGGAGCTAATGAAGAACTTTTCTTTATGCACCCTCTCCAGACCACTCATGATTTGATAGACCTCTATCATATCCCCCTCAGTCTCCTCTTTTCTAAGCTGAACAGTCCCAGTCTCTTTAGCCTCTCTTCATATGGGACCTGTTCCAAACCCCTGATCATTGTAGTTGCCCTTTTCTGAACCTTTTCCAAGGCCAAAATATCTTTTCTGGGGTGAGGAGATCACATCTGTACACAGTACTGAAGATATGGTGTACCATAGTTTGATACTTCCCCTCCTCCTTCTTCCCCTGGCTTCCCCCTGTGACGGCGCGTTAGGGGTTCCCCGTCTCCTGCACCCCGAAATGGCACAAACAGACTGCACCAGCCAGTGGAATTGAGGGTGGTTTATTGCTCCTCCAGCACAGCGCAGCACAGATGTAATCTGGTTACAGGAACTGGGGCTCAGAAGCCTCAGTGCCCCCCCTTGAGATAGGGGAGTCCCAGCCCCCTCCCCAGCTCCTTATTCCCTGCCTTCCAGCCAGGAACTCACTAACCCTCTTCCAGCCCTGCCCCCCAGCCAGGGCAGCATCCACCTTCCTTTGTTCCTCTCCATGGGGGGTGTCTGGCCACTGGTTCAACAAGTTTGGCATTACCTTGGCCTAGTGAGGCTTTCCCTGCTGGGTCTTGCTCCAGACAGCAGGGGTCACCACAGCCCAGCAAGTACCCCCACTACGTCACACCATAGTTTGGTACTTCCCCTCCTCCTTCTTCCCCTGGCTTCCCCCTTCCAGCTCCCTCCTCCCTGGTTTCCTCCTCCCCTCTCCCACCCTCCTTCTTCCCCTCTCCCACCTCTTTTTTCCAGTCTCCCCGAGTTTTGTTCAATAAAGAGAGTTTCTATTTTTGAACACACGTGTCCTTTATTTTGTACATCAGGAAGGGGGGCTAGGGAGGGGTAAGTGGAAGGAGGTGAGGGAGGAATGGGGCACGAGCCCCCGATGGGGAGGACGAGGGTGGCTCTGCAGGCTCCTCGGGGTGGAAGCTCTCCTGCAGCCCCCCGATTGACCCCCGCCCCAGATAGCAGCCTGCAGCAAGTGCAGCCGGGCTGATGGCCGAGTGCTGTGATGTGCCGAGTGCGGGCACTCAGGGCACTCCAAGCCAGGACTGCTTTGCAAGCCGGGCACCCCTGAGAACTGTCTGTCCGGGGTGGGGGTCGGGTCCCTTTAAGCACAGCCCTCGGCTAGCCTGAGACAGCAGCTCCACGCCCTAAGACCTCCTCTGATGCCCTGCCGGCACTGCTTCCGGACAGCCTTAAGCCCTGTTCAGGGTCCACTCAATGTGGACTTGCTAGTTCGAATTAGCAAAATGCTAATTCAAACTAGTTTTTAGGTCTAGATGCGCTCGTTCAAATTAGCTTAGTTCGAGTTAACCAGTTCGAGGTAAGTTAGTTCGAATTAGCGCTGTCGTGTAGACAGACCCTTAGTTACTTTCTGTCACAGAGGGCGGAGGAGTTACCAGCCCTGCACCCCCGTCCGCAGCCAGAGGGGACTCTCAGGCGGCAGGTAGAAGAGAAGGTTTATTGGTTCACAGCAGTGGTCCCCAACCATTTGCCCGCCGGGCGCCCGGGGGGGCGGGGCCCCCCCCATAGCCGCATTCCGGGGCCGGCGCTCTCCCCTCAAGCGCCGCGCACCTGAGGCCGGCGCTCTCCCCCCCCCCAAGCGCCGCGCGCCCGGCGCTAGTGCTTTCTCCCCCCCCATGCGCCGCGGGGGGTGAATCCGCGGCGCCCCCGGGGCCAGCGCTCACAGTGCACCACGCGCCCGGGGCCAGGCCAGCCCTGAGCACTTGGCGGGTGCCGAGAAATGGCACCGTGTTGGGGACCAGGGGTTCACAGGGACACAGCGCAGCTCAGCCTTGTAGTTCCAGGAACCGAGAGCAGTCCATCTTGGGGATGGGGGGGCCCAGAGCCAGGGTCCTGCCTCCCAGGCCAGCTAGACTCCCCCTCCCTAAGCCAGCTGAAAAACTAACTCACCCCCCCCAGCAACTGGTCCCAGCCCCTAGGCAACCCCTCCCCCTCCTTTGTCCAGCTTCCTGGGGTCCAAGGTGTTGTCTGAGTACTAGTGGTTACATCTCCCCCCGGGGTCTGGTGACAGGCGGGCCCGGGCCATTCCCTATGTGCCTCCCCTCAGGAGTCCTCCCCCAAAGATCCTGCTCCCACTGGGCACTGCCGGCGTGCGCACACACACACACACACGGACGCACACACACACGCACACACGGACGCACACACACACACGCACACACGGACGCACACACACACACACACACGCACGGACGCACACACACACACACACGCACACACGGACGCACACACACACACGCGCACGCACACGCATGCATGCACACGCACACGCACGCGCGGTTACAACAGAGCAGCACAGGACGGTAGGAATCACCCACAGCACAACAAAGCAAACCAAGCGAACACAGACCCCCCCGCCTCACACTTTCTCCACACAAGTCCTGATTTTGCAGACATCTAGCACATCACCCCCAGTCAGAAAAAATGAATCTAATTGATTTCTTCTCACAGGGCAGCTGTTCCATGCCCCTCATCGTGTGCGTTGCCTTTCACTGCACCTTGTCCAATGCCAACAGACGTGTGTGGAGATGAGGCGCCCACATCTGTACACAGCGTCCGTGCGTTTATCCAGGGCAAGAAGACGTTCTCTGGCTCGTTCACTAGTCCTTTCTCAACGAGTCCTAGCATTGAGTTGGCTTGTTTGACGGCTGCTGCACCGAGGGGATGTTTGCAGAGATTATTCCCATTGTCTCCAGTATTACCATTCCCTCAGTTTTGTGTCATCTGCAAACTTTATCAGTGAGTTTGTTTTCTCCAGGTGAAACCATTAAATAGCATCGGGCCAAGAGCGGCTCCTTGCAGCACACACGCGTGGGCGGCATGCGCGGCGGGAGACCGAGCTGCCAGCCAGTCTGAACGTACAGAACGCTGCTCTGGCAGCGGGGTCGTTTCCAATCACTCGATCGTGCTGGCTGAACTCGGAGTAGATCGCATCGGCGCTATTGCCGCCAGCTGCCAGACTTATCTCATCAGAAATGCAAGTTAGTTACGCAGGATGCAGTTGCCATAAACCCAGGCTGATTTGCATGGGCGACATTTCCTTCCTGAGGTTCTTTATCAATCCCTGGCAGCCACTCTGTGTTATTGCCCGCACTGATATCTGGCAGCCATTTTTATTTTAATGAAGCCGGGGATATTTAAATCCCGGCTTCATTGACTATGTCGGGTCGTCTAATTTACATGCCTCTGGCGCCAAAGGCATGTAGTCTAGACATACCCGAAGGGACCTCGAGAGTCATCGAGTCCAATCCCCTGCCCTTATGGCAGGACCCAATACGGTCTGGACCATCCCTGATAGACATTTATCTAATCTACTAACCTGCTCCTAAATATCTCCAGAGATGGAGATTCCACAACCTCCCTGGGCAACTTACTCCAGTGTTTCACCACCCTGACAGGCAGGAACTTTTTCCTAATGTCCAACCTCAACCTCCCTGGCTGCAGTTTAAGCCCATTGCTGCTTGTCCTGTCCTCAGAGGCCCAGGAGACAATTTTTCACCCTCCTCCTTGTGACACCCGTTTAGATACTTGAAAACTGCCATCATGTCCTCTCTCAGTCTGCTCCTTTCCAAACTAAACAAGCCCAATTCTTTCAGCCTTCCTTCATAGCTCATGTTCTCTAGACCTTTCATCATTCTTGTTGCTCTTCTCTGGACCTTCTCCAATGTCTCCACATCTTTCTTGAAATGCGGTGCCCAGAACCGGACACAATCCTCCAACTGAGGCCTAACCTACACAGAGTAAAGCGGAAGAATGACTTCTCGTGTCTTGCTCACAACAGACCTGTTAATGCATCTCAGAATCATGTTTGCTTTTTTTGCAACAGGGTCACGCTGCTGACTCATATTCAGCTTGTGGTCCTCTATAACCCCTAGATCCCTTTCTGCAGTATCCTTTCTAGACAGTCGCTTCCAATTCTGAATGTGTGAAATTCATTGTTCCTTCCTAAGTGGAGCACTTTGCATTTGTCCTTATTAAACTTCATCCTTTGTATCTCAGACCATTTCTCCAATTTGTCCAGATCATTTTGAATTATAACCCTCTCCTCCAGAGCAGTCGCAACCCCTCCCAGCTTGGGATCATCTGCAAATTTACTAAGCATACTCTCTATGCCAATATCTAAATCGTTGATGAAGATATTGAACAGAATTGGTCCCAAAACTGACCCCTGCGGAGCCCCACTTGTTATGCCCTTCCAGCAGGATTGTGAATCATTAATAACTACTCTCTGAGTGCAATTATCCAGCCAGTTACGCACCCACCTTATAGTAGCCTCATCTAAGTTGTATTTGCCTAGTTTATTGATAAGAAGATCATGCAAGACTGTATCAAATGCCTTACTAAGTCTAGGTTTACCATCTCCACCGCTTCTCCCTTCTCCACAAGACTCGTTATCCTATCAAAGAAAGCTATCAGATTGTTTTGACATGATTTGTTCTTTACAAATCCATGCTGGCTGTTCCCTATCACCTGGCCACCGTCCAAGTGTTTGCAGATGATTTCCTTAGTTACTTGCTCCATTATCTCTCCTGGCACAGAAGTTAAACTAACTGGTCTGTAGTTTCCTGGGTTGTTCTTATTTCCCTTTTTATAGATGGGCACTAGATTTGCCCTTTTCCAGTCTTCTGGAATCTCTACTGTCTTCCATGACTTTCCAAAGATGCTAGCTAGAGGCTCAGATACCTCCTCTATCAGCTCCTTGAGTATCCTAGGATGCATTTCATCAGGACCTGGTGACTTGCAGACATCTAACTTTTCTAAGTGATTTTTAACTTGTTCTTTTTTTATTTTATCTTCTAAACCTCCCCCTTTCCCACTAGCATTCACTATGTTAGGCATTCCTTCAGACTTCTCGGTGAAGACTGAAACAAAGACGTCATTGAGCATCTCTGCCATTTCCAAGTGTCCTGTTACTGTTTCTCCCTCCTCACTGAGCAGTGGACCTACCCTGTCCTTGGTTCTAATATATTTATAGAATGTCTTCTTGTTTCCCTTTATGCCTGTAGCTAGTTTGAGCTCGTTTTGTGCCTTTGCCTTTCTAATCTTGCCCCTGCATTCCTGTGTTGTTTGCCGATATTCATCCTTTGTCATTTGTCCTAGTTTCCATTTTTATATGACTCCTTTTTGATTTTTAGATCATGCAAGATCTCGTGGTTAAGCCAAGGTGGTCTTTTGCCAGACTCTACTTTCTGTCTTTCCTATGCAGCTGAATAGCTTGCTTTTGGGCCTTTAACAATGTCCCTTTGAAAAACTACCAACTCTCTTCAATTGTTTTTCCCCTCAGTCTTGCTTCCCATGGGACCTTACCTACCAGCTCTCTGAGCTTACCAAAATCTGCCTTCCTGAAATCCTTTGTCTCTATTTTGCTGTTCTCCTTTCTACCCTTCCTTAGAATCATGAACTCTGTGATTTCATGATCACTTTCACCCAAAACTGCCTTCCACTTTCAAATTCTCAACCAGTTCCTCCCTATTTGTTAAAATCAAAGCTAGAACAGCTTCCCCCCAGTAGGTTTTTCAACCTTCTGAAATAAAAAGTTGTCTCCAATGCAGTCCAAGAACTTATTGGATAGTCTGTGCCCCGCTGGGTTAGTTTCCCAACACATATCTGGATAGTTGAAGTCGCCCATCACCACCAAATCCTGCGCTTTGGATGATTTTGTTAGTTGTTTAAAAAAAGCCTCATCCACCTCTTCCGCCCGGGTAGGTGGCCAGTAATAGACCCCTAGCTTGACATCACCTTGTTTTAACCCCTTCTAGCCTAAGCCAGAGACTCTCAAAACGTCCGTCTCCTGTGTCCATCTCCACCTCAGTCCAAGTGTGAACATTTTTAATATACAAGGCAACCCCTCCCCGCCTGTCCCTCCTGTGTAAGCTGTTCCCTTCTATACCAATATTCCAATGTGTGTATTATCCCACCAAGTCTCGGTGATGCCAACCGTGTCCTAGTTGTATTTATTTATTAGCACTTCCCAGATTTCAGGCATCTAAGGTACTGATCTGATCTTGCCTCCCAGTTCTGCCTTGTCCCTCCTTTCTCTCTGCTATTGCAGCCCACGCTCCCTCCCGTTTCCGCCCCATCTCCCAGGTCTCCATGTTCTCCACTTACCTGTGGGCTTTGCTCACCTGCTCCCATCAAACCTAGTTTAAAGCCTCTTCGCTAGGTTCCCCCGTGCCATGGTGGGAGGGTTGGGAGCAGGGCGGAGCACGGCCCGCTGCCAGACGTGACCAGCTGACAGTGCCCCCCCGAGCCGTCGCCTCCTCCCCAGCAGTCCTGCGTAGTGGGACAGCTCCCTCAGCCTCCCTGTCTGCACAGGAACACTCTCCAGGAATTGCTCATGGGTTCGGATGCTCCTCAGCCCAGCCACCTCCCCCTGTCGCTCTGCCACCTGCTTCCTGAGAGACTCCACCAGCAGGCTCCTTGCACCCTGGATGGTCCCCCAGCCTGGATTTCAGTGAGTGGGAATTGCAGCCACAGTCCCTGCAACACCACCCCAGGGTCTGGGTAGAGGCACCCATGGTCAGGGGTCTGTCTGGCTTCAGGCGCAGGAGGAGGAGACGGGGCAGGGCTGGCGCAGGTGTTGTGGGTCTTCCTAAGCAGTGTAGGACTCCCTCTGTCACACTCCCTCTGGGGCTCCCCTGCCTGCAGCCCCCGTCCCCTTTCTCCCCACGTCATCCCAGTCACCTTTTTAACAATTGGCACAACTGTCTTCTGGGGCTTCTCTAGCCCAGAGAGCTCCTCGGCCGGCTCTTTTCAAACTCTCTTAAATGTCTCTGGACCTGCTGATTTAAAACATGTCTGACTTCAGCAGCATCTGTCTCCCACGCGCCCAAGCAGTGGCTCCCAGCCTCTTTCCCAAGCAGTGGGCCACATATGCAGCTTCGTGTGTGTTAAGTGGGCAGATCCACACACTACATAGACTACCTGCATGGCCCTGTGTGCTACGGACTGCCAGCGGCGCTCCGGCGGTGTGTCGAGAACCGCTTCAGCGGGCGTGGAAAGGAGGGAAGAGTCGGATCAGCGCTCAGTGAGTCTGGGCTCTCCTGCCTGTCCACGAGCTGACCGTGAGGCAAGGGAGGCTCCGGTGCAGTGCTGCTGAACGGCGCTACGGCTGGAAACGGCCACACGGCCCCAGGCCGGCCTCACAGTGGTTCTGGGATGTGTGAAAGCAGCAGGTCAGGTTCTCTGCCTTACGGGCTTTGACGCTGGACTCCTGGACCCCTACTCCTGGATTGCGCTGCCAGGAGGCGCAGGCCGGGCTCACCGATGGCCAGCTGGAACGGAGGAGAAAAGGCCTGAGTTCAGCCACGCTTCCCAGCTTCCCTGTCTTTTCAAGCACCAGAGCCAGGCCTGGGACAAACTCCTTCCCCTGCAGGCTGGTTTGTGGTCTCCGGCTATTCGGGTCAGTCTCTGCTTCTCGGCCGCAGCCCTTCCCTAGAGCTGCGTCATATGGTGCGGGGGTGGCTTTGGGTCTGCAGACGTGTCTCCTCGGATACTGGTTAAAACCCTCCCTCCCAAATGCCGGCGAGCCCCTTGCTGTAATGGAGTGAACGTCACTAGAGGTGCTAATGGTGCCTGTGCAAGGTTTGAGGTCAGTGTGAGCGTGCGACGCACGACCCGCCAGTCCTGGGACCAGTCGCTGGGTCTCAGTTCCCCCATGGGGCCTTAGGGATCGGAGCCCTTTCCTCCCACGGGAGGGGCGGGGGCCGCACTGGGAAGCTCTCAGCTCCCGTGCGAGTGGGGCCAGCCAGCCAGCGCGGTGCAGAGGTTCAAAGGTGACTGCTGTTGTTTGGAGTAGGAGGTTCCTGCCAGGCTGGCCAGCAGGGCGTCTGCTGGGTTGTGTCTGGGGAGAGGCCCCTGCGATGCCTGAGCAGCAGGAGAGAGTGCGCAGCCCCCGGCCGAGCCAGCCCCCCGTCAGGTCCGAGCCTGTTCAGTTTCACTCCTAGCGCTCACAAGCGCCGCCAGGAATGCACGCCCGCCGGAGCGCACGCTGAGGCCACAGGAGCAGGCAGCAGTGCCTGGGAGAGTCCATCTTGGCTGCAGGCAAAGCGCCGTGTGGAACCAGCGCTGGCAAGCAGGACCCTTGCGTCCAACACAAAGGATTTCCGGGTACCTGCCCATGCTCCGGACCCAGGCTGCCTCCGGCTCGCTCCAAAGGGGGAGGATCGGGCTGGTAAGTGATCCCTGAGCTGCGCCGCTCTGGCCAGACCGGGCTCCAGCCGGGCTTGCGAAGGAGAGAACTCGATTAAGGAACTTTCCTGCAACTTTAGCTTTGGTTTGAAAAGCCCTGTTGAGCACACGAAGTGGCGGGCCTAGGGCCTGGGGCCCTGCCGGCTCTGCCCTGGGCTGTCTGGGAGCAGAAAGAGGCATTCAAAGGTATCATTAATCCTATTAAAGAACTCAGGCATTCCGGGGGCGGGGGCTGCCCTCTGGGGCCTGCTCTTTTCCCTCCTGGGAGTCGTTAGCAAAGCCATCAGGAAATCTAAATTCCTTAGCAAGAAGTGATACAACCCCTCCCAGGCCGGCTGCTCTCCCCTTCCCCTCCAGGCTCTAGCACAAGGGTGCAGGAAGGGCTCTGCTGATCTCTCTCTCGGTGTCTGTTCGGCCCCCGCGGATCACTGGCCGAGGTGGCTTTGCCCACGGAAGCTCAGGATTCTGCCGGGTTTGGTGAGTCTAAGGTGCCACGGGGGCACTTGCTTGTGTTGCGGATGGTGATGCTCGGTGTTTGCTGGTGCGTATGTGCTGGGGGGTCTCTCCAATAATTCCAGGGAGTGGAAGGGAGAGGACGTGGTTAATGCCGGCGATGCCCCTTTCACAAGGTGCTGAGCGGGGTCTCTTGGCAGGCCGGGTCTCCTGCAGACCAGCCCAGTTGTACCGAGGACGCCCGGTCACTCCGCCAGCTGAGGGTCTGTGTGTTTAGAGCTAGACGGGCTACAGGAAAACACCAGCGCGACGGCTGCTCCCTCGGGCTCCCGTCGCAGTCTGGAGGGAGTCTGTGTGCAATTTCCCGGCGGTGGGCCGAATCCTGGGAAAACCGGCCTGGTCATTTCATTCCCACGGGGCTGGCAGGATGGGGCCTGAAATGAGCCGCCGGGGTCCCCGCAGCGTTTGCCCTGATTTCTCCAGGCCGCCAGACACGAAACATGGCTCCAAAAGTGAAACTAGACCATGGAAGGCTGCAGCGAGGCACCCGTAGGGCGGAGCCGCCCTGCCTTGGCCCCAAAGTCAGGAGGGGGCCGGGCCAGGCCAGGTAGGGGACCCTCGCTGCAGAGACAATGAGGAGCCACAGCCGCACCCAGCCATCCGCGGACGCGAGCTGCAGAGAGCGGATCTCCACGGCCTGCCGCTGGGCCGTGAACAGGAGAGCACGGGCCAGTGGGCGAGGTACGTCCAGGCCCCACGACGCCCTCAGCCGTGACCGTTCCATGGCTAAGGGGGCAGGTTCCTCCGGGCAGCCTCTGCCTGCGAGGCAGGAATCTCAGCCGAGGCCGGAGCCCCGCTGGGGACAGAATTAGGAGCCAACTAGGCCAACTGGGAAGGGCGACGGGACTAACCTCAGCCGCCCACTGGAGGAGCCCAGATTTCCAAAGGCCGCTGGCCCGCACGCAGGGGTAAGCGCCTTTCCACGCAGGCCCCGGCTTAGCTTGCCAGCTGAATAGCCTCTTTATTCCCAGGCCTTTACCGCTCAGCCAGCTGGGGCACTGCCAGGACTCGGGCCTCCTGCCGGTCCCTGGCCTGGCCGGGTCTGGGCACTGCCGGTCCCTGGCCTGGCCGGGTCTGGGCACTGCCGGTCCCTACGCCTGGCCGGGTCTGGGCACTGCCGGTCCCTGGGCCTGGCCGGGTCTGGGCACTGCCGGTCCCTGGCCTGGCCGGGTCTGGGCACTGCCGGTCCCTGGCCTGGCCGGGTCTGGGCACTGCCGGTCCCTGGGCCTGGCCGGGTCTGGGCACTGCCGGTCCCTACGCCTGGCCGGGTCTGGGCACTGCCGGTCCCTGGGCCTGGCCGGGTCTGGGCACTGCCGGTCCCTGGCCTGGCCGGGTCTGGGCACTGCCGGTCCCTGGCCTGGCCGGGTCTGGGCACTGCCGGTCCCTGGCCTGGCCGGGTCTGGGCACTGCCGGTCCCTGCGCCTGGCCGGGTCTGGGCACTGCCGGTCCCTGGCCTGGCCGGGTCTGGGCACTGCCGGTCCCTACGCCTGGCCGGGTCTGGGCACTGCCGGTCCCTACGCCTGGCCGGGTCTGGGCACTGCCGGTCCCTGGGCCTGGCCGGGTCTGGGCACTGCCGGTCCCTACGCCTGGCCGGGTCTGGGCACTGCCGGTCCCTGGCCTGGCCGGGTCTGGGCACTGCCGGTCCCTGGGCCTGGCCGGGTCTGGGCACTGCCGGTCCCTGGCCTGGCCGGATCTGGGCACTGCCGGTCCCTACGCCTGGCCGGGTCTGGGCACTGCCGGTCCCTACGCCTGGCCGGGTCTGGGCACTGCCGGTCCCTGGGCCTGGCCGGGTCTGGGCACTGCCGGTCCCTACGCCTGGCCGGGTCTGGGCACTGCCGGTCCCTGGCCTGGCCGGGTCTGGGCACTGCCGGTCCCTGGGCCTGGCCGGGTCTGGGCACTGCCGGTCCCTGGCCTGGCCGGATCTGGGCACTGCCGGTCCCTACGCCTGGCCGGGTCTGGGCACTGCCGGTCCCTACGCCTGGCCGGGTCTGGGCACTGCCGGTCCCTGGGCCTGGCCGGGTCTGGGCACTGCCGGTCCCTGGCCTGGCCGGGTCTGGGCACTGCCGGTCCCTGGGCCTGGCCGGGTCTGGGCACTGCCGGTCCCTGGCCTGGCCGGGTCTGGGCACTGCCGGTCCCTGGCCTGGCCGGATCTGGGCACTGCCGGTCCCTGGGCCTGGCCGGGTCTGGGCACTGCCGGTCCCTGGCCTGGCCGGGTCTGGGCACTGCCGGTCCCTGGCCTGGCCGGGTCTGGGCACTGCCGGTCCCTACGCCTGGCCGGGTCTGGGCACTGCCGGTCCCTGGGCCTGGCCGGGTCTGGGCACTGCCAGTCCCTGGGCCTGGCCGGGTCTGGGCACTGCCGGTCCCTGGCCTGGCCGGGTCTGGGCACTGCCGGTCCCTGGGCCTGGCCGGGTCTGGGCACTGCCGGTCCCTGGGCCTGGCCGGGTCTTGGCACTGCCGGTCCCTGGCCTGGCCGGATCTGGGCACTGCCGGTCCCTGGCCTGGCCGGGTCTGGGCACTGCCGGTCCCTGGCCTGGCCGGATCTGGGCACTGCCGGTCCCTACGCCTGGCCGGGTCTGGGCACTGCCGGTCCCTGGGCCTGGCCGGGTCTGGGCACTGCCGGTCCCTACGCCTGGCCGGGTCTGGGCACTGCCGGTCCCTGGGCCTGGCCGGGTCTGGGCACTGCCGGTCCCTGGCCTGGCCGGATCTGGGCACTGCCGGTCCCTGGCCTGGCCGGGTCTGGGCACTGCCGGTCCCTGGCCTGGCCGGATCTGGGCACTGCCGGTCCCTACGCCTGGCCGGGTCTGGGCACTGCCGGTCCCTGGGCCTGGCCGGGTCTGGGCACTGCCGGTCCCTACGCCTGGCCGGGTCTGGGCACTGCCGGTCCCTGGGCCTGGCCGGGTCTGGGCACTGCCGGTCCCTACGCCTGGCCGGGTCTGGGCACTGCCGGTCCCTGGCCTGGCCGGGTCTGGGCACTGCCGGTCCCTGGGCCTGGCCGGGTCTGGGCACTGCCGGTCCCTGGGCCTGGCCGGGTCTGGGCACTGCCGGTCCCTGGGCCTGGCCGGGTCTGGGCACTGCCGGTCCCTGGCCTGGCCGGGTCTGGGCACTGCCGGTCCCTGGCCTGGCCGGGTCTGGGCACTGCCGGTCCCTGGCCTGGCTGGGTCTGGGCACTGCCGGTCCCTGGCCTGGCCGGATCTGGGCACTGCCGGTCCCTGCGCCTGGCCGGGTCTGGGCACTGCCGGTCCCTGGCCTGGCCGGGTCTGGGCACTGCCGGTCCCTGGGCCTGGCCGGGTCTGGGCACTGCCGGTCCCTGGGCCTGGCCGGGTCTGGGCACTGCCGGTCCCTGGGCCTGGCCGGGTCTGGGCACTGCCGGTCCCTGGCCTGGCCGGGTCTGGGCACTGCCGGTCCCTGGCCTGGCCGGGTCTGGGCACTGCCGGTCCCTGGCCTGGCTGGGTCTGGGCACTGCCGGTCCCTGGCATGGCCGGGTCTGGGCACTGCCGGTCCCTGCGCCTGGCCGGGTCTGGGCACTGCCGGTCCCTGGCCTGGCCGGGTCTGGGCACTGCTGGTCCCTGGCATGGCCGGGTCTGGGCACTGCCGGTCCCTGGCCTGGCCGGGTCTGGGCACTGCCGGTCCCTGGGCCTGGCCGGGTCTGGGCACTGCCGGTCCCTGGGCCTGGCCGGGTCTGGGCACTGCCGGTCCCTGGCCTGGCCGGGTCTGGGCACTGCCGGTCCCTGGCCTGGCCGGGTCTGGGCACTGCCGGTCCCTGGGCCTGGCCGGGTCTGGGCACTGCCGGTCCCTGGCCTGGCCGGGTCTGGGCACTGCCGGTCCCTGCGCCTGGCCGGGTCTGGGCACTGCCGGTCCCTGGCCTGGCCGGGTCTGGGCACTGCCGGTCCCTGGCCTGGCCGGGTCTGGGCACTGCCGGTCCCTGGCCTGGCCGGGTCTGGGCACTGCCGGTCCCTGGCCTGGCCGGGTCTGGGCACAGCCGGTCCCTGGCCTGGCCGGGTCTGGGCACCGCCGGTCCCTGGCCTGGCCGGGTCTGGGCACAGCCGGTCCCTGGCCTGGCCGGGTCTGGGCACTGCCGGTCCCTGGCCTGGCCGGATCTGGGCACTGCCGGTCCCTGGCCTGGCCGGGTCTGGGCACTGCCGGTCCCTGGCCTGGCCGGATCTGGGCACTGCCGGTCCCTGGCCTGGCCGGGTCTGGGCACTGCCGGTCCCTGGCCTGGCCGGGTCTGGGCACTGCCGGTCCCTGGGCCTGGCCGGGTCTGGGCACTGCCGGTCCCTGGCCTGGCCGGGTCTGGGCACTGCCGGTCCCTGGCCTGGCCGGATCTGGGCACTGCCGGTCCCTGCGCCTGGCCGGGTCTGGGCACTGCCGGTCCCTACGCCTGGCCGGGTCTGGGCACAGCCGGTCCCTGCGCCTGGCCGGGTCTGGGCACTGCCGGTCCCTGGCCTGGCCGGGTCTGGGCACTGCCGGTCCCTGGCCTGGCCGGGTCTCTGTGTGACACCGAAGAGGAGTCTGTTCGAAGAGCAAGCAGGGCTCTGCCCCGGGCTGTATCCCCCTCCCCGCCCCCAGCATCTTTCGGTCCCTCTGAACAGCCGGTGCTGTCCCCTCCCCGCTGGCCAAGTCAGGCCCAAACAGGGTTACCAGGTAGACCCCACCAAAAAACCAGACACACTTGATCATGGGTGGGGTGGGGTGGGGTGGGGTGGGGGGACCGGCTGGGAGGGAAGTGGGGCAGGAAGCAGAGCTGGCGAGGGGAGTCCGAGGAGGAACGGGGGAGGAGGGGGCTGGGAGGAAGGGGAGCCGGGAAGCAGAGCTGGGGAGGGTCGGGGGCCACAGGGCTGGACGGGAGGAGGAGGGGCCAGAGGAAGGGGGGTGGGAAGCCCCCGGCAGGCACTCCCTTGAGTTGCTAGTAGAAGCTGGAGGGGGGGGAGGCAGAGTAGCTGGGAGTCCCAGGCCCCGTCCCGGCTTTTGCACGTGACCACAGGCTCCCAACGCCAATCGTGGCCCCGCCTCCCAGTCGCTCCCCCACCCCCGCCCCGCCGGGAATTCAGAAAATACCGACATTGCACGTTGCATGTGTCCAGACGGTGCAAATACCGGACGCCTGGCAGCCCCAGGCCCAGCAGTAAAGAGCTCCGTGTGCTTTGTGCCTGGCCCCTGCCCAGGGCTCCCAGGAGCTGGGGCTGTGCCAGGCCAGGGAGCCGCCTGGATGGCAGGGCCCCAGCACGGGCAGGGTCTGGCTCCCGGGGCCCCTGGGGGCAGGCCCCGCTGTGGGGAGGCTGGGGGGAGCCAGGCAGAGACAATGAAGACCCAGTAACCCTGAGCCCAGCTGCCTGGCCAAGGGCTCTGGGATCCTCCCCAGGCAGGTGCGGAGATTTCTGGAAGAGATGTTGCAGGCGGCCGCAGGCGCTTGCTCTGGGAGTCGGGGATAGCTGGGCAGGGCTGCGGCCGGGGGCAAGTGGACTGGGGCAGGCAGACAGGCCAGGGAGCGGGGCCCAGCCAGGACCGGGGGCAGCTCCCCGAGTGTTCACAAACCCTGAGTCAGGCCCCCGAAATGACACGCTTGAACCGAGCACCCAACGGGGCCGAGTGCCTGGCGACTCCATAGGCCGGTGTCAATAGCAGGTGAGCTTGGCAGCCAGGCCTGGCCAGGGTCTGCCACCTCCGGCCTCGTCTCTCCTCCTGAGCCCCCCCCCCCGCCTACCCCCTTTTGGTTGGTAAGCTCATGTTTAGCTGGCTAACTAACGATGTGGGATTTGCCACCCCCCAGCCTGCGTCCCGTTCGGCCCATATCCCTGGTGACGTCCACCAGCGTGATCTCTGCCGGCCCCTCGGCCACGGACACTGCGGCAAGGGGATTCCCAGACACGGACCAGATACTCGAAATGGTGACACAAGAAACCTGCTGGGGGCGTTTTCACTTGCCCGGGCGCCCCTGCGGGCTCTGGGGGTGACAACTGAGGCAATTTCCAAACCAGCTGGAGAGAGACGCTGCAGAACTTGGTTTCACTTACAAGTCTGACACCTGGAAGCGGGACTGAACAAAGATGGGCCAGGACAGCCCCCGGCCCAAAGCCATGGAAAGCCAAGCGCCGGGCACTCAGCCCACGCGCAGCCGCATGCAGCACGGACACTCCCACTAGATTTTCTCCTTCTCTGCCTCCCCATCCCCTCTCTGCTACTGGCCTGTCCCCTGGGCCCCTGGCTCCAGTCATCCGAACGCCCAGCCCCCCCCATTGTGAGTCTCTAAGGTGCTGCGGGACCAGGCGTTGTTCTAAAGTGTGTTCAGCTCTCTAGGGCTATGTCTAGACTGCAGGCGGATCTTTCGAAAGAAAAATCCGCTTTTTCGAAAGAGAGCACCCAGCGAGTCTGGACTGCCCAGCTGAGAGGGGCGCAGGGGCCTCAGGCAGGGAAGGGTCCAGATCTGGCGCAATTCTAATAAGGAGCCTGGGGATATTTAGGAAAATGAAAGGCCCCGGTGCCCAGATCAGGGGTGTTGGCATCACGGCTCAGCAGCCAGTTTCACAGGCTCCCGGCTCACCCCTGTGGACAGGGCAGCTCTGCACAGGCCTCCCCGGGCCACAGGGCCCTGCGGGCAGCAGCGCGGAGCTAGCAGCCGGAAGCCGCTCTAGCCCCACTGCCCTGCAGCTTTCAATTGCCCCGGGGGGGGGCACGCGGCAGCGGGGGGGCACATGGTGACAACCCCGGAGCCCTGCCAGAGGGAGAACACGCTGGGCAGATTGCGGGTGAGCTGGGTTCCAGAGCCTGCTTCGAGCCACCGGACACGGTTCCACGTGTGACGTTCCTATGAAGGTTGGAATTTTGAACCCTTGAAAAGAAACCGGCAAATTAGGCACGAATCCCCCTGTGCCTTGGCCCTGCCTCTTTGGAGGGACCCTGTGGAGCGCGGAGCCGGGTCCCATTTGGCCGTTGCAAACGGGGGAGTGTCGGGAAGCACTTGTGCCACGGGGGAGGGGTGTCCGGTTTCTCGGAGGAGACATTTGCTCCTTCAGCTTCCCAGCCCCCCGGGGCAGCGCTGCTCCTGGCTCTGCATCCACGCTGCCCCGCTCTGTTCCAGGTCCAGCCCCCCGGGGCAGCGCTGCTCCTGGCCCTGCATCCACGCTGCCCCGCTCTGTTCCAGGTCCAGCCGCCCCGGGGCAGCGCTGCTCCTGGCTCTGCATCCACGCTGCCCCGCTCTGTTCCAGGTCCAGCCCCCCGGGGCAGCGCTGCTCCTGGCCCTGCATCCACGCTGCCCCGCTCTGTTCCAGGTCCAGCCCCCCGGGGCAGCGCTGCTCCTGGCTCTGCATCCACGCTGCCCCGCTCTGTTCCAGGTCCAGCCGCCCCGGGGCAGCGCTGCTCCTGGCCCTGCATCCACGCTGCCCCGCTCTGTTCCAGGTCCAGCCCCCTGGGGCAGCGCTGCTCCTGGCTCTGCATCCACGCTGCCCCGCTCTGTTCCAGGTCCAGCCCCCCGGGGCAGCGCTGCTCCTGGCCCTGCATCCACGCTGCCCCGCTCTGTTCCAGGTCCAGCCCCCTGGGGCAGCGCTGCTCCTGGCCCTGCATCCACGCTGCCCCGCTCTGTTCCAGGTCCAGCCCCCCGGGGCAGCGCTGCTCCTGGCTCTGCATCCACGCTGCCCCGCTCTGTTCCAGGTCCAGCCTCTCGGGCCGCAGGGGATGGAGCTGCGCCCCTGAGCGCACCCGGAGGCAGCTCGGCAGCCATGGAGACCGTGGTGATCGTGGCCATCGGTGTGCTGGCCACCATCTTCCTGGCGTCCTTCGTGGCGCTGGTGGTGGTCTGCAGGCAGCGCTACTGCCGGCCCAAGGATCTGCTGCGCCATTATGACACCAAGTGAGCGCCCCGGCGGCTGGGAGGGAGCAAGGGGGCGGGCGGATTTCGGAGCCACCAGGCAGCTCTCGACGCACCAGGGACGGGCCCTGCTGGGCCTGTCTGCCCAGCTCCACGGCGGCCAGGCGGAGCCCCTGGCACCCCTGCGGGGCCTGGGGAGGGGCTGGTGACTGACACAGCAGTGGCCAGAGACCCAAGCGGGAGGGTGGCCTTGTGCCCATAGGCTGCCTTGCTGCCCCACGGCCCCGCAAGCCCCTCAGCGCGGAGCCCCAGCTCCCTCGCGCACCCGGGACCCTCCGCTCTCCTCCCCAGCAGGGTGCAGGGGGAGAGAGCCGAGCGCGCGCTCCGGGGCAGTCACGGCACGCTGCCTGGGTCCGGGGAGGCCCTAGCTTGGGAGGGCGGGCGCCCCCGGCGGGCACGGCTGCAGATCCGATCTGGCCCCCCGCCCATCCGGCCTGTGCAGCCGCTGAGACGCCCAGTCCCTTAGCTCGTCCGGGGGGATCCCCGGGGTAACGGAACAGGAAGTCCAGGCGGGTCCGTCGGCCCACGAGAGACTTTCCCTCAGAACGCAGGCCCCGGGGAGCGGCCGTGGGACATTGCTTCCCCGGGCAGCGAGCTGCATGCCCAGCGGGACCCCTCGGGGGCAGCCCCCTCGCAGGCTGACGGGGGGGCTCTGGCTCCAAAGTGCAGAGCGAAGAAACGACGTGGAGCCTGCACCCGCCATGCGGCCAGGCTCCCGTTGGGCGCTGAGCGTCTAGGCCTCTAGGTCCCCCAGGCAGGTCCCGGTACCCCAAGCAGCGGTTTCAAAATCCCCTGGGCACCTTGGAGCTTCTTTGTACTGAAACCCAAGGGCCCACCTGAAGTCCTTTGTAATTCTGGCCTCTGGGGGCCCTTGGTTATTGCTCTCTCTCACTCTCTCTCACACACACACACACGCACGCACGTTGCTGAACACCCCATTCCTGGTTGTTCCAGGCCGATTGTTGACCTGATCGGGGCGATGGAGACACAGTCGGAGCCCTCGGAGCTGGAGCTGGACGACGTGGTGATCACAAACCCTCATATCGAGGCCATTCTGGAGAACGAAGACTGGGTCGAAGATGCTTCGTAAGCATTTCAAAGCTGCCTCTTGTGAGGTCTGAGCTCTGCCTGGTTGCGACCTTGGCTCCAGGGTGGCTGCCTGCCCCCGGACCAGAGCCTGCCCTTAGAGCAAAACCACCGCCCCGTGGCAGCCAGCAGCACAGCCCGGCCACGCAGCCGCCTCTGTTGGGTGTTTCTCACAGCGTCTGGCCACGCAGCCGCCTCTCTGGTGGGCGTTTCTCACAGCGTCTGGCCACGCAGCCGCCTCTCTGGTGGGCGTTTCTCACAGTGTCTGGCCACGCAGCCGCCTCTCTGGTGGGCGTTTCTCACAGCGTCTGGCCACGCAGCCGCCTCTCTGGTGGGCGTTTCTCACAGCGTCTGGCCACGCAGCCGCCTCTGGTGGGCGTTTCTCACAGCGTCTGGCCACGCAGCCGCCTCTCTGGTGGGCGTTTCTCACAGCGTCTGGCCACGCAGCCGCCTCTCTGGTGGGCGTTTCTCACAGCGTCTGGCCACGCAGCCGCCTCTGGTGGGCGTTTCTCACAGCGTCTGGCCACGCAGCCGCCTCTCTGGTGGGCGTTTCTCACAGCGTCTGGCCACGCAGCCGCCTCTCTGGTGGGCGTTTCTCACAGCGTCTGGCCACGCAGCCGCCTCTCTGGTGGGCGTTTCTCACAGCGTCTGGCCACGCAGCCGCCTCTCTGGTGGGCGTTTCTCACAGCGTCTGGCCACGCAGCCGCCTCTGTTGGGTGTTTCTCACAGCGTCTGGCCACGCAGCCGCCTCTCTGGTGGGCGTTTCTCACAGCGTCTGGCCACGCAGCCGCCTCTGGTGGGTGTTCCTCAGACAATCCGGCCATGCAGCTGCCTCGCTATTGGGCGTTTCTCATACCACCCAGTCACGTAGCCGTTGCCCGGCAACACAGCCCTGTCTTTGGTGGGCGTTTCTTTCACAGTCCGGTCACGCAGCCGTGTCACCTGGCCACGCAGCCCCCTCTCTGGCGGGCGTTTCTTACACCTCCTGGCCACGCAGCCATCTCACCTGGCCATGCAGCCGCCTCTCTGTTGGGCATTTCTCACAGCGTCTGGCCACACAGCTGCCTCTCTGGCGGGTGTTCCTCAGACAATCTGGCCACGTAGCCGTCGCCCGGCAACACAGCCCTGTCTTTGGTGGGCGTTTCTTTCACAGCCCGGTCACACAGCCGTGTCACCTGGCCACGCTGCCCCCTCTCTGGTGGGCATTTCTTACACCTCCTGGCCACGCAACCGTGTCACCCAGCCACATGGCTGTCGCCCAGCCATGCAGCCCCCTCTCTAGCGGGTGTTTCTCACACCTCCTGGCCGCGCGGGGGTTGAGCTGGGTTGTCGGTGAGACCCCATCGGGCAGGCGGAGCACGAGGGCCTGGTCGTGTAACAACGTGCACCAGGCCTGCCGTGGTTCTGCTCTGCTGCAGCCCGTAACGAGACAAATGCCTGGCCCAGCCAATGGGGTTCTCTCTCTCTCTGCAGGGGCCTGGTCTCTCACTGCATCGCCATTCTCAAGGTAAGCCCCCCCAGAAAGCCCCTGCAGACTGCCCCCCCACACACTGCCTCCCCCCACACACGCACACTGCCTCCCCCCACATGCACACTGCCTCCCCCCGCACGCACACTGCCTCCCCCCCACACGCACACTGCCTCCCCCACACGCACACTGCCTCCCCCCCGCACGCACACTGCCTCCCCCCCACACACACTGCCTCCCCCCCGCACGCACACTGCCTCCCCCACACGCACACTGCCTCCCCCCCACACACACTGCTTCCCCCCCGCACGCACACTGCCTCCCCCACACGCACACTGCCTCCCCCCCACACGCACACTGCCTCCCCCCGCACGCATACTGCCTCCCCCACACGCACTCTGCCTCCCCCCCACACGCACACTGCCCCCCTCTCCCCGGTGTGGCCCAGGGCTGCTGGCAGGGAAATCGGCATGGTAGGGGGGAATCTCCCAGGGCCCCTGGCGGCCGCTCAGCCAGCACGGTCCCCGTGCCCAATGCCCGCTGGTCAGCACGCTCCGGGGATGCAGCGACCCCAGGGCGCAGGCCCCCTCCGCCTGGTGGGGAGCAGGGACTCAAGTCTCCCCTCCCCAAGGCCCATCCTGGGGTGGGCTCCCTGCTGAGGACGAAGCCCCTGGGCCCCCCGAGCAGCAGGCTGCCCCCCCCCCCCGCTCTCGCTGGCCTCAGCCCAGCCCTCCCCTCCCTGAGCAGATCTGCCACATGCTGACGGAGAAGCTGGTGGCGCTGACAATGGGCTCCGGGGCCCGGACGAAGTCCCCCGCCAGCCTGAGCGACGTCATGGTGGTGGCAAAGCGCATCAGCCCCAGGTGAGGAGGCCGCGGCCCCTTCCGAAGGCTGCTCCTGGGAGCCCGGCGCCTGCAGAGCCCCCGAGTGCGCAGGCGTCATGCCGTGCCCAGCCCAGCTCCGAGCTCTGGGAAGCGGCTTCTTCCTTGCTGGCTGGTCTTGGGGCCACTGGGGCCAGAGTCTCACAGGAGCCACTTGGGCACCGAGGGAAGCGCCTGCCCGGCTGGGGACTGTCGTGTGTCTAAGGGCCAAGCTCCCACTGCTCCCATGGGCCTTGTGCTCCTAAATCACTTGGGCACTTTGGCAGTTGCCACCCTTGGCTCTCAATGGGGACCGCTGGGCAAAAGGCGCCCTGGCGATGTGGGCACTGCCCCGGGCGTTGCCAAACGGGAGTGGGGCTCATGGAAATCAGCTCCCTGGCGGGCACACCTGCAGCCCACACTGCCCTCCCACATGGAGAGACGCTGGGCTCTGAAACATGCCGGCCATGGCACGTGCAAACTGCAGCCACGGCACGTGCAACGTGCTAGCCAAGGCACGTGCAAACAGCAGCCATGGCACGTGCAATGTGCTAGCCATAGCACGTGCAAACAGCAGCCACGGCACGTGCAACGTGCTAGCCATGGCACGTGCAAACAGCAGCCACGGCACGTGCAACGTGCTAGCCAAGGCACGTGCAAACAGCAGCCACGGCACGTGCAACGTGCTAGCCATGGCACGTGCAAACAGCAGCCACGGCACGTGTAATGTGCTAGCCAAGGCACGTGCAAACAGCAGCCACGGCACGTGCAATGTGCTAGCCAAGGCACGTGCAAACAGCAGCCACGGCACGTGCAATGTGCTAGCCAAGGCACGTGCAAACAGCAGCCACGGCACGTGCAATGTGCTAGCCAAGGCACGTGCAAACAGCAGCCACGGCACGTGCAATGTGCTAGCCATGGCACGTGCAAACAGCAGCCACGGCACGTGCAATGTGCTAGCCAAGGCACGTGCAAACAGCAGCCACGGCACGTGCAATGTGCTAGCCAAGGCACGTGCAAACAGCAGCCACGGCACGTGCAATGTGCTAGCCATGGCACGTGCAAACTGCAGCCACGGCACGTGCAATGTGCTAGCCAAGGCACGTGCAAACTGCAGCCAGGGCACGTGCAATGTGCTAGCCAAGGCACGTGCAAACTGCAGCCAAGACACGTGCAACATGCTAGCCAAGGCACGTGCAAACGGCAGCCAAGTCACGTGCTATGAGCCAAGCTCTCTCGCTTTTCCCCTAGGGTGGATGATGTTGTGAGGTCCATGTACCCTCCTCTGGACCCCAAGCTTCTGGATGCCCGGTAAGCCCTGGGCCGGTAAACGCTTTGGTGCCAGGGAGCAGCGTCTGTGGGGCTCCCGGCAGGCAGGCCCCTGGCCCAGTGGGGAAGGCCCAGCCCTGGAAGGTGGCTGATTCCTGCTCAAGTCCCTTTCTCGGCAGGCGGAGCAGGACTTCCCTGGGTCCTCACTGCCGGGAGCAGTGGGCAGGGAATCCCAGTGGAGCCTGATTGGGGGATTTAGACACCTGCCGTGACAGGTGCCCCTCTCGCGTGGCGGACAGACCCCGTATGGTGGGAGTTTGCGCCTTGCCCCGGCGCACGCGTCCTTCCCAGCCTGCTGGAGCAGCCACTGCCTCTGTGCCAGGGGCTGCGCCTTCCCCTTCCCACGGGTCCCCGCGGAGCACGGCGCCGAGTTAGTGAAACCCACAGTGCGCTGCTTAGCAGAGCCGGGAGCTCCCCGCGCTAGCGAGCAAAGGCCACAGAGCCCCAGGGCTCCCTCTGACCCCCCTCTGAACGCAGCGTCTGGGGTACAGAGCAGGCCAGTGACTTGCCCAAAGTCAGGGCTTGAGTCCCAGTCCACTGCGCTACCCACTAGGCCACAGTGCCTCCTGCTGAGCTTCATAAAGCTACTGGTGAGCGGTGCCCCATTTTGGCATGCCCCGCCCCCCCTTAGCATATCTCCCAGGGGAGGCCGCAGCAGACAGAAACCCCGCAGGCCAGTCGTCCGCGAGCGGCAGTAATGGTGCCCGGTCTCCTTGCAGGACCACAGCCCTGCTGCTGTCAGTCAGCCACCTCGTCCTGGTGACCAGGAACGCCTGCCACCTGACCAGCGGCATGGCCTGGATCGACCAGTCGCTGTCGGCCGCCGAGGAGCACCTGGCCGTGCTGCGCGAGGCCGCGCTGGCCAGCGAGCCCGAGAGGAGCATTGCAGGCGGTGCAGAAAGCCTCCAGCAGGAGCAGTCTGCTATCTGATGGCGGTGCCGCCCACCCGGGCCAGGCTGGTGCCCGCATTCTCGGGACTCCCGAGACTCCCGTGCCTGCGCCAAGCCCGGCGCGTAGTGTCCCGGATGGTAGCTAAGGCCCGTCCCTGCTGCTTTGTAGTTGGGTTGCAGCGCCCGGCGCGCAGGACAGGGGCGCTGATCAATAAAACCCCCACCAGAAAGCAGGGCGTGGCAGGATTTCCTTAGCTGAGCCCTGGGTTCCCGGTCTGCTGGCGCTTGGGCAGCCGCTCAGGAGAGATTTAAATGCCGCCCAGCGGAATAGCAGGGCGCCCACAGCCAGGTTTGGGGGTTTACTGGTGCTGCACATGCACATGCTTCGGTACCCAGAACATTATTCCGCACATGAATGGAAAAGAATCTGCACCTGGTGGAAAAGCTTAGGGGGATCCCTGGCTGAGACCTGAGGCAGCTCCTGCCTCTCAACACCCCCAAGGCTCAATAAACTGGTTGCGGCCTGGGGCTGCTGTGGACACTCTGCTGGGAAGACGCTGCAAAGCTGATGGGGGTTCCCTGGGAGTCGGGCTGGCCCAGTAGCCTCCCCCCCGCCAGGCAGCCCCAGCTAAGGCCATGGGGAGATGGGGGAGGGAGCAGGCATCCGGGCCCCTGCGACTCAGACTGGGACAGCCCACGGGAGGCCAACCCGCTAGCCTGGAGCAGTGGTGGCACCTGCTGGGGCAATGCTGAGCAGGACCTGGCACCTCGGGAGTGGGGCCAGCGGGGTGCTGCCCCCAGGCAGACAGGCCCAGGCCTGGACCCGACGCCGGAACGAAAGCGGCAGCGCTGGGCGCTCGAGAGGGAAGGCCAGTCCGCAGCGGGAAGTCGAGAGAGGGCTGGGAGCCGTGACGTGCCAAGACCCAGGCGCTGCCCAGGGTCCCTCCAGCCCACACGAGGCCTGGCTGGGAGGGCACAGGGCAGGGATGTGCCCCCAGGGTTCCCTGTGAGCTGAGCACTTGGGGGGTGCCCAGGAGAAATTCAGGTGCCGCCCAGCTGACTAGCAGAGTGCCTCCAGCTGGCAGCATGCATTGCTACTGGTGGTGCACATCCGCACATGCCTCGGTACACAGAACAAAATTTGTTCTGCACATGGATGAAAACAATGAGAGGGAACCTTGTCTGCAGCCCGGGGCCAGAGCCAGGCAAAGGGCAGGCTCCCTAGCAGCGCGCCAGGTCTCCCGCCGGCCAGCGGCACGGTCTGGGCCAAGGAGGCTAATCCCGGGTGCTCTGCCGCCCGCGCACGTCTGGAGTCGCTTGGCATTTCTTGTGCCGCGTGGGGCGGGGGAGGGTCTGAATCCGGGGTCCTTGAGCAGCAGCCGCCCCCCAACAGCATGTGACAAACGTGCCTCTTCTGACTCTCTGGGGTTTACCTCAGCGGGCCCCCGGCGAGCGCGGGGCTCCCCACAGCAGCGCAGCCTCGTGGGGCAGCTCTTCCCACAGCCTGGCTCAGGCCCGGCCAGGGGCAGTGCAATAAAAGGGGCTCTAGGGGCACAGCGGAGAGGGTCACATCAGGTGAATTGCTCAGAACAAGGGCGACTTACCGCCCCAGACTGGGGGTCTCCCACTAAAAGTCAAACCAGCCCAACCCCACAGAGCACATCAGCTGCCCCCCGGCTAGCACTCGACACCCCAGCGCTCCCTGTGCCCCCCAGCCCCCCTCACACAGGGGAGAGGTTCTAACCCATCCCCCACCTCCCCTCAGACACCCCAGTGCTCCCTGTGCCCCCCAGCCCCCCTCACACAGGGGAGAGGTTCTAACCCATCCCCCACCTCCCCTCAGACACCCCAGTGATCCCTGTGCCCCCCAGCCCCCCTCACACAGGGGAGAGGTTCTAACCCATCCCCCACCTCCCCTCAGACACCCCAGTGCTCCCTGTGCCCCCCAGCCCCCTTACACAGGGGAGAGGTTCTAACCCATCCCCCACCTCCCCTCAGACACCCCAGTGCTCCCTGTGCCCCCCAGCCCCCCTCACACAGGGGAGAGGTTCTAACCCATCCCCCACCTCCCCTCAGACACCCCAGTGCTCCCCGTGCCCCAGCCAGCCCCCCCTACACAGGGGAGAGGTTCTAACCCATCCCCCACCTTCCCTCAGACACCCCAGCGCTCCCTGTGCCCCCCAGCCCCCCTTCACACAGGGGAGAGGTTATAACCCATCCCCCACCTTCCCTCAGACACCCCAGTGCTCCCCGTGCCCCAGCCAGCTCCCCCTACACAGGGGAGAGGTTCTAACCCATCCCCCACCTTCCCTCAGACACCCCAGTGCTCCCCGTGCCCCAGCCAGCTCCCCCTACACAGGGGAGAGGTTCTAACCCATCCCCCACCTCCCCTCAGACACCCCAGCACTCCCTGTGCCCCCCAGCCCCCCTCACACAGGGGAGAGGTTATAACCATCCCCCACCTCCCCTCAGACACCCCAGTGCTCCCCGTGCCCCAGCCAGCCCCCCCTACACAGGGGAGAGGTTCTAACCCATCCCCCACCTTCCCTCAGACACCCCAGCGCTCCCTGTGCCCCCCAGCCCCCCTCACACAGGGGAGAGGTTATAACCATCCCCCACCTCCCCTCAGACACCCCAGTGCTCCCTGTGCCCCCCAGCCCCCCTCACACAGGGGAGAGGTTATAACCCATCCCCCACCTCCCCTCAGACACCCCAGTGCTCCCTGTGCCCCCCAGCCCCCCTTACACAGGGGAGAGGTTCTAACCCATCCCCCACCTCCCCTCAGACACCCCAGTGCTCCCTGTGCCCCTCAGCCCCCCCTTACACAGGGGAGCGGTTATAACCCATCCCCCACCTCCACTCAGACACCCCAGTGCTCCCCGTGCCCCCCCCCCCAGCCCCACCTCACACAGGGGAGAGGTTCTAACACATCCCCCACCTCCCCTCAGACACCCCAGCACTCCCTGTGCCCCCCCAGTCCCCCTCACATAGGGGAGAGGTTCTAACCAATCTCACCAACTCCAAACAGGTTCTCCTAGTCCCCAAGGCCCAGCCCCAGGGGAATTTACACCTGGGATCTTACCCAAAAGAGCTCTCTGGGCTGATCTTCTCTGACAGGGGTGGGCAATCATTTTTAAAAGGGGGCCACTTCAAAAATTTCTGATACAGAAGGGGTGGGGCCAGGAGACTTCTCATGACCCCCCCCCCCCACACCCCCAAACCCTGATTGGCCTGGGGATGGGGGAGCATATGAAGCATCTACCCCACCCCCGCATGCCTAGAGAGAATCACCAGCTGTTTTAAAAGAGCCAGGATTTCGCTCTAGGCACCGCAGCAGGAGGAGCCCTCAGGCAAGCTACTGAGGGCCTGGGGGTGGGGGGCGTGCGCAAAGGCTCTGCCCCCTGCCCCACCCTGCCGGGGCACACAGAGGCTAGAGAACCAGAGCCTGTTTGCAAAACGCCGGCGTTTCTCTGTAGCCATCGCGCACCCTTGGCAGGGGAAGGAGACTCCTCATGCTCCCCCGTCCCCAAGTCTCAATCGGCCAGAGGAGCGGCAGGGCAGGCGGGAGCCGGACCCATTGGCTTGGCAGGCCAGATCCAGCCCAAGGAGGCCCCTTTGCCCACCCCCGCTTTAGAAAGAAAGAAAGAAAGAAAGAAAGAAAGAAAGAAAGAAAGAAAGAAAGAAAGAAAGAAAGAAAGAAAGAAAGAAAGAAAGAAAGGTTGGTTGGTTGGTTGGTTGGTTGGTTGGTTGGTTGGTTGGGGGTTGGTTGGTTGGGGTGGGTTGGTTGGGGGTTGGTTGGTTGGTTGGTTGGGGGTTGGTTGGGGGTTGGTTGGGGGGTTGGTTGGGGTGGGTTGGTTGGTTGTTGGTTGAGGGGTTGGTTGGGGTGGGTTGGTTGGTTGTTGGTTGGGGGGTTGGTTGGTTGGTTGGTTGGTTGGTTGGTTGGTTGGTTGAGGGGTTGGTTGGGGTGGGTTGGTTGGTTGTTGGTTGGGGGGTTGGTTGGTTGGTTGGTTGGGGGTTAGTTGGGGGGTTGGTTGGGGTGGGTTGGTTGGTTGGTTGGTTGGGGGTTGGTTGGTTGGGGTGGGTTGGTTGGGGGTTGGTTGGTTGGTTGGTTGGGGGTTGGTTGGGGGGTTGGTTGGGGTGGGTTGGTTGGTTGTTGGTTGGGGGATGGTTGGTTGGTTGGTTGGGGGTTGGTTGGGGGGTTGGTTGGGGTGGGTTGGTTGGGGGTTGGTTGGGGGGTTGGTTGGGGTGGGTTGGTTGGTTGTTGGTTGGGGGGTTGGTTGGTTGGGGGTTAGTTGGGGGGTTGGTTGGGGTGGGTTGGTTGGTTGGTTGGTTGGGGGTTGGTTGGTCGGTCGTAAGTTAAAAAGGAAACAAGTTGCAGCCACCAATCACCACGTTCCTGGTGCAGGCTCTTGGCGGAGATGGAATAAATTGCCGGCTGAAAGGTCTCCGGGACTCTTTACTTAGGATGGGCCATCGGTCTTTCCGGGCCCGAGTCCACAGCAAAGCTGCGTCTGAAGTGGGGAGCTGGAGTGAAGACAAGGAGGAGGGCCCCCCAGGACCCGTGGCCCATGCAGAGGGAATCCCTTGTGCTCGCTGTGGGCAGGTACCTCCCAGATTGGCGTTTGTCCCACGAGCAAGACACCTGCCCGGGCCCTTTGCAGTCCCGCGGCCCGGGGGCACCGGCCTGCCTGCAGGTTTGCGGCAGGATTCCTCGGGCGCCGACCGGCACCACGCCAGATGCATTGTCCGTCCAGTGCTGCTAGTCATCGCGTAGCCCCCTCACAGCAGGGGCGGCGCCAGGCGCTGTCTCCCGGGGCAAACATTTAAAACGCCAGCCAGAGCCAACTCAGCGTCACCCACGCGGACCCGGCCAGCCTGTGAGCAGCATGAACAGAACCAGCAAAGCATCCGCCTCCCTCTGCCCGAACTTGGGGCCCACCCACAGGAGGGGGCGCAAGAACGTTCTGCAGGTTCACATCAAACCCCAGTAACGTCCCAGGCAGGGCTTTGGGGATGAGGCAGAGCCGGGGGCAGGGCCTCCTGGAAAGGTGGGGGCTAAAGGCCCCCCCCGAGACTGGCAGTGCTAGTGGGGTGAGCCTGCCTGAGGCTACCACGCCCCGGATAAAAAGGGGGGCTGTTCTCTGTGCACAGGGCCCAGGGACCCTCTGCCTGCCTCTGGCTAAGCTGCGCTCCTCTAGCCCAGGTGGTGGGGGCTCGGGCTGGGCTGGTGAGCGTGTGACACCTGCAAACACAAGGGGCCTGCAGCGCTGCCGCCAGGTGGGGCCCTCTCCCGAGCACCCGGCCCGTGCGGAGGTGGGGCATGCGGGTTCCAGCCCCTGGGGGTTGGTGGGTTTCCTCCTGGCTGGGGTGTGCCAGGAGCCCAGGGATCCAGAAAGCAAGGGCAGGGTCCCAAGAGCTGCCTCAGGGTGCAGCCACTTCTGAGGTGGAAGGGTGCAGGCAGGCAACCATCTGTCCATTGCGCGTGGGGGAAGGGATGCTTTGAGCATGTTCACCGCTCTGTCCACCAGGGGGCAGCACAAACACGGCTCCCTGCCCTGAGCTCAGGGGCTTCCTAGCGGCTGCGGGTCCAAGTGGCCGGAGGCCGGCGGGGCCATGGGCGGGGCAATGGGCGGGGCCAGCTGAGCCATGGGCGGGGCCGGCGGGGCAATGGGCGGGGCCAGCTGAGCCATGGGCGGGGCCGGCGGGGCAATGGGCGGGGCCAGCTGAGCCATGGGCGGGGCCGGCGGGGCAATGGGCGGGGCCAGCTGAGCCATGGGAGGGGCCGGCGGGGCAATGGGCGGGGCTGCAGCCCCCTGCTGCTGCTGTTTGTATAGAGCAGCCCCGGGCGCTCGGTTCTAGACGTGCCCGGCAGCACTTGGGTCGCTGGCCCTTGGCTTTGTCAGGGACGGGGGGGAGGGCAGCAAGCGCCACCCTGCCAGCAAGGGGGGACACTGAGCGGAGCCGAGGGTGCGGGGGCAGGGGCTCTGTGGGCAGCGGGAACAGCGGGCGGGGGGTTCCTGCAAAACACACCTGGGGTGCGGGAGAGGGAAGGGGGGGGCAGAACCCTGCTGTCCTGGCGTTGAGCTGCAGGGCTGGGTCGTGGGGATCCTGCCGCCTGAGGAGATTTTACAGGAGTCCCCAGAAGGGGCCGTGGCTCTGGGGGGGGTATCTGCCCAGGGCCCGTGTGGGCATGACCCATGCGCTGGGACAGTGGCAAATTGCCCTGGGTCTGTCCTTGTCCCTCACAGCCAGGGAGCCCCAAGATGCCCCTCCAGTGCCACGGCCATTTCCCGGGGACTCCCCGCCACTGTGACAGCCCCTTCTCGGGGACCCCCCCTCCAGTGCCACGACCCCTTCTCGGGGAGTCCACTCTCTCCTGGGGGTTCACTCCTCTGCCTCCAGGACGGCGCCTCTCAGGGCTTTCAGCCTGTCTCTGCCATGAGCCCCCTCAGGGTTTCCCCTCCCTCTGGCCCCCGGGGCCTCCCCTCCCAGAGGGAAGCGCCCCCTGTTCCCCAGCCCAGAGCGACTCCCAGCCAGCCCCAAACAGGAGGGTTTAGTGAGCTTTGAATGCAGCGACGGATCCCTCCGGCCTATAGGCAGGGCCGGCTCTAGGCGCCAGCAAAACAAGCGGGTGCTTGGGGCGGCACATTGCAGGGAGCCCCCCTGGAGGCCGCCCCAAGCTGGGAGACCCGCGCCCAGCTGCTCGGAGCCTTCGCCTGGCCCCGGGGCACTGGGAGGGCAGGGTGGAGCGCAGGGAGGGTGGGGAGCCTGGCCCTGGCACAGGGCGGCCGCGGCTGGTGACGCTGAGCCCGGCGGGGCAGGCTGCAGCCATGGTGGCTGCTCCCGGCTCACTGGAGCGGAGTTCAGGGGCTCGGTGGGCTCTGGGGCCCCATCCCCCGAGCGGGAAGCCACGCGGAGGCTGTCCCAAGCTAGGAGCCTGCACCTGGCCCCGGGTGCTGGGAGCTCTGTATGGGCAGCCCCTGCTGGGAAGGTGGCGTGGGGCGGCCACGGCTAATGAGGCTGAGCCCGGCGGCCTCTTCTTCACCTCCGTGAGTGCAGCCCGCCCCCCCGTGTGACCCCCCGGCCAGCCACCCCCCCCTCCCGTGCACCCTCCCTGCAACTTACCCTCCCCCCCAGCCCCCCCACCTGTGTTCTCTCCCCCCTGTGAACCCCCCTTGCCCAGCTATTCCCCCCTGGCCTGTGTGCTCCTGCCCACTGTCCCACGACCCCCCTCACCTCCTCCCTCTCTTCGTCTCCCCTGGCTTGTCCTCTGCCCAGCAACCCCACCTCCTGGCCCACTGCAACCCTGCTGGGACCCCGTCTCCTCTTCTCTCCCCCCTCCCACCTGGATCCTCATCTCCTGTCTGGCTCTCTAAACAATCCCCCCTCCCCTCCTCCTACTCTCAGGGCCCTGAACTCTCCCCTCCCTCCTCCCCCTCCCACACACACACCTGCCCAGGAACCCAGCCCCCTTGTGCTGTGTCCTGACAACGTCACCCCTGCCTGGGACCCAGGTGATTCTCCCTCCCCCTTTGTCTGAGGAAAGGGAACTCTGGTGTCCCAGCGCCCGTGAACCCAAGTCCCTTCCTGTCTGGGGCAGGAGCCCTTCATTGCAATTGGAATTGTGATCCCATTGAAATAGGCTTTGAAATAATAGACCTTTAAAATTAAATTAAAAATTGTTATGGCCTAAATTTATCAGAACCTATTTAAATAACTTATGAATTAAATTTAAAAATTAAATAGAACATGTCTCCTGTCAACTTTTAAAGAAATTCTACCAGTTCACTAGTGTAAGTGCCCAGAACCAGTGTTTACATCAGCAGTAGCTTCTTCTGCACGTGAAGAGAGAATGTTTTTAGCACTTTGGCTTATTCAGCTAATTCAATTCAATTATTAGTTCATTCACCTTTGCAAAACCGAGAGTTGACAAAGCAGAAAAACTTGTTTTCCTCTTCTCTCAGTAAAAAACTGGTTATGAAAGCGTTCTTACAGCGTGAAGAACATGATGACTAGAATTGAGCAATTAAATTCACTATGGATATTTGTTTAATAAATTAATTTTAGACGCAAAATGTGTTTGGATACTTATTTGATGTGTGTCCTTCACATTTAAGGTAGTTTTATTTCATACAAAAATTAAATGCTGGTTTTGTTTATTTTAAATAGAATTTCCATCCGGACAGAAGTAGATGCAAATCATATGTTTTAAAAAAAGTAGCCACCACTTAGCAAACAATAAATGGGGTAAAACCTGTCTCTTAAGTGTTCCTATTACACACCATTTTGTAATAGATGTAATCAGATTCTTAATTTTTACATTTTTATTCTGAGTTACACAATTATTTGGGCATTTATTTAGTTGGTAGCTGTACTGAGTGTATTCTCCTGGTTAGTAAATAGAAGCACCAAATTTGGCATAGTTATATTTAGATGTAAATCAACATGTTGTAAAGGTTGCTAATCAATAAGACTCAACCATCCTTTAGGAAAATATTTTAAAAGTATAATTTAAATGATTAGGCTCATTTAAACCTAGGTTTTCTGCTTGCCAGTTTAAATCATTATTAAAATTAGAGATTTAAATCAAAGCTATTTAAATCAATCCACCCTGCTTCAGCGGCTGTTTGGTCCATCCCTGAAGGAGAAAGTACAGGGCTGTGTTCATAGAATAGGTCCTAGGCTAGTGGGGTTTTGTTGTCTGGTGCCTGTCTTGTTCTGGACAGTTGAGCTGGGGAATTGAATTCTCTTAATCCCTTTGAAGTGTTTCATTGGATAGTGAGGCTGATTCTTGTCCATGGACACCAAGAGTTGGACAGCTTATGTGTTGGGGTTGGAGTCTGAGTGATTATAAGGCTTCTAATAATAAAATCCCTTTGCAGAGTGAGGAGTGGGACCGGGACTCCAGCACAAGGTGATGTGAACAGCTGCATGCTTTGGAAGTCTTTAACTGGCTTGCTGTGGATGAACCTGCCCGCCCACTGTCCTCACATGGGGCGTCCCTGGCGCTCTCCTAGGAGATGAAAATGCCCCAGGGTTTGGGCTCCCCCTGACGCGTGCACCCCACCCCCCAGGAAGCCGCACAAGCTGCATTTGTACGCGCATCCCCAGCAAGCCGTGCAAGCTGCATTTGCACACACACCCCCAGCAAGCCGTGCAAGCTGCATTTGCACACACATCCCCAGCAATCCATGCAAGCTGCATTTGCACGCGCACCCCCAGCAAGCCGTACAAGCTGCATTTGCACGCGCATCCCCAGCAATCCATGCAAGCTGCATTTGCACGCGCACCCCCAGCAAGCCGTGCAAGCTGCATTTGCATGCGTACCCCCAGCAAGCCGTGGAAGCTGCATTTGTGTGCAGACCTTCCCCGGACAAAGAAAAGTGTGTGGGGGAGGACAGCCAAAAAAATGTTTGCTCGGGGAGGCAAAAAACCTAGAGCTGGCCTGCCTATAGGCCTGGCCCCCCCAGCCCAGCAAGTCCGAGTCACCCCTACAGCCAGGTGGGCTCTGTCTGATCTCTTTGTCCCGATCAGCCCCCCCGTCTTCCAGCCAAGCCTCCAATATCCTCCCCCCCCACAGCCCCACGCTGCCCATTGTCTTCTGTCCCTGTCACCAGGGTCGCCTATGCCCCTCTTCTCCTCCCCCCGGTCCATTGTCCCCCCTCGCTGAAACCAGCTGGGTCAGTCTCTGAGGTCTCCCATCCACAGCCCATTGGCCTCTGTGACGGACCGGGCCGTGTCTGGGCACAGCTGAGGGCATCCGCTCAGGGCGAATTGCTCAAACCCGGGGCTCCTTACAGCCCCCCCGACTGGTGACCTCTCCAAACAGGCCACAAACCAGTCCCACCGAGCGCTCCAGCAGCCTGCCTGAAGCCTCCCGAGCAAAACCCCTCCGACACCCCAGCAATATCCGTGCCCCAGATGGCCCCGGGCCTCATACACGGGTGGGGGGTCCTAGCACCCAATCCCACCTACCCCAAACAAGTCCTGTCCAGTTCCAAGAAACCAGCCACAGATCCCTGGTCAATTTACCCTCTGGACCTTACCCACAAATCTCGCTGGGCCAATCCTTTAGCATCTAACAACTAAAGGTTTATTAACACAAGAAAGAAAAGCATGAGAGTAAGGTTATTAAAGTACAGTACGTTACATGCACCGAATCTCCCAGTCCTCGATGCAGGCTCTAGAAGAGATGTTGCAGCTGCTGGTTTAAAAGTTCTTGTTGCACATCCTACGATCAGGATGGGTTCACAGGTCTTCCAGGCTCTTCAATCCCTGCAGTGCTGCCTCTGGGATGAAGTGCTGAGCTGAGAACCAAAATGGCATCGACCACATGGCCTCTTTATACTCCTTCCTGGCCTCTTCTAGTATGTAGCAGGTCACCTGGTCCTCAGCCTCTCTCTGCTGGCCGCTCTTAGATGTCCGCCCTCATGCTTTAGGTGTGTCCGTGGCCCATTGAGAGCCATTGTTCCACAGGGCCTGGCTAATCAGCTTGTCCATAGCAATGCTCAACCACATTCAGAGAAATATTCAGCTTCCACACAGATTACAGATTCCTACCTACACACAGACATTCTACACTCACATCAATAGTGTACACAGGATCAGCAAACAATAAGCTCCCATTCAACACCCCACATGGCCCCCTTTTATACCATTGTTGGGGCCAGCACCCCCACCTATGGGTGCAGCCATGATCTGGCTGCTTCCCTCAAATTCCAGTAACGTGACCGCCTCTGTCACATTATTGGATTTTAAGGGGAGCAAACAGATCACTGCTACATCCATGGGGGGTGCCCCAAATTCTGTACAAAGGGGGCGTGGGAGGTGTTGGATGGAAGCTCATGTTCGACTGATCCTGTGTATGACACTTGTGTACGTGTGTGAGTCTGTATGTGGGCTCTGTGCTTGTACCGGGAATGTTCTCTGTCGGTGGGAGCAATGGGCCTGGACTGCCTGTTGTGAGGAAGGATTGTTCAGTGACTGGCTGAGCCAACTAGCCCTGCTCCATGGACAGTGGCTCTCGACGCAGCCAATACACACCTGAGGGATGCAGCTGGAAACCTGCAGACCGGCCAGTGCCTAATGGCTACTTGCATGTGACACAGAGATAGGTCACTTGATCATGTGACCAGCGCCAGCTTGGGAGACACCAGAGATATAAAGTGCCATGAGGCCGTCTCCATCTTGTCTCCAATCTTGCTACTGATCCCAGAAGCAGCCATGCGAGGGCCAGTGAGCGGGAAGGATTCCTGACCCATCCTGACATAGGATGCACACCAGAGACTTCCAGCAGTTTGGAACATCTCTGCTGAGAGCCTGCATCAAGGACCTGGTGACTGGTGCATGTCATGTGCTCTCCTTATCAACCTCACTCTCCACCTTTTCTTTCGTTAATAAACCTTTAGATTTTAGATTAGAAAGGATTGGCCCAGCGTGCTCCTGTGGGTAAGATCTAAAGTGTAAATTGTGCCTGTGCTCTTTGGGGCTGGGAGGACCCGTTCTGGGTAGGTGAGATTGGGTTCTAGAACCCCTCACCTGTGTGCAGGCCTGGGGCTGATTGTGGCTCAAGGAGAGCTGGGGTGTCTGAGGGGTTTTGCTCGTGAGGCTTCCTGCTGGCCAGATTGGCAGCTGGAGTGCTCGGTGTGACTGGGTTGTGGCCTGTTTGGGAAAGGTCTCCAGTCGAGGGCTGTAAGCCCTGGAAAGGAGTCCAGGAGAGCTGGCGGTATTTTAAAGAATCCTTATTAAATGCACAGGAAGAAACCACCCCAATGCGCAGCAAGAAAAGCAAATATGGTAGGCGACCGGATTGGCTTACCGGGGACATCAAGCCTGTGACTCAGCGACCAGGGACAGCTAACAGGGAGTTTAGAGGGGGAGGTTAGAGGGCACTAGTGACTTCTGACCTTCTTTAAAACATAACTCTTAGAATAATCTATATTCCAGAGGTTTAAAAAGAATCCCAGTTTATACTTAAACTTATTCATTAGACAGAAGCCCAGAGTGGGGGCTATCCTGTTTATTGTGTCGAGTGTAACATGTATGATTACCTGCCCTGTGGGCGTGTGGCATACGTGTGCACCCGTTGCAAGGAGCTCCTGACCCTCAGAGAATGAGTTCGGGCTTTGGAGGCCAGGGTGGCTGAACTGGAGGAGCTAAGGGAGGTAGAGAACTATGTTGATAGACTTTCCGGGACACTGTAGTACTGTCCCACCTCCAGTCTGAGAGCCCCAGTGCTCTTAAGGAGGATGAAAGTCTCAAGGGAAAAGAGCATTCAATGGGAACAGAGGGAAACCATCCCGTAGTTGGAACCCTCCTCCCAGAGGATGTTGCGGTATCTTCTCGAACTAGGGATACCTCTGAGGGGGAGGGAATGCCAGTTAGGAAGAGGCAGGTGTTAGTAGTGGGTGATTCGATCATTAGAAACATAGATAGTTGGGTTTGCGATGACCGGGAGAACCGTATGGTCACTTGCCTGCCTGGTGCGAAGGTTGCGGATCTCTCGAGGCATCTAGATAGACTTATGTGTAGTGCTGGGGAGGAGCCGGTGGTCGTGGTACATGTCGGTACCAATGACATAGAGAAGGGTAAGAGAGATGTCCTGGAGGCCAAATTTAGGCTGCTGGGAAAGAGACTGAAATCCAGGACCTCTATGGTGGCATTCTCGGAAATGCTTCCAGTTCCGCGCGCAGGGCCAGGTAGGCAGGCAGAGCTTCAGAGTCTCAATGCGTGGATGAGACGATGGTGTAGGGAAGAGGGGTTGGATTTATTAGGAACTGGGGACACTTTTGGGAGAGGGGGAGCCTATACAGGAAGGATGGGCTCCACCTAAACCAGGGTGGAACCAGACTGCTGGCACTAAATGTTAAAAAGGCCATAGAGCAGTTTTTAAACTAAGAGATGGGGGAAAGCCGATTGGTGCGGAGATGCACGTAAATCGGAGGGAGACTTCTCTTAGAGGAGAATCCATTGATAGAGATTCTCTAAGCTGTAGTCGGAAAGAGAGGAGGGGAGAGGGCAAACCATGGGCCAGAGCAGACAAACAACCGCATCCAAAGGAATCCAATGCATCAGGGAAGGGCAGACAAATAAGCAGTGGCAAATTTTTAAAGTGCTTCTACACAAATGCTAGGAGTCTGACTAATAAGATGGGTGAACTAGAGTACCTAGTATTAAATGAGGAGATTGACATAATAGGCATCACTGAAACCTGGTGGAATGAGGAAAATCTGTGGGACACAATCATACCGGGATATAAAATATATCGAAAGGATAGAGCAGGCCGGGTGGGTGGCGGAGTGGCACTGTATGTGAAAGATAATGTAGAATTGTGACGTAGTGGGAGGTAACCTGCTAACTCTCTGGCTGCTGTCTGTAGCACCACCGAGCAGACAAGCAATGAGTCACTATGCAAAGAGGGTATCCCAACTGGTTTGGCCAGCTGACCCCCATGGAGAGGAACAAAGGAAGGTGGATGCTGCCCTGGCTGGGGGCAGGGCTGGAGGAGAGTGAGTTAGTTCCTGGCTGGAAAGCAGGGGAGAAGGAGCTGGGGAGGGGGCTGGGATTCCCCTATCTCAAGGGGGGGGCACTGAGGCCTCTTAGCCCCAGTTCCTGTAACCAGATTACATCTGTGCTGTGCTGTATCCTGGAGGAGCAATAAACCACCCTCAATTCTACTGGCTGGTGGAGTCTGTTTGTGCCATTTCGGGCTGCAGGAGACGGGGGACCCCCAACACGCCATCACAAGAATCAAATGAAATAAAAATATTAAGTGAATCAACATGTTCAATAGAATCGCTATAGATAGTAATTCTATGCTCCAATAATAAGAAATTAGCAGTAGGGATATATTACCGACCACCTGACCAGGACAGCGATACTGACATTGAAATGCTGAGGGAGATTAGAGAGGCTATGTGACATAGTGGGGGTATTGGGCTGCTTTCTAAGCTGGCTCTGTGGTAACCCCACTGGCTGCTGCCGGTACCACAGCCCAGAAGGACAGGGAGTGAGACATTATGCAAAGAGGGTCTCTCAACCTGTCCGACCAGCTACCCCCCCAAGGAGAGAAACAAAGGAAGGTGGATGCTGCCCTGGTCGGGGGGCAGGGCTGGAGGAGAGTGACTTAGGTTTCTGTCTGGGAGCATGGAGGAAGCAGCCTCAGCAACAGGCTGGGGGGTTTAGAAGCCGGACCCCCCCCATATCAAGGGGGGTTGAGGCATCGTAGGCCTGCCATGTAACCAGATGACATCTGTGCTGTGCTGTATCCTGGGGAGGCAATAAACTCCCTCTATTCTACCGGCTGGTGGAGTCTGTTCACGACATTTCGGGGGTGCAGGAGACGGGGGAACCCCAACGCGTCGTCACACTCAAAATAAAGAACTCTATAATAATGGGGGATTTTAATTACCCCCATATTGACTGGATACATGTCACCTCAGGAAGAGAAGTGGAGATAAAATTTCTCAATGGCTTAAATGACTGCTTCTTGGAGCAGCTGGTACAGGAACCCACAAGGGGAGAGGCAATTCTTGATTTAGTCCTGAGTGGAGCACAGGATCAGGTCCAGGAAATAACCGTTACAGGACCGCTTGGGAATAGTGACCGTAATATAGTAACATTCAACATTCCTGTGGTGGGAAGAACACGTCAGCAGTCCAGCATCCTGGCATTTAATTTCAAAATGGGGAATTACACAAAAATGAGGAGGTGAGTTAAACAAAAATTAAAAGGCACAGTGACTAGAGCCAAATCCCTGAAAGCTGGATGGAAACATAATAGAGGCCCAACTTAAATGTATACCCCAAATTAAAAAACATAGCAAGAGACCTAAAAAAGAGTCACCGTGGCTTAACCACCATGTAAAAGAAGTAGTGAGGGACAAAAAGGCATCTTTTAAGAAGTGGAAGTCCAATCCTAGTGAGATAAATAGAAAGGAGCATAAACACTGTCAAATCAAGTGTAAAAATGCAATAAGAAAAGCAAAAAAAAAAAAGATTTTGAGGAACAGCTAGCCAAAAACTCAAAAAGAAATAACAAAATGTTTTTTAAGTACATTAGAAGCAGGAAGCCTGCTAAAACCTGTGGGTCCCCTAGATGATCGAGCTATAAAAGGAGCAATCAAGGACGATAAAGCCATTGTGGAGAAACTAAATGATTTCTTTGCTTCAGTCTTCATGGCTGAGGACGTTAGGGAGATTCCCAAATCTGCACCGTCCTTTGTGGGTGATGAATCTGAGGAACTGTCCCTGATTGAAGTGTCATGAGAGGAGGTTTTGGAAAAAATAGAAAAACCTAATGTTAACAAATCTCCGGGGCCGGATGGCATTCACCCAACGGTTCTAAAAGAACTCAAATGGGAAATTGCTGAACTGTTATCTGTGGTTTGTAAACTATCCCTGAAATTGGCTTCCGTACCTAATGACTGGAAGGTAGCCAACGTGACACCAATATTTAAAAAGGGCTCTAGAGGCGATCCTGGCAATTACAGAGCGGTAAGTCTAACTTCAGTACCGGGCAAATTAGTCGAAACAATAGTAAAGAATAAAATTGTGAAGCATGTAGAAGAACATAATTTGTTGGACAAAAGTCAACATGGCTTCTGTAAAGGGAAATCCTGTCTTACTAATCTGTTAGGGTTTGTCTACACTACCCTCCTAGTTCGAACTAGGAGGGTAATGTAGGCATACCGCACTTGCAAATGAAGCCCGGGATTTGAATTTCCCGGGCTTCATTTGCATAAGCGGGGAACCGCCATTTTTAAAACCCTGCTGGTTCGAACCCCGTGCAGCGCGGCTACACGGGGCACGAACTAGGTAGTTCGAACTAGGCTTCCTAGTTCGACCTGTCATTACTCCTCATTTCACGAGGAATAACAGTGTGTAGACATACCCTTAGAGTTCTTTGAAGAGGTTAACAAACATGCAGACAAGGGGGATCCAGTAGATATAGTATACCTGGACTTTCAGAAAGCCTTTGACATGGTCCCTCACCAAAGGCTCTTGTGTAAATTACATGGCCATGGGCTAAGAGGGAAGGTCCTTTCTTGGATTGAGAACTGGTTAAAAGACAGGAAACAAAGGGTAGGAATAAATGGTAAATGTTCGGAATGGAGAGGGGTAACTAGTGGTGTCCCCCAAGGGTCAGTCCTGGGACCAATCCTTTTCAACTTATTCATAAATTATGTGGAGAAAGCGGTAAGCAGTGAGGTGGTAAAGTTTGCAGATGATACCAAACTGTTTAGGATAGTCAAGACAGAAGCAGACTGTGAGGGACTCCAAGAAGATCTCACCAAACTGAGTGATTGGGCAACAAAATGGCAAATGAAATTTAATGTGGATAAGTGTAAAGTAATGCACATCGGGAAAAATAACCCCAACTAGACGTACAGTATGATGGGGGCTAATTTGGCTATGACAAATCAGGAAAGAGATCTTGGAGTTATTGTGGACAGTTCTCTGAAAACTTCCATGCAGTGTGCAGCGGCGGTCAAAAAGGCAAATAGGTTGCTAGGAATTATTAGGAAAGGGATAGAAAATAAGACCCAGAATATCTTACTGCCCCTGTATAAAACGATGGTACGCCACATCTTGAATAATGTGTATGGATGTGGTCTCCTCACCTCAAAAAGATATTTTGGCCTTGGAAAGGGTTCAGAAAAGGGCAACTAAAATGATTAGGGGTTTGGAACGGGTCCCATATGAGGAGAGGTTAAAGCGACTGGGACTTTTCAGTTTAGAAAAGAGGCGACTGAGGGGGATATGATAGAGGTCTATAAAATCATGAGTGGTGTGGAGAGGGCTGATAAAGAAAAGTTATTTATTTGTTCCCTAAATAGAAGAACTAAAGGACACCAAATGAAATTAATGGGGAGCAGATTTAAAACTAACAAGCGAAAGTTCTTCTTCACACAGCGTGTAGTCAACCTGTGGAACTCCTCGCCAGAGGAGGCTGTGAAGGCTAGGACTATAATAGAGTTTAAAGAGAAGCTAGATATTAGGAAAAACTATTTCCCTAGGCGGGTGGTGAAGCACTGGGCTGGGTTCCCTAGGGAAGTAGTGGAGTCTTCATCCCTAGAGGTGTTTAAGTCTCGGCTTGACAAAGCCCTGGCTGGGTTGGTTTAGTTGGGATTGGTCCTGCCGTGGGCAGGGGGCTGGACTTGATGGCTCCCGAGGTCTCTTCCAGTTCTATGGTTCTAGGATTCTGATTCACCCTGAGCTCCAGTTCTGGGCTGTTCCCTGCACCAACAAACTCCCCCTCCCCCTTGTCACATTTAACCAGTAACATCCCAGGGCACTGAGCGCCCCCTGTCTGCAGCCCCCTGAACCCTCAAAACTCCCCACTTCCTCACACCTCCCGCCCGTCGAGACTGAACTGAGCAGGGTCGCTCAGCCAGTGGCCTGGGGAAGGCCAGGCCCCGCTATGGGACAGGGCATCAGCCGTGACCTTGGCTCTCCCCTTGACATGGACCCTCCCTGGCGTCGCCCTGCAGGAGCCGGCTCCGCCTCAGCAGCTTGGCCTTGGCCCCTTCGTCTGGTGCAGCCAGGTCGGGGGGCGGGGTCGGTTACACCGTGAAACGCCGCCCAAACCGATACGGCTGCAGCTTTCAAAAGCCCCCCCCCCCCCCCCCCCGGGCCAGGCATCCTGCTCTCTGGCTGCATCGTGCGGCTCCTGGGCAGCAGCTCCTTGCTCAGTACACGGCAGGGTGTCGCTCCCCCTTGCACACCAGGCTTCCTGCCTCTTCGCGCCCTGGCCAGGCCCATGAGCTCAGGGGGCTTCTCCCAGAAGGTCAGGACACCCTCCACTGCCGACACGCCGTCCAGAGAGGCCTCCCCCTCCTGTTTCTCCCTCCTCGGGTCTAGGGGCCCCTCACCAGTCTCCCTGCAGGCCAACAGTAGGTGGGGTAAGTCCTTGTCCAGGCCTGCGGGTGCTGGGCTGTGACGTAGTGGGGGGGAACTTGCTGGTTTCTATGGTCTGTGGTAACCCCACTGGCTGCCGTGGGGACCGCGGCCCAGAAGGACAGGCCATGAGTCATTATGCAAAGGGTGTGTCAACCTGTCTGACCAGCCACCCCCCATGGAGAGGAACAAAGGAAGGTGGATGCTGCCCTGGCTGGGGGGCAGGGCTGGAGGAGAGTGAGTTTCTGTCTGGGAGCATGGAGGAAGCAGCCTCAGCAAAGGCTGGGGGGGTTTAGAAGCCGAGACCCCCCCCATATCAAGGGCGGCTGAGGCATCCTAGGCCTACCCTGGAACCAGATGACGTCTGTGCTGTGCTGTATCCTGGAGAGGCAATAAACCACCTCTATTCTACCGGCTGGTGGAGTCTGTCCGTGCCATTCTGGGGGTGCAGGAGGCAGGGGACCCCAACGCGCCGTCACATGGGCCATAAAGGTTTTAGCATTCGCTTCAGCATCCCATTGAACAGCTCCATCGGCCCGTTGGACTGGGGGGTGATACTGGACCCGCACTCCTCCCACAGGCGCCGGAGCAGGGCCGACATGAAGCTGGCCCCCGGTCTGTAAGGAACTCCTTGGGGAACCCCACCCTGCTGAGAATGGTCCACGTCTGCCACCGCGCCTGCCTCCATTGAGGGCAGAGCCACGGCCTCGCGGTAGCGCAGGGTTGGGCAAGATTTTGGCAAGTGGTTGAGGGCCGCACTTCACGCTACTAATGGAGATGCAGGGTCTGGGGTGGAGGTTGGGTGCACAGGGGAGCTTGGGAAGGGACTGGGGTGCAGGAGGGAGACTGGAGTCTGGGAGGGAGTTGGGATGCGGCAGGCGGTTGTGACCTAGGGCAGGGGACTGGAGTGCAGGCGTTTGGGATGTGACCTGGGTAGGAGGGGATTGTGATCTGGGGCAGGAGATTGGGGGCGCAGATCTGGGAGGGGGTGTGGGTGTCAGAGGGGGACAGAGGGTTTGGGTATGTTGGGGGGGTGGGGCAGCGAGTTGGGGCAGGAAAGGGCTGCGGTGCCAGAAGCAGGCTGTGGCCAAGAGAGAGACTTGTCAGCTGCCAAACTAGCCCACCTGCCTGCAGAGTTAAAATGTTTCCCAGCCAGCCTGCCTGGCCATGTGCTTCATGAAAACTGAGCCAGGAGAGGGAGGCCTGGTTCTTCCTTGCTGCCCATTCTCCAACAAGCAGCTCCCATTGGCCGGTTTCTGCCAGAAACCGGCCAATGGGAATGTGCTGGGGCGGGGTGGCTCCTGAAACGTCCCCCCTTCCGTCCAGTTTTAACACAGAAAGGGTCCTGCAGCCCTGATTTTGCCCAGCTGGAGCGGTGCCGGAGCCTGCCTGGGGCTCCCTGCTGCCTCCGCCGGCCGGGTCCGGGGAACGTTCTGGGGCGCGATGGATTCCCTGGCCAGGCCGGCGTATGATTCAGGAGGTTGCATTTGCTACTGGCTCAGTGAAATCGAATTGTGGCCCAACCCACCAGCTGGGGTGTCTGCTCTGTGTTCTGAGGCGGGGCTCATGGTCATGGGCCCTCAGAACAGCACCCTGCTACCCCCCATCATGCTACTTACATGTGATCCTGTCCCCATCATGCTAGTTACATGTGATCCTGTCCCCATCATGCTAGTTACACAAGGGCCCTCACGGGAAAATCAGGACATGGCACAAAAGATCCCCCCTTTGAAATCCCTCCGGGGGGAGGTGCCCTCTTCCGTACCCTGCCCGGGGGAGCGCTGACCCCTCTCCTGCTTGGGACCAGCCCCACCCAGGACCGTGCTGCAGGAAGGTTTGTCTGCAGCTGCAGAGCAGGGCACCGGTTCCCTTTGGCGCCTCAGTCTGCCCCCCAGCAGCCAGGAAGCCATGAGATCCTCAGCTGAGTGCCTCTGCGGCCTCCGGCACTTCTGCTTTCTCACCGAGATTGCAGCACCTGCCAAGCCCGACGCCCACGGGTCCCTGGGGGGAGGGAAGCGAAACATTCTGCTCAAGGCAAGGAGAAGGAAGCTGAGCAAGCAAAAGAGCCAGGCCACGGGAGGGGCCAGTCGCTGTGATGCCGAGGGGGAGTTGTAGCCCCGTGTTCACTCTGTTGTTACATTTACGGCTTGCTGCATTGTGTGTGTGCCTCAGTTTCCTCTGGGCACTACAGCACTGTCTGTATAAGGGGGTGGGCTGGGTGTGACTCACTGGGGAAGTATGTTCAGTCTCTCACAGCCTGAGGCCCAGGTGACAGGCAATAACCCCTTGGGCCTGGAAGGAGGACAAAGGGCAGGCGGGGCTGACACCAGGCTGGGGGGTGGGTCAGGAGGGCCCAGGGGAATAAGGCCTCCTGGACCCTGTGCTAGCATCGATCTTGTGCTGCGCTGGGGCCCTGTGGACAATAAACCTTCCGTTCTACCAACCGGCTGAGAGTCACATCAGGCTGCGGACGGGGGTGCAGGGTCGGGAAGTCCCCAGGCCAGGTGGCAAAAGGGGGCGCACCCAACAGGAGCTGCTCTGAGGAAAGCCGGTGAGAATCAGGCAACTGGCAGGGTGGGGAGTAAGTGGGAGGTTAATGGGGGCACCTTGCAGTGGCGATCGGCACCAGCCAGGAGGGTATGGAGCACTGTACCAGCCCTGGGAGCAGGGGGGCGCTGCACCAGCCCTGGGAGTTGGGGGGGGGCACTGCACCAGCCCTGGGAGTCGGGGGAGGGGGGGCACTGCACCAGCCCTGGGAGTCGGGGGAGGGGGGCATTGCACCAGCCCTGGGAGTCGGGGGAGGAGGGGGGCACTGCACCAGCCCTGGAGTCGGGGGGGGGGGGGCATTGCACCAGCCCTGGGAGTCGGGGGAGGAGGGGGCACTGCACCAGCCCTGGGAGTCGGGGGGGGGGGCACTGCACCAGCCCTGGGAGTCGGGGGAGGAGGGGGCACTGCACCAGCCCTGGGAGTCGGGGGGGGGGGGGCATTGCACCAGCCCTGGGAGTCGGGGGAGGAGGGGGGCACTGCACCAGCCCTGGGAGTCGGGGGAGGGGGGCATTGCACCAGCCCTGGGAGTCGGGGGAGGAGGGGGGCACTGCACCAGCCCTGGGAGTCGGGGGGGGGGGGCATTGCACCAGCCCTGGGAGTCGGGGGAGGAGGGGGCACTGCACCAGCCCTGGGAGTCGGGGGGGGGGGGCACTGCACCAGCCCTGGGAGTCGGGGGAGGAGGGGGCACTGCACCAGCCCTGGGAGTCGGGGGGGGGGGGGCATTGCACCAGCCCTGGGAGTCGGGGGAGGAGGGGGGCACTGCACCAGCCCTGGGAGTCGGGGGAGGGGGGCATTGCACCAGCCCTGGGAGTCGGGGGAGGAGGGGGGCACTGCACCAGCCCTGGGAGTCGGGGGGGGGGGGGCATTGCACCAGCCCTGGGAGTCGGGGGAGGAGGGGGCACTGCACCAGCCCTGGGAGTCGGGGGGGGGGGGCACTGCACCAGCCCTGGGAGTCGGGGGAGGAGGGGGCACTGCACCAGCCCTGGGAGTCGGGGGGGGGGGGGGCACTGCACCAGCCCTGTTTGGCTTCACTATGCTATTTTAGCCTTGGGCTCTGTTCCTAGCAGTGACACCGTGCAGGACCTTAGCTCACTGCACAACAGGAGACAGCGCCAGGGCTCTAGTGCAGGGCAGACAAGGCATGTGGTTCCCATCCTGTTCCCTTCCAGTCACATGAGACCCGGGTTTGGCTCCCAAAACTGCAACCCTTGTGCTAACTTCACACACACTCCCCCCCCCCCCCCCCCCCCCCCAGCCAGACGTGCCAAAGCCCCAGGAATGGAGGCTGGTCAGAACTGACAAACGTTGGCCAGGGCACAGGCCACCCCCTCGCCTTTCGCTGACCTGCTCCAGCTTTGAAACTTTACTGTGAAAGCAAAAGTGGCTTTTAACCGTCCTAACTCACAGGCCACAAGCTCAGCAGCGAAACCAAGTCCCCCTCCTTCCCCCTTTGCTTAGTCATTTGCATGTAACAGTCCCCTTCCCACGGGGCCTGGCTCTGCCTCTGCTGCCCGGCCGCTCGCGCCCAGGTGCGGGGGGTTGGACTGTGCTTGGCTGGGCTCTCCCGCCCTTTTCCCCGGTGTTTTGGGGGGTTCGGTAGTTTTTGTTAAACGATCTGGCGACCCTAGACCCTGGGTCAGGAGCACACGGCGGGCGGGGACCCCCACCCCAGGGGGAGGGCGGGGGCGGCCCCAAGCCTGGGGGGGCAGGCGGGGGCGGCCCCAGGCCCGGAGGGGGGGGCCAGGCGAGGGCGGGGGCGGCCTCAGGCCTGGGGGGGGCGGGTGAGGGCGGGGGCGGCCCCAGGCCCGGAGGGGGGGGCCAGGCGAGGGCGGGGGCGGCCTCAGGCCTGGGGGGGGGGCGGGCGGGCGAGGATTCCCAGCCCCTCCCCCCAGCGCTGCAGATGCCTGGGCTGGGGTGCAGAGGGCACAAGCCTCCCACCACGTGCTCCGAGCGCTGGAGTCTGGGTCATGTGACGGGTTCGTCACATGACTCCCGGGAATTCCCGCGGGCGGCTCTGACCACCACGTCCCACCCCTTTGTGGGCAACAACCAGTAGGAGCCGGGAAAGCTCCGCCCCTGGCCAATCAGAAGCAGGGGGCGGGACTAGCGCCTGGAGGGACCTTTACGCTGCTGCACCGGTCGGGAGCTGGCGGGGCTGGAGCGAAGCAGCCTCAGGTGCGGGGGGGAGCGCTGGGGGGAGGGGGCGCTGCCAGGCTGGGGGGGGGGTGCTGGGGGGAGGGGGCACTGCCAGGCTGGGAGGGGGCGCTGGGGGGAGGGGGCACTGCCAGGCTGGGGGGAGTGCTGGGGGGAGGGGGTGCTGCCAGGCTGGGAGGGGGCGCTGGGGGGAGGGGGCGCTGCCAGGCTGGGGGGGCGCTGGGGGGAGGGGGCGCTGCCAGGCTGGGGGGGGTGCTGGGGGGAGGGGGCGCTGCCAGGCTGGGAGGGGGCGCTGGGGGGAGGGGGCGCTGCCAGGCTGGGGGGGCGCTGGGGGGAGGGGGCACTGCCAGGTTGGGGGGGCACTGCCAGGCTGGGGGGGTGCTGGGGGGAGGGGGTGCTGCCAGGCTGGGAGGGGGCGCTGGGGGAGGGGGCGCTGCCAGGCTGGGGGGGCGCTGGGGGGAGGGGGCACTGCCAGGTTGGGGGGGGTCCTGGGGGGAGGGGCGCTGCCAGGCTGGGAGGGGGCGCTGGGGGGAGGGGGTGCTGCCAGGCTGGGAGGGGGCGCTGGGGGGAGGGGGTGCTGCCAGGCTGGGAGGGGGCGCTGGGGGGAGGGGGCGCTGCCAGGCTGGGGGGGCGCTGGGGGGAGGAGGTGCTGCCAGGCTGGGAGGGGGCGCTGGGGGGAGGGGGCGCTGCCAGGCTGGAGGGGGACGCTGCCAGGCTGGGGGAGGTGCTGGGGGGAGGAGGTGCTGCCAGGCTGGGGGGGCGCTGCCAGGCTGGGGGATGCCAGGGGGAGCGGGGCGCTGCCAGCTGGGGGCGGTGCTGGGGGAGGGGGCGCTGCCAGGCTGGAGGGGGCGCTGGGGGGGAGGGGGCACTGCCAGGCTGGGGTATGCTGGGGGAGGAGGTGCTGCCAGGCTGGGGGGGGTGCTGCCCAGCTCGGGGCTGTCTATGTGACTTGCTGCCCTAGGTACGGGGGCCTGGTGGTGCAGGGGGTGTTGGGCTGGGGAGCCCTGGTGGCTTTGGATGGGGGGCGGGCACGTGGCACCCCATGGCTGGGGGTGGGTTGGAGCCAGGACTCTGAGAGTTGTGCTGGCAAAGCGCGCGGTGGCATGGTGAGCCCCCTCCCCTCTGGCATGGGCCAAGGTCTCCTCGTGGCCGTGGCGCGGGGGGGGCTGGCAGTTTGCTCCGGAGCCGAGCGTGACCCATGGTGCTGAGTGACTGGCCAGGGGACCCCAGTGGCCTCGCCCTGCGCTGGGAGGGAGGTGCCCGTGGCCGGCTGCTGCCCCGCTAGGCCAGCTCTTTGCTGAGGGGGAAGGCTGCTGTCACGGCCCACGCTCAGGGCTCTTCTGTTCCTGACTCCGCCTCTGAGTTGCTGCAGCACCTTGGCGGGCCAGCCCTGTGCCTCAGTTTCCCTCTCTGTAGTGGTGTTGGGTGCTGTCCTCCCCAGGTCTGCGTGGCCTACAAGGGGGTGCTGCTCAGGGCGTGAGGTGTGACCAGCCCAGCCATGAAGCACCTGCCCTAGGCAGACACTGGCTGCTAGAGATGGCCTGAGACGGGCGCGCTCTGCCAAAATTGCCCTTTCCCTGGCAGGGTCTGGCTCACGGCCTGGGGTGGGTCTGCCGGTGTCCCTGGGGTCGGTGGGGGCCGGCCCCCTTCCTGAGGGCCAGTGGCCTGGCTGGGTCTCTGGCCAAAGGAGGGGGCTGTGCAGCAGGCAAAGGAGCCCAGGCTAGGGGGAGGGGTGCTCTGTCCTCCCACCCCAGGGGTCCCCTGGCTGCTTCCCAATCAAATGGAGACCCGGGTCCCTGCCCAGAGAGTGAGCCAACGTGCCAGCTCTCTCCTGGCACAGCCGTGCCGGCTGGGGGCGACCCCTCCCCGCTGGTGGCCGTGCCCGGCAGGCACATGCTGTGGAGCCGAACTGCGTGGTCACCGTTTTCGGGAGCCTGTTCCCTAGGCCAGGGCGCGCCCGTGGCCTGACGCTGCAGTTTCATTTCCTTGTCCCTGGCGTGGGGGCGGTGGGCACCTCCCCTTCTCTTTGGCACTGCCCTTCTGGGAGATGGCCTGGAGCCCTCTGCGAGCCCGGTGCCACTGGTGTGGGTTCCTCTGCGCGGGCGGGATGGCTGGGGCTTGGGGCCAGGCTGGCGCTGCCGGCTGGGCTCTGCCCTGGTGCAGTAGCAAGAGGCCCGTGGGGGTGGCTGGGGGTAGCTGTGCCCTGCTCGCTGTACCCCTGCCCTGGCTCCGTTGCGGGGCTCAGCTCCGGCACAGCCGAGAAGCAGCGCGTGTCCGTGGCCGGGTTGCCACCCGTGCTCCCAGTGACTGGGCTGGGCTGCCGGACCCCCACCCGCTGCCCTGCGGCTGTGCCTGTGGGTGTCCTGGGGCCCAGCTGTCTGCTCTGGGTCTGCCTTCCCCCTTCCTGGGTTTCCTCCCTGCCCCCCCCCCTCCCTCCCCGTCATGGGGTTGGCTTCCTTCGCAGTGGGGAGAAATCCGGTGCAAACGCGGGCGTGAGAGCGAAGAGGAACTGGTGTCGCCCTCGCCCCCCCACCCTGGTGCACGCACACCGGCTGAGCTGTGCCTGCTGCCCCAGGCATGGCCCTGCCCTGCTTTGCTGTGTGTGCTCCTGGGGGGCAGGGGTGCTGTGGGGCGCCCTGGGGTTCCTTTGCACACTGGGGGGACCCAGAGCTGGGAGGACAGGCCTGTGACTTGCCTCCATCCTGTGGGCGCCGTGCCCCGGGGAGCCGTTCTCCCTGCCCGCTGCGGGGCCTGGGGAGGGGACTTGCCCGGGTCACCTGGCCGGTCAGTTTGGGGCTGGCCGTGGGGGCGCCCCACTCGGGCAGGGCTGGCGTCCTTCCAGCTGGAGCCGGGGGGAGAGGCCTGGGATTGCATGGAGTCGAGTCTGGATCCCTCTCTGCTGCCCCTTCCTGAGCCTCGGTTGGCTGGACGGGAGCCGCTCCAGTTCCCAGCTTAGCCCTGACCCTCGCTGTGCCTCAGTTTCTCCATGTGTAAAAGGGGCCTCCCCCTCCTCCGGCTGGGGGCTGCTGTTGGCTCTGCGGTGAGAGGTGCCGTGACGAGCTGGGCCCAGGCTGGGCAGTGGCGGGGGGGGGGGGGGGGGTAACCACAGCGGCACCCAGGCCGCAGGTGTCCTAGTGGAGGCTGCTCTCGGGCCCCAGGCCTGGCTGCCAGAGAGGGAGGCAGCTGACCCCCAGCTGCGCTGGTGCCTGGGCTGGCCTGTGGGCAGGGCGGTGCTGAGCCGTGTGCCCCGAGCTGGCTGCTTGGTGGCGCGGGGCCGCCGTGGCTGCGCCGCTGGGCGATGCTATCGGGGCTGCGGCTCCAGCAGGAAGTGAAAGCAGCTGGAGGCACGTGCAGCCGTGGGGCCCGGAGAGGCGGGTGCATCTCCCTCCCGTAGGGGGGGGTTCTGGACTCTGGGGGCCGGGGGCACCCCCGAGCCATGGGTGGGGGTGGAGGTGCTACCTATACAATGGGAGGTGGGGGGCTGCCTGAGCCATGGGGGGGCGGGGGCGCGGCCTGGGGGGCTGTGGTTTCCCAGGGGTTCTCTGCAGCACACAGCTGCCCCCTGCCCGCTCCCACCTGCCCTGTTTACCCGGGGAGCCGGCCCAGCAGGCCCAGGCTGAGGGAGGTGGGGCCGGGTCCCCCAGGGTGACTCCAGTCCCCGGCAGCAGGCAGGGCGCGTGGTCAGCCCCCCCCAGGCCAGCCCGGCCGGGGCCTGGGTCTCGCCCGGCTCGCTGCAGGGCCTGGCCTGGTGTTCTAACCACTGGGCCACGTTGCTCTCGCTCAGAGGGGCCTCAGGAAGCTCCCACAGGCCCAGCTGCCGCACCCAGATACCCGGCTGCCCTTTCCGCCCCTGCTGCAACCGCCTGGCCTGGCCTGTGGCCAGATCCTTGCTGGAGCCGGGAGGCGGAAGCTCCTGTCGGCTTGGACTCTGGCCCCCTCCTAGGGCTGGATCCCAGCAGCAGGCCAGGGCCTGGCCCTCTCCCCAGTGAGGCAGTGGGACCTTCTGGTGTGATGCGCGCAGGCTGGGGCCAGACAAGGGCTTGGCAGGGGCTGGGGAAGTGGCCTGTGGTGCCAGCTGGGGAAACCGAGGCAGGTGACTGACTCCACTGGTCCCCAGCCAGGTGCCCCAGGGGACGGGCAGGGCTGGGAGTGAGGGGCTGGGGGGAGCCGGGGCGCGGCGGCTGAGCAGAGGGCTGCTCCCTTGCAGGATGGGGTCGCTCGTGTGGCTGGTGCTGGTCGGAGCGGTGGCCTCCCTGCGGTGCCCGGACGGGCGGCTGTGCCCTGGGCAGGACGTCTGCTGCCGGGACCCACGAGGGGGCGGCTACGCCTGCTGCCCCCCGGCGCTGGTGAGTGTCTCTGTCACGGTCCCTGCCCGGCACTCGCCCCCCCAACCCGCTGGGTGCGGCTGGGCCGTGTGGACGGGAGCTAACGGCTCAACCTGTCCCGGCAGGCAAGCGTGCGGCGAGCGTGCTGGGGCTCTGCAGGGCGGGAGCTGCGCCGGGAGGGGGGAGCTGCGCTGGGGGCGGGAGGGGGGGTATGGCTGGGGTGGGTGCAGGAGGGGCGGGGGGCTCTGTCCCCGGGGAGCGCTGTCATTGGCTCAGCCCAGGTCCCGGCGGAAGCCTGATGCAGAACCTGCCTGTGATTTACTTCCTGCCCCCCCCCCCCCCCGGGCTGGGCCCCGGAGCAGCCTGCGCCGGCTGGGGGGGCTGAGCAGCGTCTGGTCTAGGCCCCAGGGCTGAGTCTTCTGCCACTGAGGGGTAGAAGCCGCTGGCGTCCGGGGGCCCTTGCTGTGTAGCTGCTCCCCCCACGGCGGAAGGGGCCAGCCCTCCAGCACCCTCCTGGAGCCCCCGTGGGAAGCGCTGCCCTCCATGGGTCCAGGGGGTGGAGCGCCTGCCCCCCAAGCTGTGTCTCCACCGTCTACCTCCTCCCCAGGGCTCCCTGCCCATGACCCGGACTGGCAGCGCGGCTGAGCCGGCTGGCACCGTGTGCCCCGATGGCCGGCAGTGTCCCGTGGAGTACAGCTGCCTGCGCACGTCGGCCGCCTCCTTCGGCTGTTGTCCCTTGGCGGAGGTGAGTGCCGGGCAGGGGCAGGGCCTGTGGGTTTGCTGTCCCCTCAGGGTGTTGGGCTGGGGCTGTTCTCCCTAGAGAGCTTCCTGGCCAGCTGGTTGGGACCCTTCCCGTAGGCTTCCCTGGCGCTAATGGAAATCCCTTCCACCTGCGGAACTCCCTGCTGCAGGATGCCACAGAGGCATTCCAGGGACATGCCGAGTTGTCCCCACTGCTGCTCACACAGATGGGTGTTCAGACCTCCTCCTTTGGGGCTTGAGCCTCTATGGTCAGGATGAGGCCTTCTTGGGGGACGAATTACCCCACATTTGCTACCTTGGGGCTTTTTGGTTCCCCTGGGGCTGACCCCTGCTGGAGACTGGTTATGGGGCTGGCTGGCCCCTGGTGCCCATGTGAGAGTGGAAGGTCTGGGGACAGCACGGTGCCAGGGTTTACTGCCTGCAGGCTGGACTGTAGGGCATGTCTGGGGCTCTCCCCCTGCCCTGAACTGCTTGGCCAAGGGCTGGTGTTTTCCTCTGTGTGCCCAGCCCAGCTTGATGCTGCCAGGCTGGGACGCCTTCCTCCATCGGCATGGGCGCTGCTCTGGCCTGGGGAAGCAGCGTTCTCCAGGGCTTAGAACTGGGGGCCCCCTGGGTTCTGTTCCCCAGCCTCTGCTGCTGAGTTCTGGCCCCTCCCAGTGCCTCCATTTCCCTGGAGATGGAGCTAATACTGAGCCGTCAACTTGTGGAACTCCTTGCCAGAGGATGTTGTGAGGACCAGGACTTTAACAAGGTTAACAAGAAAAAAGCAGCTGAAGTCCTGGAGGGCCAGTCCACCAGCGGCTGTGTGCCAGGCCTGGGAACGGCGACGGGAGGGATCCCTGGTCTGGTCCCTCCCTCTGGAGCGCCCGGCGTTGGCCGCTGTGGGCAGACAGGACCCGGGGCTGGATGGACCTTTGGGGGGGTCAGCTGCTTGGAGCCAGCCTCCGTCTGCCTCAGGCCCGTTCCCGCTGCCCCCGGGTCTGCTCCCAGCCCCCACTGCCTGTCCCGGGCCGGCCGTGCCCCGAGCCATCTCCTCTCTCCTCAGGCCGTGGCCTGCGCCGACGGGCGTCACTGCTGCCCCCGGGGGGCCCACTGCAGCGCCGATGGCAGATCCTGCTTCGTGCTCCCAGGTATGGGGGGGCACCGCACCTGGGCCCTGTGGCCTGGTCGGGGCGCCAGGGCTGTGCCCGATGGCGGGAGCCCTGCCTGGCTGCACTGGTGCGTTGGGGGCAGGGTTCTCTCGCTAGACCCCGTGGGCTTGGCAGTGTGGACTAGTGGGCGGAGCGGCTGGGCTTCTCCCTGCTGAGCACCAGGCGCTGGCCCTGCTTCCCGCAGGTCTCCCGACGGCAGGGGCCGTCCAGTGCCCCGACGGCAAATCCGAGTGCCCCAATGACTCCACCTGCTGCGTGATGCCCACCGGCGCCTGGGGGTGCTGCCCCATGCCACAGGTACCAGGCTCCGGAAGCGGCTGCCGGGCTCCCAGGGCGGGTATCCAGGGACCCATGGGGGTGGGGAGATGAGGCTCCCATGGGGGGACAGGGCTGGGGGGGGGGCGTGGGTTGCTGGGGGGCATGGGGCTCTGATGAAGGAGCCGATGGGGGGCAGGGCTGGGATGAAGGAGCCGTGGGTTGATGGGGGGGCGGGGTCCCTGGCAGTGCTGGCCAGAGTCCGTCTTGCAATATCCTGCTGCCACATGCCGGGGAGAGAAGGGGCCCTGCCTAGAGCCCCCCCAAGCCGGATGGCCCCTCCTGCCCATACGCAGCCCCCTCCCTACAGCCCTGCCCCCACCCCGCAGAGCTGGCCAACTGCTCTGCCCCACTGCGCATTGCCCCACGGGGCTGCCCAGCCACCTCTCCTGCCCACATGTAGCCCCCACCTCCTGCAGCCCTGTTCCCACCCCCTGTGGCTGGCCACTCCCCCCTTTCCACCCCCCAGTACTGTCCCCTTGGGAGCCAGCCAGGGGCCCATATCACTGACTCCTAGACACTAACAAGCCTCCCCCCAGGCGGTGTGCTGCCCGGACCACGTGCACTGCTGCCCCAAGGGCTACACGTGCGACCTGGCCAGGGGCAGCTGCCACCCGCCCGGCGCCTCCATCCCCTGGCTGGAGAAGACCCCGGCGCGGCTGCGGGCGCCCTCCAGGGAGCGGGACGTGCCCTGCGACGAGCAGACCAGCTGCCCCGACGGCAACACCTGCTGCCGCCTCAGTACTGGGGCCTGGGGCTGCTGCCCCCTGGTGGAGGTGAGTGGGAGCGCGGCTGGGGGGGTTGCGCCCTGGTGGAGGTGAGTGGGAGCGCGGCTGGGGGGGTTGCGCCCTGGTGGAGGTGAATGGGAGCGCGGCTGGGGGGGTTGCGCCCTGGTGGAGGTGAGTGGGAGCGCGGCTGGGGGGGTTGCGCCCTGGTGGAGGTGAGTGGGAGCGCGGCTGGGGGGGCTGCCCCCTGGTGGAGGTGGGTGGGAGCGTGGCTGGGGGGGTTGCGCCCTGGTGGAGGTGAGTGGGAGCGCGGCTGGGGGGGTTGCGCCCTGGTGGAGGTGAGTGGGAGCGCGGCTGGGGGGGTTGCGCCCTGGTGGAGGTGAGTGGGAGCGCGGCTGGGGGGGCTGCCCCCTGGTGGAGGTGGGTGGGAGCGTGGCTGGGGGGGCTGCCCCCTGGTGGAGGTGAGTGGGAGCACGGCTGGGGGGGTTGCGCCCTGGTGGAGGTGAGTGGGAGCGCGGCTGGGGGGGCTGCCCCCTGGTGGAGGTGAGTGGGAGCACGGCTGGGGAGGTTGCCCCCTGGTGGAGGTGAGTGGGAGCACGGCTGGGGGGGTTGCGCCCTGGTGGAGGTGAGTGGGAGCGCGGCTGGGGGGGTTGCGCCCTGGTGGAGGTGAGTGGGAGCGCGGCTGGGGGGGCTGCCCCCTGGTGGAGGTGAGTGGGAGCGTGGCTGGGGGGTTGCCCCCTGGTGGAGGTGAGTGGGAGCACGGCTGGGGGGGTTGCGCCCTGGTGGAGGTGAGTGGGAGCGCGGCTGGGGGGGCTGCCCCCTGGTGGAGGTGAGTGGGAGCGCGGCTGGGGGGGCTGCCCCCTGGTGGAGGTGGGTGGGAGCGTGGCTGGGGGGGCTGCCCCCTGGTGGAGGTGAGTGGGAGCACGGCTGGGGGGGTTGCGCCCTGGTGGAGGTGAGTGGGAGCGCGGCTGGGGGGGCTGCCCCCTGGTGGAGGTGAGTGGGAGCACGGCTGGGGAGGTTGCCCCCTGGTGGAGGTGAGTGGGAGCACGGCTGGGGGGGTTGCGCCCTGGTGGAGGTGAGTGGGAGCGCGGCTGGGGGGGTTGCGCCCTGGTGGAGGTGAGTGGGAGCGTGGCTGGGGGGGCTGCCCCTTGGCGGAGGTGAGTGGGAGCGCGGCTGGGGGGGCTGCCCCCTGGTGGAGGTGAGTGGGAGCGCGGCTGGGGGGGCTGCCCCCTGGTGGAGGTGAGTGGTAGCGCGGCTGGGGGGGTTGCGCCCTGGTGGAGGTGAGTGGGAGCGCGGCTGGGGGGGTTGCCCCCTGGTGGAGGTGAGTGGGAGCGCGGTTGGGGGGGGTTGCCCCCTGGTGGAGGTGAGTGGGAGCGCGGCTGGGGGGGGTTGCCCCCTGGTGGAGGTGAGTGGGAGCGCGGCTGGGGGGGGTTGCCCCCTGGTGGAGGTGAGTGGGAGCGCGGCTGGGGGGGTTGCCCCCTGGTGGAGGTGAGTGGGAGCGCGGTTGGGGGGGTTGCCCCCTGGTGGAGGTGAGTGGGAGCGCGGCTGGGGGGGTTGCGCCCTGGTGGAGGTGAGTGGGAGCGCGGCTGGGGGGGCTGCCCCCTGGTGGAGGTGAGTGGGAGCGCGGCTGGGGGGGCTGCCCCCTGGTGGAGGTGAGTGGTAGCGCGGCTGGGGGGGTTGCGCCCTGGTGGAGGTGAGTGGGAGCGTGGCTGGGGGGGCTGCCCCCTGGTGGAGGTGAGTGGGAGCGCGGCTGGGGGGATTGCACCCTGGTGGAGGTGAGTGGGAGCGCGGCTGGGGGGCTGCCCCCTGGTGGAGGTGGGTGGGAGCGCGGCTGGGGGGGTTGCCCCCTGGTGGAGGTGGGTGGGAGCGCGGCTGGGGGGGCTGCGCCCTGGTGGAGGTGAGTGGGAGCGCGGCTGGGGGGGCTGCGCCCTGGTGGAGGTGAGTGGGAGCGCGGCTGGGGGGGCTGCCCCCTGGTGGAGGTGAGTGGTAGCGCGGCTGGGGGGGTTGCGCCCTGGTGGAGGTGAGTGGGAGCGTGGCTGGGGGGGCTGCCCCCTGTTGGAGGTGAGTGGGAGCGTGGCTGGGGGGGCTGTCCCCTGTTGGAGGTGAGTGGGAGCGTGGCTGGGGGGGCTGCCCCCTGGTGGAGGTGGGTGGGAGCGCGGCTGGGGGGGCTGCCCCCTGGTGGAGGTGGGTGGGAGCGTGGCTGGGGGGGCTGCCCCCTGGTGGAGGTGAGTGGGAGCGCGGCTGGGGGGATTGCACCCTGGTGGAGGTGAGTGGGAGCGTGGCTGGGGGGGCTGCCCCCTGGTGGAGGTGAGTGGGAGCGTGGCTGGGGGGGTTGCGCCCTGGTGGAGGTGAGTGGGAGCGCGGTTGGGGGGGTTGCGCCCTGGTGGAGGTGAGTGGGAGCGCGGCTGGGGGGGCTGCCCCCTGGGGGAGGTGAGTGGTAGCGCGGCTGGGGGGGTCTCTAAGCTGGGGACTGGGTTGGGATGGGGGGGCAGAGGGGCCCCTGGGGGAGTCTGTGGCTGGAGCGGGTCGCTCTGGAGTAGCCAGGGGGGTGCCTGTTTTTGATGTGCCTGCTGAGTCTCCCCCCCCCCCCAGGCGGTGTGCTGCCCGGACCACATGCACTGCTGCCCCAAGGGCTACACGTGCGACGGCAGCAGCTGCCAGGCACCCGGCGCCTCCATCCCCTGGCTGGAGAAGACTCCGGCGCGCCTGCGGGCGCCCTCCAGGGAGCGGGACGTGCCCTGCGACGAGCAGACCAGCTGCCCCGACGGCAACACCTGCTGCCGCCTGAGTACTGGGGCCTGGGGCTGCTGCCCCCTGGTGGAGGTGAGTGGGAGTGCGGCTGGGGGGGTTGCCCCCTGGTGGAGGTGAGTGGGAGTGCGGCTGGGGGAGGTGAGTGGGAGCGCGGCTGGGGGGATTGCACCCTGGTGGAGGTGAGTGGGAGCATGGCTGGGGGGATTGCACCCTGGTGGAGGTGAGTGGGAGTGCGGCTGGGGGGATTGCACCCTGGTGGAGGTGAGTGGGAGCATGGCTGGGGGGATTGCACCCTGGTGGAGGTGAGTGGGAGCATGGCTGGGGGGATTGCACCCTGGTGGAGGTGAGTGGGAGTGCGGCTGGGGGGATTGCACCCTGGTGGAGGTGAGTGGGAGCGCGGCTGGGGGGATTGCACCCTGGTGGAGGTGAGTGGGAGTGCGGCTGGGGGGATTGCACCCTGGTGGAGGTGAGTGGGAGCATGGCTGGGGGGATTGCACCCTGGTGGAGGTGAGTGGGAGTGCGGCTGGGGGGATTGCACCCTGGTGGAGGTGAGTGGGAGCATGGCTGGGGGGATTGCACCCTGGTGGAGGTGAGTGGGAGTGCGGCTGGGGGGATTGCACCCTGGTGGAGGTGAGTGGGAGCATGGCTGGGGGGATTGCACCCTGGTGGAGGTGAGTGGGAGTGCGGCTGGGGGGATTGCACCCTGGTGGAGGTGAGTGGGAGCGTGGCTGGGGGGCTGCCCCCTGGTGGAGGTGAGTGGGAGCGCGGTTGGGGGGGTTGCCCCCTGGTGGAGGTGAGTGGGAGCGCGGTTGGGGGGGCTGCCCCCTGGTGGAGGTGAGTGGGAGCGCGGCTGGGGGGGTTGCCCCCTGGTGGAGGTGAGTGGGAGCGCGGCTGGGGGGGCTGCCCCCTGGTGGAGGTGAGTGGGAGCGGGGCTGGGGGGGTTGCCCCCTGGTGGAGGTGAGTGGGAGCGCGGTTGGGGGGGGCTGCCCCCTGGTGGAGGTGAGTGGGAGTGCGGCTGGGGGGGTTGCGCCCTGGTGGAGGTGAGTGGTAGCGCGGCTGGGGGGGGCTGCCCCCTGGTGGAGGTGAGTGGGAGTGCGGCTGGGGGGGTTGCCCCCTGGTGGAGGTGAGTGGGAGCGCGGCTGGGGAGGTTGCCCCCTGGTGGAGGTGAGTGGGAGCGCGGCTGGGGGGGTTGCACCCTGGTGGAGGTGAGTGGGAGCGCGGCTGGGGGGGTTGCCCCCTGGTGGAGGTGAATGGGAGCGCGGTTGGGGGGGTTGCCCCCTGGTGGAGGTGAGTGGGAGCGCGGTTGGGGGGGCTGCCCCCTGGTGGAGGTGAGTGGGAGCGCGGTTGGGGGGGTTGCCCCCTGGTGGAGGTGAGTGGGAGCGCGGTTGGGGGGGGTTGTGCCCTGCTGGAGGTGAGTGGGAGCACGGCTGGGGGGGTTGCCCCCTGGTGGAGGTGAGTGGGAGCGCGGTTGGGGGGGCTGCCCCCTGGTGGAGGTGAATGGTAGCGTGTTTGGGGGGTTGCCCCCTGGTGGAGGTGAGTGGGAGCGCGGCTGGGGGGGTTGCCCCCTGGTGGAGGTGAATGGGAGCGCGGTTGGGGGGGTTGCCCCCTGGTGGAGGTGAGTGGGAGCGCGGTTGGGGGGGCTGCCCCCTGGTGGAGGTGAGTGGGAGCGCGGTTGGGGGGGTTGCCCCCTGGTGGAGGTGAGTGGGAGCGCGGTTGGGGGGGGTTGTGCCCTGCTGGAGGTGAGTGGGAGCACGGCTGGGGGGGTTGCCCCCTGGTGGAGGTGAGTGGGAGCGCGGTTGGGGGGGCTGCCCCCTGGTGGAGGTGAATGGTAGCGTGTTTGGGGGGTTGCCCCCTGGTGGAGGTGAGTGGGAGCGCGGCTGGGGGGGCTGCCCCCTGGTGGAGGTGAGTGGGAGCGCGGTTGGGGGGGGTTGTGCCCTGCTGGAGGTGAGTGGGAGCACGGCTGGGGGGGTTGCGCCCTGGTGGAGGTGAGTGGGAGCGCGGTTGGGGGGGTTGCCCCCTGGTGGAGGTGAGTGGGAGCGCGGTTGGGGGGGTTGCCCCCTGGTGGAGGTGAGTGGGAGCGCGGTTGGGGGGGTTGCCCCCTGGTGGAGGTGAGTGGGAGCGCGGCTGGGGGGGTTGCCCCCTGGTGGAGGTGAATGGGAGCGCGGTTGGGGGGGTTGCCCCCTGGTGGAGGTGAATGGGAGCGCGGTTGGGGGGGCTGCCCCCTGGTGGAGGTGAGTGGGAGCGCGGTTGGGGGGGTTGCCCCCTGGTGGAGGTGAGTGGGAGCGCGGCTGGGGGGGTTGCCCCCTGGTGGAGGTGAATGGGAGCGCGGTTGGGGGGGTTGCCCCCTGGTGGAGGTGAATGGGAGCGCGGTTGGGGGGGCTGCCCCCTGGTGGAGGTGAGTGGGAGTGCGGCTGGGGGGGTTGCACCCTGGTGGAGGTGAGTGGGAGCGCGGCTGGGGGGGCTGCCCCCTGGTGGAGGTGAGTGGGAGCGCGGCTGGGGGGGTTGCCCCCTGGTGGAGGTGAGTGGGAGCGCGGCTGGGGGGGCTGCCCCCTGGTGGAGGTGAGTGGGAGCGCGGCTGGGGGGGGTTGCCCCCTGGTGGAGGTGAGTGGGAGCACGGCTGGGGGGGGTTGCCCCCTGGTGGAGGTGAGTGGGAGCGCGGCTGGGGGGGGTTGCCCCCTGGTGGAGGTGAGTGGGAGCGCGGCTGGGGGGGGTTGCCCCCTGGTGGAGGTGAGTGGGAGCGCGGCTGGGGGGGGTTGCCCCCTGGTGGAGGTGAGTGGGAGCGCGGCTGGGGGGGTTGCGCCCTGGTGGAGGTGAGTGGGAGCGCGGTTGGGGGGGCTGCCCCCTGGTGGAGGTGAGTGGTAGCGTGTTTGGGGGAGCTGTCCCCTGGTGGAGGTGAGTGGGAGCGTGGCTGGGGGGGCTGCCCCCTGGTGGAGGTGAGTGGGAGCGCGGCTGGGGGGGTTGCCCCCTGGTGGAGGTGAGTGGTAGCGCAGTTGGGGGGGCTGCCCCCTGGTGGAGGTGAGTGGTAGCGTGTTTGGGGGAGCTGTCCCCTGGTGGAGGTGAGTGGGAGCGTGGCTGGGGGGGCTGCCCCCTGGTGGAGGTGAGTGGGAGCGCGGCTGGGGGGGTTGCCCCCTGGTGGAGGTGAGTGGTAGCGCGGTTGGGGGGGCTGCCCCCTGGTGGAGGTGAGTGGGAGCGCGGTTGGGGGGGCTGCCCCCTGGTGGAGGTGAGTGGTAGCGCGGTTGGGGGGGCTGCCCCCTGGTGGAGGTGAGTGGTAGCGTGGCTGGGGGGGCTGCCCCCTGGTGGAGGTGAGTGGGAGCGCGGCTGGGGGGGCTGCCCCCTGGTGGAGGTGAGTGGTAGCGTGTTTGGGGGGTTGCCCCCTGGTGGAGGTGAGTGGGAGCGCGGCTGGGGGGGCTGCCCCCTGGTGGAGGTGAGTGGGAGCGCGGCTGGGGGGGCTGCCCCCTGGTGGAGGTGAGTGGTAGCGTGTTTGGGGGGTTGCCCCCTGGTGGAGGTGAGTGGGAGCGCGGCTGGGGGGGCTGCCCCCTGGTGGAGGTGGGTGGGAGCGTGGCTGGGGGGGCTGTCCCCTGGTGGAGGTGGGTGGGAGCGTGGCTGGGGGGGCTGTCCCCTGGTGGAGGTGGGTGGGAGCGTGGCTGGGGGGGCTGTCCCCTGGTGGAGGTGGGTGGGAGCGCGGTTGGGGGGGCTGCCCCTGGTGGAGGTGAGTGGGAGCGCGGCTGGGGGGGCTGCCCCCTGGTGGAGGTGAGTGGGAGCGCGGCTGGGGGGGTCTGTAAGCTGGGGACTGGGTTGCGATGGGGGGGCAGAGGGTCTAGGACTAGGACAGCAGAGGGGCCCCTGGGGGAGTCTGTGGCTGGAGCGGGTCGCTCTGGAGTAGCCAGGGGGGTGCCTGTTTTTGATGTGCCTGCTGAGTCTCCCCCCCCCCCCAGGCGGTGTGCTGCCCAGACCACATGCACTGCTGCCCCAAGGGCTACACGTGCGACGGCAGCAGCTGCCAGGCACCCGGCGCCTCCATCCCCTGGCTGGAGAAGACCCCGGCGCGGCTGCGGGCGCCCTCCAGGGAGCGGGACGTGCCCTGCGACGAGCAGACCAGCTGCCCCGACGGCAACACCTGCTGCCGCCTGAGTACTGGGGCCTGGGGCTGCTGCCCCCTGGTGGAGGTGAGTGGGAGCGCGGCTGGGGGGGCTGCGCCCTGGTGGAGGTGAGTGGGAGTGCGGCTGGGGGAGGTGAGTGGGAGCGCGGCTGGGGGAGCTGCCCCCTGGTGGAGGTGGGTGGGAGCGCGGCTGGGGGGGCTGCCCCCTGGTGGAGGTGGGTGGGAGCGCGGCTGGGGGGGTTGCACCCTGGTGGAGGTGAGTGGGAGCGTGGCTGGGGGGGCTGCCCCCTGGTGGAGGTGAATGGGAGTGCGGCTGGGGGAGGGGGGGCTACCTCATGGGGAAGGGGGGTGGGAGCATCATTACCCCCCCACCCACCCACCCCGAGAATGGAGAGCAGGCTTTCTCTGCACAATCCAGTCCATGGGGGGGTCTAGGGCTGGAGGGCCTGGGGCTGTACCCAGCGTGGGGGCTGGGGGTGTTTCTGATGCACCTGCTGAGTCTCTTCCCCTCCCCCCCAGGCGGTGTGCTGCCCCGACCACGTCCACTGCTGCCCCAAGGGCTACACGTGCACCCCCGAGGGCAGTTGCGACCAGGCTCTGCTCTCCCTGCCCTGGGCACCCCAGGTTCCTGCCCGCCTGGTGAGCGCCCCCCCGCGCCGCGCTGTGCCCTGCGACCAGAGCACCAGCTGCGAGGACGGGCAGACCTGCTGCAAGAGCGAGACCGGCGCCTGGGCCTGCTGCAACCTGCCAAACGTAGGGGGGGCTGCTTCAGGGCCGGGGGGGGTCGGGCTCCCCTCCACACACGGCCCTGCCAGGCCCCGTCTCCACAGGGGGGGGGGGTCCGGCTCATTCCTGCCACTATCCGTGTGGCTGCAGGTACCAAGTTCTCGTCCGCGTGGGCTCTGCCCCTCGGGCTGGCTGGGACTCCTGGCTCGGGGGAGGGAGGGGGCAGGACTCCTGGGGGGCTGGCTGACCCCTCTCCCCACAGGCTGTGTGTTGCGAGGACCACCAGCACTGCTGCCCCTGGGGCTACACCTGCAACCTGGCGGCGCAGAGCTGTGAGAAGCAGGAGCCCGGCCGGGGGCTGCCTGGGGACCTGAGCCCCGCAGCCTCCCTGCTGCCCGCCAGCGCCGAGCCCAGCAACGACGTGGCCTGCGACGCCCAGCACTACTGCCCCGACCACCAGACCTGCTGCAAGGCCCCCGCGGGCGCCTGGGCGTGCTGCCCCTACCCCTGGGTGAGCGCCGGGCGGGTGGGGCCGGGGGGGGGGCTCCGTCCTGCCCCCGCTGCAGCCCCTCACCCGCCTCTCGTCTCTCCGCAGGGCTCCTGCTGCGCCGACCAGCGCCACTGCTGCCCCTGGGCCTACCGCTGCTCCCCCTCCGGCCTGGACTGCAAGCGGTGGTGGCCCCCTGCGCTGGGACGCCCGCCCCCCCCGCCCGCGCCCCCTGCTGTGAGGTGCCGGGGAGCCCGGCTGCCGCAGAGCTGAGGGGCGATGCTGGGCCCTGTGCCCCACAAGGCTGCCCCACCGCCCTGCTCTGGGGCTAAGGCCCGTGGGCGAGCCGCTGCCCCCACGGCACCAGCCCAGAGCCATGGGGCAGGGACCCCCCCGCAGCACTGGGGGGGCTGAGCCACTTCGCTGTGTACCCCCTGCCTGGTGTGTGATGCAGGGCACGGCCCCCCCATTCCCACCCAGAGGTGGGGGGTGCAAGACCCAATAAATGGATGGCTGTGGTGCTGCCCCAATGTCCGTCTCTGTAAAGCTTCTCTCCCCTCCGGCTTGGGGTCCAGACCCCCTGGGTGGGGGGCAGGCTGGGCACCTGCTCTTTGTGCTCCAGCAGCACTGCACACGGCCCAGCTCAGGAAGGGAAACTGAGGCACGGCCCACAGCTTAGGAATCAGACGAGACAGGTGAGGGTCAAAGGGTTTATATATTAATGCCATTCTGGGGAGCCCCAGCCCCCCTCCTGGGATCAAAGGGGGTTTCACCCAGCTCTGGGCCTGGCCCTCTGCCTGCAGGAGGGTGCTGGGGCTTCCTGGCCCAGCCTGTGTGCCACCTTCAGAACTACCAGCAGGAAAACCCCAGCAAGCCCTGGCCAGCTGTGTGTGTGTGCGGGGGGGGCCAGCTGTGTGTGTGTGTGCGCGCGGGGGGGGGGCCAGCTGTGTGTGTGCGCGCGGGGGGGCCAGCTGTGTGTGTGTGTGTGCGGGGGGGGGCCAGCTGTGTGTGCGTGCGGGGGGGGGCCAGCTGTGTGTGTGTGTGCGTGCGGGGGGGGGCCAGCTGTGTGTGTGCGGGGGGGGGGGCCAGCTGTGTGTGTGCGTGCGGGGGGGCCAGCTGTGTGTGTGTGTGTGCGGGGGGGCCAGCTGTGTGTGCGTGCGGGGGGGGGGGGGGCAGCTGGCTGCTTGAGGCCAGGCCTGCTCTGCAGCGGGTGGGGGTGTATGCCAGGCTGAGTCTCTGCCCCGCCGTCCTGGCTGACACACGGGGCAGGGGCTGCTGGGGTCAGTTCCCTGCAGTTTGACATGTGGAGGCACCAACTGCCCTTCTCCCCGCCCCAGGGCAGGACCCTGCACGCACCCCCTCCCCGGACAGCCATGGGGGGGGGGACTAGACTAGCGCTTGTCCCACCCCAGGAGGCCAGCATGACACACAGCTGCATGGATGTAACGGGGCAGCTGTAGAACTGCTCCCTGCTCCCACCTAGGCAGCCAGGGGCAAGGAGTTCCACAGGCACATGCACCCCTGGGGAACGGGACACGCGGGGGAACGGGCCTGGGGCCGCAGCACACAGAGGGCAAAAAGACACTAAGAGGTGAAAGTAAATGCCACCAGCAGCTGTTTTATTCCCTAGGGGCCCACCTCCTACCGCCCCCCAGGGTGCAGGGGCTGGCAGCTGCCCCGCTGTCTGCACCCAGGGGGTACAGCCTGCCACCCCTAGTGCCCTCCACTGCAGCTGGGCCCTGGGCAGCTCCCAGCCTGCGGTCGGGGTCCCCCCTTGCCGGAGGCAGCAGCCAGCCTGGGGAAAGCCGCTTAGGAGCAGGGAGGATTAGGCTGGCTCCCAGCTGTGCGGCTCGCCCTGCGGCGCGGGGCACAAAGGCACTTGGGGGGGCGGCCCGGGGCCGGCTGCTGGCTGGGCTGTGGCTGGGGAAGCGCCACCCTGACCCCTGGGTGTTTGGCAAGAACGTCAGTCAAGTCTCGGGCAGGGGTGGGCAGCTGGGAGCTACCAGGCCCGGCAGGGTGCCAGCCGCCAGGCCCCGGCCACAGACACCCAGGTGCCCTGGAGCTGCCCAGCTGGCAGCGGGACGCTGTTCACCCCTTCCAGCCGCTGCTGCTGGCTCCGCCATTCCCCCTCCCCCCAACAAACCCTCAGCGTCCCACCGGCCTACAGCAGCCCTGCCCGAGGGGAGATCGAGCAGGTCCCTGGCTCCTGGGCCAGACTCCCCCCCCCCAGGGATGCACAGGGCCGGGGCCGGGCGTGGAGCTGTCCAGTGGGCGCTGGCTCCGAGGGGCCGGGGCTTTGGCCCCCTGCTTACTTGACGTTGAAGACCATGAGCGGCCGCTCCTCCCGCTTCTGCCAGGGGCTCTTCTTGTCGCCCAGCTCGTCGGCGCCCTCGCCCGGGTCGGTCAGCTCGTCCTCGGGGCTGGTCATGGAGTCCCGGCGCAGCTCGCTGGCACTGCTGCGGGAGCTGGCGCCCCGGCTGCGGCCCCGGCGGGGGATGGTGGCGGCCCGGGCCTCGGCCGCCTCGTCCAGCAGGGCGTCAGGGAGTTGTCCTCGGGGGAGCAGATGGCCGTGCGGCTCTCGCTGCTGCTCTGCTCCGCGTCCTCGGGGAAGGCCAGCTTGGCGTAGGGGGCGGGGGCGGGGAGCCGCTCCTCCTTGGCCCGCTTGTGGGGCCTGGCCTCGGGCAGGTCCACGCCCGAGTCCAGGCTGGCGTCGTTGCTGCGGCTCCGCTCGCCACCCTGCAGGTCGATGTAGGAGTGACGCACCTGGGAGGAGCGCCCGTTCCAGCGAGACGAACCAGGCCCGCGGGTGCGGCTTCACCCCCAGCTCCAGCAGCTTCTTCTCCGTCAGCGCCTGCAGCTCCCCGTTCAGCTGGGCCATGGTGGACTCGTTGAAGAGCACCGGGATGGTGACGGAGCCGCTGACCGAGGAGGAGTGTGCCCCCCAGCTCTGGCCCTCCGAGCCCTCGCCCTGCGGCCGCGGCTGGTCGTGCGGCCCGCTCTGCCCGGGCAGGCCCTCCGCCTCGGGCTGGCCTTCGGCCGGGCCGCCCAGGGCCTGCTCGCCGGAGGGGTAGTCGGGCGCCAGGCGCATGTAGTGGGCCGGGATGACCAGGGTGGGCATGACGCTGCGGTACACGCTGTCCTTCACGTGGTCGATGGAGCCGCAGAAGATGAGCTGGCCCGGCTGGGTGAGCGAGCTGGGCCGGGCCAGGTGGTCGGCCGACTGCGAGAGCATGAAGTCGGAGGCCTTGGGCTCCGCTTGTGGCCCCCCGTAGTGCTCGAAGGGGGGCGGCAGGGGCGGCGGCGAGGGCGGCTCCTGGAGGTAAGGCTTGCTCTCGGGCCGGGCGTGCTTGCGCTTGTAGTCCTCCAGCAGCGGAGGCTCGAGCGCACCCGGCCCCTCCACGGAGCGCGCAGCCTTGAGCGGGAAGCTCTCCCCGGGGCGCGGGAACTCGGGCTTGGGGGCGCCCCGCTGGCTCAGCGAGTCCGCGGGGGCCTTGGCGCCGGGCCGGCCCTTGTGGCGGAAGAAGTCCTCGCGGGAGCTGCCCAGCTCGCGGGTGCTGGAGAAGGCCGACTTGAGGATGGGCGTGTGCGCCTCGGTGTCGCCGGCGGACGAGGCCGTCTCCAGGTGGCTGGTGCAGATCAGGTTGAGCTGGGACATGGAGGTGGCCTGGTCTCGCTTCGAGGGGTCCAGGGGCCCGGGGGGCTGCAGCTTGCGGTGCTGCTGCCGGGGTTTCAGACACTTCCGCCTGGGGAGACAGGCCCGGTTAGGGGGCCCCAGGGTGGGAACTGCCCTGGGCAGGACAGGCCCAGCCCCTGCCCCCCACCCTGGTGTGCTGCTCCCCCGGGACCCCCGGCCTCACCTGCAGTAGTAGATGAGCAGGCAGAGCAGGCTCAGGACCAGCAGCGCCAGCGCGCCCAGGATGGTGAGCAGGAAGACGGTGTGGTACGCCGCGATGTCCCTCATCCCCGACGCCAGCGCCACCAGCCCTAGCAAGGCAGCAGCGGGTCAGAGCGGGACGGGCGCCCGGCCAGCCAGCAGCTGCTCCCTCCCGCCGGGGCCGGGGCCGGGAGCTTCCGGGGTCTAGACCCACTCTGGCGGCCCTTGGACAAGTTCCCCTCCCCCGGGGGGGCAGGTCCCACGCCCATGCAGCGGTCAGCACGGCGGGCTCCAGGCACCGCGCTGCCAACAACACTAAGCAGCCGCTCGCCCGCTGCCAGCCCCAGGGCACGTGCTGAGACCTCCCTGCCCATGGGCCCCCCATTTCACAGGTGGGAGCCCCATCGCCCAGGCTCCCCACCTGGGCACGGAGCCGTCCCACGTGCCCCCCCCCCAGGCACTCAGCCGTCCCGTGTGGCCCCCCCCGGGAACTGAGCCATCCTGCGTACCCCCCCCGGCACTCAGCCGTCCCGTGTGCCCCCCCCGCGGAACTGAGCCGTCCCACGTGCCCCTCCCCCCTGGCGCTCAGCTGTCCCACGTGCCCAGCTGCTGCCCAAGCCGCTCTGTGATTCGGACCAGCACTCCCAGGGCAGCGCTTCCTTCCCGGCACGTCCATCCCCCCGCTGCTCTGCCCCCCGGGCACCCAGATCCAGGATGCTCCCATGGTGCCAGCCGGGGCGTCGGCCACTCCAGTGGGGGGCCAGGGCCAGGACAGACCCACCCCAGGAGCCTGTGGCCGGGGGCTGGCCCCCCACGGACTAGGCAGCCGGGATGCAGGGCCTAAGAGTCGTTCTGCTGCTTCACCTGTGCTAGGGGAGGGCAGGGCCGCAGCCCAGTACCCCAGCTGGGGCGAGACGAAGGTCCAGTACAGCTGGCGCCCCTCCTTCCGGATCAGCCCTGTCCCGTTCCGGAGCCACAGGCCTGGGGGCAACAAGGCAGTCAGCTGAGCCAGGCCACCGGCGCCTCTCCCCCGCCCACCTCCTGGGGTCTCCTGCCTCTGCCAGCCACCCCTACCAGATGGCCCAGAAGTTAGGGTCATGGCGGGCATGAGGGTGGCTAGCCTTGCTGAGGGGATTCCGGGTTCCCTATGCATCTGTGTCCTGGTTTGAACTTTGTCCCACTACTGGAGCCAGCAATATCCTGCAGCAGAGTTCCCCAGGCTACACCCCCTTTACCTCAGCTACTCCAGGGCCCCAGCTGCCGTGGGAATGAGCCTCACCCAATACTGTGCCCTGGAGCGGAAGAGAAATTCGGTGAGAACTTCACTATGATGGCAGGATGCTGAGCCGAGCCCAACTCTAATGGCTGAATAGCAGGGACTGAGGCAATAAGGCTGGCAATGTAACCTTAACTCTGCCCTCGTTCAGCAATGCATCCTTAACTCTGCCCCTCATTCATCTGCAGCCCATCCCTCACCCTGGGGATTGGACCCCCCCAAGGCTCAGATGGAGCCAGACCCCTGGAAAAAAACAAACCACGAGCTAACCCCAGAGCAACCTGTCAGCCTCGCACAAGTCCTGGATGCTGCCTCCGTTCCCTTGTACACACTGTGCCACAGCCCCGTGCTGCCCTGCTAAAGCGCACATGGCCACTGCCAGAGGAGCAGGGCAGCCATGCCTGCGCGCCGCTCCTGTGCCCTGCAGCGCGGGGCCCCGGCTGTCCTGCCGACACCCGCGGGCTCCTGCATCCCTTGGAGAGGACAGGGAGCAGGGCATGGCCAGCTTCTTCCTTTCCTGGGGGGAGGGGCACACCCCCTTGTCACATTACTGGATTCTAAAGATCACTGTTGCACCATGGGGGTGTTTGCCCCTAAAGCCGGTACAAAGGGGGCCGTGTGAGGTTCTGTTCTGCGGATTGCGTGTGCTATTCGTGTACTTGTATGATGTCTGCATGGGGAGTTCTAAAGATGGACTCTGTGCTGATGCTGGAACATTCTCTGTCTGAGACAGAGCACGAGACAATGAATCCCTGGTGCCAACACACCTGAGGAATGGGACTGATCCCTGCAGACCAGCCAGGGCGTGAAACAGAGATCGGTCACTCGACCATGTGACCTGCTCTGCCCAGGAGGATGCCAGGGGAGGGATATAAGTGCCGGGTGGCACCCTCCGTCTGGTCTTCAGTTTAGCTCTTGATCCCAGATGGAGCCTTGCAGGGAACAACGAACCGGAAAGAACTGTGGACCCATCCTGACATAGGATGTACACCAGAGACTTGTAAGATAGCAGTTATAACATCTCTGCTAAGAGCCTGCATCGAGAACTGGGTGATTCGATGCATGTCATGTATTCTCCTTAACAACATAAGAACGGCCGTACTGGGTCAGACCAAAGGTCCATCTAAGCCCAGTATCCTGTCTGCCAACAGTGGCCAGCACCAGGTGCCCCAGAGAGGGTGGACCGAAGACAATGATCAAGCGATTTGTCTCCTGCCATCCCTCTCCAGCCTCTGACAAACAGAGGCCAAGGACACCATTTTATCCCCTGGCTAATAGCCTTTTATGGACCTAACCTCCATGAATTATCCAGCTTCTCTTAAACTCTATTATAGTCCTAGCCTTCACCGCCTCCTCTGGCAAGGAGTTCCACAGGTTGACTACATGCTGTGTGAAGAAGAACTTTCTTTTAGTAGTTTTAAACCTGCTCCCCATTAATTTCATTTGGTGTCCTCTAGTTCTTCTATTGTGGGAAATAATAAATAACTTTTCTTTATCCGCCCTCTCCACACCACTCATGATTTTATAGACCTCTATCATATCCCCCCTCAGTCTCCTCTTTTCTAAACTGAAAAGTCCCGGTTGTTTTAACCGTTCCAAACCCCTAATCATTTTAGTTGCCCTTTTCTGAACCCTTTCCAAGACCAAAATATCTTTTTGAGGTGAGGAGACCACATCTGTACACAGTATTCAAGATGTGGGCGTACCATAGTTTTATACAGGGGCAGTAAGGGTATGTCTACACTACCCCGCTAGTTTGAACGAGGGGGGGTAATGTAGTCATCCGCAGTTGCAAATGAAGCCCGGGATTTGCATGAAGCCATCCAGTGCCATTTTTAAATGCTGGCTAGTTCGAACCCCCGTGCCGCGCGGCTACACGCGGCATGGAGTAGCTAGTTCGGATTAGAAGGAGTACACGAGGAGTACACGAGGAGTACAGCTAGTTCGGATTAGAAGGAGTACACGAGGAGTACACGAGGAGTACAGCTAGTTCGGATTAGAAGGAGTACACGAGGAGTACACGAGGAGTACACGAGGAGTACAGCTAGTTCGGATTAGAAGGAGTACACGAGGAGTACAGCTAGTTCGGATTAGAAGGAGTACACGAGGAGTACACGAGGAGTACAGCTAGTTCGGATTAGAAGGAGTACACGAGGAGTACACGAGGAGTACAGCTAGTTCGGATAGAAGGAGAGTTCGGATTAGAAGGAGTACACGAGGAGTACACGAGGAGTACAGCTAGTTCGGATTAGGAGGAGTACACGAGGAGTACACGAGGAGTACAGCTAGTTCGGATTAGGAGGAGTACACGAGGAGTACACGAGGAGTACAGCTAGTTCGGATTAGAAGGAGTACACGAGGAGTACACGAGGAGTACAGCTAGTTCGGATTAGGAGGAGTACACGAGGAGTACACGAGGAGTACAGCTAGTTCGGATTAGAAGGAGTACACGAGGAGTACACGAGGAGTACATGAGGAGTACAGCTAGTTCGGATTAGAAGGAGTACACGAGGAGTACACGAGGAGTACATGAGGAGTACAGCTAGTTCGGATTAGAAGCCTAATCTGAACTAGCTACTCCATGCCGCGTGTAGCCGCACGGCACGGGGTTTGAACTAGCCAGCATTTAAAAATGGCACCGGATGGCTTCATGCAAATCCCGGGCTTCATTTGCAACTGCAGATGACTACATTACCCCCCCTCGTTCGAACTAGCGGGGTAGTGTAGACATACCCTAAGATATTCTGGGTCTTATTTTCTATCCCTTTCCTAATAATTCCTAGCATCCTATTTGCCTTTTTGACCGCCGCTGCACAGTCTGTGGAAGTTTTCAGAGAACTGTCCATGATAACTCCAAGATCTCTTTCCTGATTTGTCGTAGCCAAATTAGCCCCCATCATACTGTACGTCTAGTTGGGGTTATTTTTCCCGATGTGCATTACTTTACACTTATCCACATTACATTTCATTTGCCATTTTGTTGCCCAGTCACTCAGTTTGGTGAGATCTTCTTGGAGTCCCTCACAGTCTGCTTCTGTCTTGACTATCCTAAACAGTTTGGTATCATCCGCAAACTTTACCACCTCACTGCTTACCCCTTTCTCCAGATCATTTATGAATAAGTTGAAAAGGATTGGTCCCAGGACTGACCCTTGGGGGACACCACTAGTTACCCCTCTCCATTCTGAAAATTTACCATTTATTCCTACCCTTTGTTTCCTGTCTTTTAACAACCTTATTCTCCTGCTTTTCTTTCTTTTATTAATAAACCTTTAGATTTTAGATTCTAAAGGTTTGGCTCAGCGTGATCTTGTGGGTAAGATCCAGAGTGTAAATTGACCTGGGAACTGTGGCTGGTTTCTTGGGACCAGAAGAACCCGTTCGGGGTGGGTGAGATTGGGTTCTATAAGCCCTCACCTGTGTTAGGCCTGGGGCTGATTGGGGCACAGGAAGAGCTGGGTGTCTGAGGGGTTTTGCTCTTGAGGCTTCTGCCTGGCCAGACTGGCAGCTGAAGCACTCGGTGCGACTGGTTTGTGGGCTGTTTGGGAAAGTCTCCAGTCTGGGGCTGTAAGGAGCCCCAACTTTGAGCAATTCGCCCTGAGTGGACACCCTCAGTTGTGCCCAGACCCGGCCTGGCCACACGCTTGGGAGGGGAGGATATGGGGCTGAAAAAACATTTAAAAATCAGATTTTTGGGGGGAAGATTAAATCATCAACTAAACATTTATATTTTGTATATTGTAAAATTTACAGCTACATTAAATTCCCTCACAACCACGTTACACATACAATTCAATACTCCTCCCAATGACTTAATGGCTCTAGTCTGTCCGGTCTAACTACTAACTCGTCCCTCTCGAAAACTCTGGGCTTTCCGTTCCTGACTGTCAGCAGACTAAGTCGTAACATGTGCAGAGACAGACACGAGCTGAACCAGATTGGTTTTGTTTTGTGCTTATGTAGTGGTGGACCTGAGCCAAGCATGACAGGAGTCAGTTAAGACATGGTCTCAGACAGTCGACAGGAAAGGATGAAGGCAGCATAGAAAGGAACTGTGGGATGCACTGGAAAGGAAAAGGGAAGATTTTCAGCACACAGAACGTTCTATATTCTCCCCCCGCACTTCTGCAATGGAAAACCTGCCCTTGCTTCTGGGCGTAAGAGAGAACCTACCTAGGAATATTTTGAAGAAATTCATTCCATGAGTAAAAAAGGAAAATGTGCCAAGTGTAAGCAGGACAAGATGATACAGGGCCCAGTTACAAAAATAAAACAGCAGTTATTTACTTGTTCCCGTAACACAAGAACTAGGGTCACCAAATGAAACTAATAGGTAGCAGATTTAAAACAAACAAAAGGAAGTTTTTCTTCATGCATTGCAGTCAACCTGTGGAACTCCTTGCCAGAGGATGTTGTGAAGAGTAGAACTTTAACAGGGTTTAAAAGAGAGCTAGATAAATTCATGGAGGTTAGGTCCATCAATGGCTATTAGCCAGGATGGGCAGGAAAGGTGTCCCTAGCCTTTGTTTCTCTGGAAATGGATGACAGGTGAGGAATCACTGGATGGTTCCCTGTTCTGTTCACTCCCTCTGGGACACCTGGCACTGGTCACTGTCGGCAGACAGGACACTGGGCTAGATGGACCTGAGGTCTGACCCACTCTGGCCGTTCTTACGTATCACAAGGAAAACTGCTTATTGGAAGAACGTGATGTGAATGAATCTGTGGCTATGGCTGAGTGAATCAACTGGTTACCAGTGTAACTAATTCACTTTGCAATCATCATTCTTCTCTCTGCCTGTCAGCACAAGTGTGATTTGACAAGTGAATTCCCAAAATGTTTATGGCGTTGGATGTTGCTAGAAAAACCCATGTAGCTTTGCTAATCCGTATGGCTTGTTTAATGAGTTCAGTAGGTTTCGAATCTCTCACTCAAGTCTACAATTCAGAAAGCTGCAGTAAGAGCTCGAGTTGCTAGTTGCCACTGAATGTCAATTTCTTATTATAGAATATATGGCCCTTATTTTGGAAACTCATGGCCGCAGACTAATGGGGATGCCACAAATCTGTTCTCTAATTTATATCAGCATAACTCAGCTTTTCCAAGGGAGCCCCATTCCAAACACAGACGTGCCAGGGAGTCCGACGGGGCTTACTCCAGGCTGAGTGGGCGCTAAGCACAGTCAGTCTGAGCTTCCGTAGTTACTTGATCCGAATCTACCCTGGAGGGGACTGGGGCTCTCCTTGCTCCCATCTCCCCTCCCTCCAGCTGCAGCCTGTGATCCCAGCACCAGCCCTCACCCCCGGACGGCAGCATCTCCTTGGGAGGGCAAGGCTGCGCCAGCCTGGCCCCATGCCTGCATCCCGTTCAGCCCTGCAAAGAGCCACGGGGGACGCCAGCACCTCCCCGGGCCAGCAAGGGGACTGGGGAGTCCTGCTGGGAGCCAGGCTGAGACCTCCCAAACTTCCCCACATTCCAGAGTGCCCAGCCCCGCCCTGCACCCCAATCCCCACAGCAGCGGGTGCCCGGCATGCTGGCCCTTACCGCTCTTGGCGTCGAAGCGCCAGGCTGGCACGCTGCTGGCGCTGCTGGCGCTGCTGGCAGGAGGCAGCGGGATGGACAGATGCACGGGGCCTGACAGCTGCACCTCGGTGCCGTTGCCCGTGAAGAGGTGGACGCTGACAGCGGCGATGGGTACCAGCTCCAGCCAGGTGCTATTGGCTAGGGAGGGCAGGGGGCATCAGACGGGTCTTTGCTCCCCCCCCCCGATGACTTCCCTCCCTGGCCCCCCTCCTAACCCTTCCCCAGCCCCCTCCCTCCCATCCCTCTCCAGGGCCCCACTCCTTCCCATTCCTTCCCCAGCCCCCTCCCTCCCAGCCCCTCCCCCTCAGTCCCATTCCTCAACTGGTCCCTCCCTCCCATCCCTCTCCAGGGCTCCTCCCACCCATCCCCCGCCCCCCTCCTTCCCATTCCTTCCCCAGCCCCCTCCCTCCCAGCCCCTCCCCCTCAGTCCCATTCCTCAACTGGTCCCTCCCTCCCATCCCTCTCCAGGGCTCCTCCCACCCATCCCCGCCCCCCCTCCTTCCCATTCCTTCCCAGCCCCCTCCCCTCCCATCATGCCTCAATTGGCCCCTCCCCTCCCATCCCTCTCCAGGGCTCCTCCCACCCATCCCCTGCCCCCCTCCTTCCCATTCCTTCCCCAGCCCCCTCCCTCCCAGCCCCTGGCCCCTTCCCTCTCATTCCTCCCCAGCCCCCACTCTCCCAGCCCCCTGACCCCTCACCCCCCGCCCGCCCGGTACCACTGCCGTTGCTCTCGGCCCCGATGAAGGAGGGAAGCCCCGCATGTCGTGGGCGCCGCTGGCGGACCGTCAGGGAGGCGGAGAGCTGGCTGTACGTGGAGCTGCGGGGCAGGCGGGCTGCCTTGCGCTGGAACTGCACCCCACGGCTGGCTCCTGGCTCCTGCAATGACAACGGGCATCGGGCACCAGCCTTGCCCCGCTGGTCCCCACCCTCGGGTGCCAAGGGCCCCAGCCTGGGATCCTCAGCAGCCCTCCCCTGCGCGTGCACCTCACCCAGGGTCCCTGCGCGGGGTCTCCACAGAGATCTGCCCCAACCAGGGGCCCTTCAGGACCGGGGACCGGACTCCAGCTCCTGCCCACGCTCTCACGATGGCTGGGGGGCAGGCACACTGCCCCCCTTGCATACGCTGCCCCCCCCGCACCCGCTGCTCCCCCTCCCGGTACGTGCTGCCCCCATCACTCTTCGTGTTCCCACAGGGGACCCAGCTCCAGCACAAGGCCAGGGTGGGGTGAGGGCTGGTGCAGCAGCACCTCTCCCTGGGGTCCCCCCGTTGCAGGGGCACAGCGAGGACCAGAACTCGGGGGTCTGGCTCTACCCGGACGGCGATGGGGCTGGCGGGCTGCGGCCTCACCTGGGGATCCCAGCAAGATCTGCACCAAGTCCTCGTAGAGGATGAGGGTGGCGGGCCGCTCCGGGAGCAGGTACAGGCTGACGGAGGCGTACACTGCAGAGGGACCAGGCGTGAGCTGCAGGGCAGGGCAGGGCAGCGCGCGGGGAACGGGGCGTGTGCCGCAGGGGGAGGGGAGCAACCACCCACGGAAGCTGGCACAGAGCGGAGACCTGGCAGGATGCCGGCTCCTGAGCCTGGCACCGAGACGGGGGAGAGCCAGCGAAACGCACTGCCGGCTACCCCAGGCCCTGCCTCTCCCAGCAGGGGGGCGCTGTGGGGAGGGGGCAGGGTGCTGGCTCGGGGGCTCTGGCTACCCCCCGCCTCAGGCAATCGTGTGGCCAGGCTGGGAGCCGACATGCAGGGCGCTGAGTGTGGGTCTCCAATCGCAGCCCCCCCGCTGGCTGGAGTCTAAGGGGCTGGGGTGCAAAGAAGCCCATTTGCGGGCGAGTCATCGGCCCACAGGCTGCCCCAGACCCCCCCATGCTCACATGGGGTAGCGACCCCCAAGGCCGGGCTTAGGGCAGAGCACCCATAGGGTCCCAGGAAGAGGACAGGGCCCGTTCCAGAGCCCCACGCCTGGCACTTGGGGCACGTGCTGGCAGTGAGGCAGGCTGGGGGCCCAGGCGGAGGGATTCAAGCCCTGGGGCACTGCACTAGAGCCAGCCCGCCCCCCTGTCCCCCTGCCAGCCGCTGCCAGGGCTGCACACGGGGCACCCGCCTGCCCTTCGGCAGCGTTTTCAGCCAGCCCAGAGGGGCAGCTGGTCCCAGCTCTGGGCTGTGCCCGGAGCTTCCCTGCAGGGCGGCACTGCTGGGGGGGGGAAGCCCGTCAGACTCACACTGGGGGGCAGGAGCGACCCCCCAGGAAACGGGAGCCCCAGCCGGACCCTGGCAGGGCAGGGAGCTCCCCTGGGTTGACCTCTGCCCCTCCCCCGTAGCCACGCTCCCCCAGTTGCTCCTGCAGCTCTTCCCAAAATAGCGGCAGCAGCAGCTGGGGGCTGCCAGGCGCAGGGAGGGCGTCAGACGTGGGGTGCAGCTGTGCCCAGGAATTCCCACCCCCAGCCCTACAGCCCTGGCCCTGCCCCACCCTGCCTCCCGCAGCCAGCTGGGCCGGGGGTTGGGGGTCAGGGCACACCCGTCTTGTTCGCAGCCCGCCCCACACGGATGCCATCCCCACCACTGTGCCCGCCTGGGGGGGCCCCTGCCACGGCCTGAGCAGCACAGACCCTCTGGCTGTGGCCCCACGCCGCAGGGCCATGAGCGTGGATCTGTTAGACAAGAGCACCAGGGGTCAGCCCTCCGCACACACACCCCTGCCCCCGTGTGTCCCCTGCCCCTCGTCCACTGCCCCCCAGCGCACACGAGACCCTCGCCCCCCTACCCCCTCCTCCCCAGCCAGGTAATTCCCCCTGCCCCTCACCCACTGCCCCCCCAGCGCACACGGCCCTCGCCCCCTACCCCCTCCTCCCCAGCCAGGTAATTCCCCCTGCCCCTCGTCCACTGCCCCCCAGCACACACGACCCTCGCCCCCTACCCCTCCTCCCCAGCCAGGTAATTCCCCCTGCCCTCGTCCACTGCCCCCCAGCGCACACGACCCTCGCCCCTACCCCCTCCTCCCCAGCCAGGTAATTCCCCCTGCCCTCACCCACTGCCCCCCAGCGCACACGACCCTCACCCCCTACCCCCCTCCTCCCCAGCAGGTAATTCCCTCTGCCCCTCACCCACTGCCCCCCAGCACACACGGCCCCCCACTCTCTACCCCTCCTCTCCAGCCACGTAATTCCCCATCCCTCACCCACTGCACAGCACACATGACCCCGCCCCCTATGTGCCCCCATGCACCTGTCTGCCCCTCACCCCTTGCCCCCTAAGCACACACTACCCTTGCCCCCCGCCCCCTATTGCCCCCATGCACTCCTCCCTGGCCCTCACCTCCCAGCCCCCCACATACAACCCCCATTCTCTCCTCCACAGCCATGTATTCCCCCTGCCCCCGCGCACCCCTCCCCTCACCTTCACACTCTCTGCCCCCGTCACTCCTCCCCCGGCCGTGCGGACACCCCTGCCCCAGCACACAGAGCTGGGGGGCTCTGACGCCCACATGGGCGCATCCTGCCGCGCGCAGCAAGGTCACCCCATCGACCGTCTGCACCTCATCAGCACGCGGCCCTCAGGCAGCCACTGCCTGGCGCTGAGCCCAGGCCAACGCTGGCCCCGGCCCCCACGTGAATGGAGGGATCGGGGGGAGGGATCTTCGGGGGGGACAGGCTGGGGGGGGGCTTGGATACCCACCGTGGGGCAGTGTCAGACACTGCAACGGCCCCCGCAGCCCACCCTGCGCTGTCTCTGCCCCGCCCCCAGAGCACACATGGGGAGCAGGTCTCTGCTGCCCAGCCCCTGCAATCCCAGGGTGGCTCTGCCCCCTTAGCAACATCACCCCCTGGGGCCAACCCAGGGCCAGCCATGTGCCCACCACCTGGGATCCCTCCTCAGTCTGTTGGCAGAAAGGGGGGGCGCACTAAGGGACCGTCTGCAAATGTCCAGACCAGGAAGAGGGTGGCCCCAAATCCCAGGTTACCTGCACCCCACACCTCCCCCAAAGGGAGCGTCCCCTGGCACCGGGCCGCACTCACAAGGCAGCTTGTCGACCCGCCAGGGCACGGAGTTGGTGACGAAGCCGCGCTTGGCGGCGGTGACCAGGATCCAGGTGCCCAGGCGGTAGCTGATGGGCAGCATCCCAACGCCCTCGTGGTCCGTGGCGCCCGACGCCAGCGAGGTCTGGTTCCCGTGCACCTCCACGGCTGCCTGGGCCAGCGGGGAGAGGTCGCTGCTCTCGTACACCTGCACCTTGATCAGCATCTCTGCGGGGAGGAGTTAGGGGGCAGGGGCTGTCACAGGGGCCTGCCCAGAGCCCGCTGGGCCCCCCCAGCAGACCCAGCCCCCCGCCGCCCCAAGCACAGGCCAGAGCCCCTCGAACCCTTGCTAGAGAGAAGCCAGGCCCACGAGCAGCACCCCCAGATGCCCGCAGCTGGGGCTGCCCCATGGCATGCAGAGTATCTCCCTCCCCGCCCCTGGCCAGCTCCAGCGCCTCCCTGGACGCTTGCCCAGCCACACAGGGAACCAAGCAGCACGGCCCAGCAGCTCTCCAGGAATCCCTACAGCCGGACCTGGCAAATGCTGGGACCAGCTGCAGCCCAGCCTGCTGGCTCCGGACCCCAGCTCCCGCGGCAGGGAGGGGGCCGTGGACCCTGGCCTGCAGCCACCTCCGCCTGGGACATGCTGCCCCCCAGCTGGGAATGAGCCCGCGTGGGCTGGCCCAGAGCGACTGGAGAGCACCCGGGGGCCGCGCCAGGGGCCTGCGAGGCTGGGTTGCTAGGAGCTGGACACGTGGGTGCCCTTGAGTGCGGCTGGAGCCTTGGTACAGATGCTGGGTCGCCAAACGGGGGGGGGGGTGCTTTGCCCCAGGGTCCGTGGGGTCCCCTGCAGCCACGCTCCCAGTGCAAATCGCCCGGGGGCTGGCGCTCCTGGGCACACAGATCAGTGCTAGCGGGAGGTGCCAGGGCCCAGAGCAGAGGGCAGTGCCCACCCCCACCGGCTGGTCCGTCAGGGCCAACTGCCAGGCGCTTGGCTGCCTCTGCCGCCCACATGCCCTACACACGGGGGTCCCAGGGCACCGGGCCATGCGCAGGGGCTGCCACCTGTGAGGAAGTGGGGAGCTTGGGGGGCTGAAAGGGGGGCTCGGTGCCCGGAGGTTACTGGTTCAATGTGGCAAAGGGGGGCAGTTTGGTGATTCAGAGACCAGCCCAGAACTGGAGCCGCGGCGTCTGGTGCCCTGGTGACCCTGGCCCTGCTCAGAGGACACGGTCAGGCCAGACGACAGACAAGGGGCGGCAGAGGGGACCCCGGCGACCGGCCCAGCTGGTCCCAGCGAGGGGGGAACATTGGACGGGGTGGGAGACGGAGAAGAGGGGCCCGGGCGACCCCTCTTACCCGGGAGAAGACACTGGCGGGGGAGGGGCTGTTGCGGGGGTGTTGGGGGCTGTTCTGGGGGCTGAGGGCAGAGCAGGCAGGACTCAGCTGGCTGCAGGGAGGCTGACGTGTGGGCCGGGGCCAGGCCGACTGGCCGGAGGGACCCGTTGCTGCGTTCAAAGCTCAATAAACCCTCCGGTTCGGGGCTGGCTGGGAGTCTAGAGAACAGGGCTGCACATTCCTCGGGGAGGGGAGGCCCGGGGTCCGGAGGGAGGGGACCCCCAAAGGGGCTCATGGCAGAGGCAGGCGGCTGAGGCCTGAGAGGCGCCCGGGCCCCCCAGGAGAAAGGACCCCCCCACTGGAGCTGTCTCGCTGCCGCACTGGAGCGGGGGGATCCGCCCAGGAGCCGAGTGCGGGCACCACCCATGGACCGTGACAGCCCCCAGCCTGACCCGCTGCCAGTGCCCGGCCGGGCCAGAGGGGCACTGCCAGGTGGAGGTGCCTCTCCAGACGGACCCGGAGCCCGAGTGCGGCCGAGCCGTGCCCAAGCCGCTGAGCGAGCCGGCCAGGCCGAGCTGGGTGCCGGGAAAGGGGTCGCCGGATGGGAGCCCCGGGCCCCTCCCCCCCCCCCCACGGCCCCGCTGCAAGCAAGCCTTGCACATCCCCAGCCAGTGCCGCCGGCTGCAGCCTCGGGCCACCGGGTCCCTTCCCGTCACCACGGCAACGGGCCTGTTCACCCTGGCAAGGCCGGGCCGATGGCACCAGGCCCAGCGCGGCCGCGTGGGCAGGAAGCAGCGTCCCGGGCCCGGCCGCCCCACTGCCAGGCGTTGCCATGGCAGCCACAGGGCGGCAGCAGGCCCGTCTGGGGGGCGGCTGCAGGGACGAGCATCCCCCTCAGCCAGGGCCGCCGGGCTCTGCAGTCAAAGCCCCCGGCCAGCCCCACGGCACCGCTCCTGCCGGTCAATCCACTGGCGCACTCCGCAGGCCTAGTGGTCAGAGCAGCGTGGCCGCATCAGGCGTGCGCTCTGCTGGCTGCCAGGGTTAACCACCCCTGCCACTGATGTCCTGGGTCGCTTTGGGCGAGTCACTGCTCAGTGCCTCAGTTTCCCCCTTCGTCAAAGCAGAATATCACTGGCCCACCATGGGCGGAGCTTAGGCCGAATTAATTAGTTTGCAAAGTGCCCTGCATCTCTGCAAGGGACGGGCTGGAGACGCCCCTGGGGCGCCCTGGTCACGCCAGCTCCAAGGGCACATATGGGAGGGGCTCTGCAGCTCTCAAACCAGCCCCCGGGAGGCTACAAGCCCGTCAGAGGATCAGAGCCTGCACCTTGGCAGCCATCCCAGGCTGCGAGCAGCAAGCCCTCCCTCCCCCCCAGAGCATCGCTCCATGCCCGCCTCCCCAGGCACGGGGCCTGGGCACGAGGGCCCAGGAGCGACCAAGCGCCAATCGATTCCCAGCGCTGCTCCAGCAACGCCCGCCCGGAGCACGCAGGCCACCGGCCCCCGTCGCACAGCTGGGCCCCCGCAGCGCCGAGAACCAGGCAGCCGCCACAAGGACGCAGGATCCCCCGGGCCATGGTCCCTCACGCCAGGCTGCTCCGGGGGTTATTCCAGGGCAGGTCTCCAGCCTGCGCCAGCCAGGGGCTCACACTGGCACCAGTGCTGCTGCAGGGCCCCCCACGTAGTCGCACCCCATTTTCAATGGTGCCCATGTGCCCCCCGGCTCAGAGGCTGAGGGGCTAGGAAAAGCCCTTTCACCCCGACGCAGCAAGGGGGACTGGGAGGCAGGACGCCCAGCCCAGTTCCGGGGGAGCATGCAGGGGATTACAGCAGGAGGCTGGGGACCCTGGGTTGTATTCCTGGCAGCACCATCAGGCCTCTAAGCAAGCCCGGCCCGGCTGTGAGCCCTGTGTGGCCAGGACGGTGCAACTCGCTGCAGCCGGGTGCGCTCCATGCTCTCAGCCCATCCACAGCCCGGGCGCCTCTCGCCACCCCCACACTGGCTGCAGCCGGGGAAACCTCGCCACTGGGGGGCTAGAGGGAGCCCCGGGGCCATTCTGACCTGCGGGGCGGGGGGGACACGCCAAGCGCAGCGGCTCACACCTCAGCCCTGCACTGGCCCAGCGCCAGGGAGCATGGGGGAGCTGAGAACGGGCCCTGGGGGGGCGCTGAAAAGGGGCCCAGCGCCAGGAGAGGAAGGGGCTGAGAACAGACCTAGGGGGTGCGGGGGGGAGGGGAGCCAAGAACAGGCTCAGCGGGCGCGGGGAGGGGGAAAAGCCAAGAACAGGCCCAGCGGGCGCGGTGCGCGGGGGGGGGGCCGAGAACAGGCCCAGCGGGCGCGGGCCGAGAACAGGCCCAGCGGGCGCGGGGAGGGGAAAAGCCGAGACAGGCCCAGCGGGCGCGGGGGGGGGCCGAGAACAGGCCCAGCGGGCGCGGGGGGGGGGCCGAGAACAGGCTCAGCGGGCGCGGGGGGGGGCCGAGAACAGGCCCAGCGGGCGCGGGGAGGGGGAAAAGCCGAGAACAGGCCCAGCGGGCGGGGGGGGGCCCGAGAACAGGCCCAGCGGGGCGCGGGGGGGGGGGGCCGAGAACAGGCCCAGCAGGCACGGGGGGGGGGGGGCCGAGAACAGGCCCAGCGGGCGCGGGGGGGGGCTCGGCTCAGCAAGCGCTGGGTGGATCCTCTGTGGCGCAGCCTCTGGGTGGAGCGGGAGGTGAGTCCCTTGCAGGGCTGCGAGAGCCCAGCCCCCAGCCCCCCCCGCCAGCCAGCCCGCGGTGTCTGCGCCCAGATGTTCCCCAGATGGCCGGGCCCTTCAGTCCCAGGAATTCGAAGCAGCCTGCGCTAGCGACACGTCCCCAGCAGCCGGGGGGCGCATACCAGGGACAGGCGGGCGCATTGCAAAGCAGGGTGGGGTGGGCGGGGGCCGAGGGTGCAGCTGGGGGTGGAATGCCCCCGCGCCAGGGAACAGCGTCCTGCCGCCCGCACGCAGCCGGCAGCTGGTCCAGCCTGTCAGGCCCAGGCCACCCTTAGCCAGGTGGCCAAAGCAGGTCGCTCCCCCAGCAAGAAGATCTGGGGGGCAGGGAGGGGGCCTCTCCCTGAGCACAGAGCCACCCACCCCACCTGCCCCAGTGCCAGGCGCTGCCTCCCCCCACCAGCCAGGAGGGTTCTCGACAGCCTGGGAACGCTGCAAGCCCCCTGGGCTGCCCTATCCCTACCCCCCCGGTGCGCCCCGTGGCTCTGCTGGGCTCTGGAACAGGGCTGCCAGGGGTCCGGCTTCGAACCCGACAGTCCAGTATTGGAGCTTCCTGCCTGGGAACCAAAGCGGGAGAATCCAACGGGCGGGGCGCTGGGACGTCGATTGCGATGCCACGGCCAGTGCCCAGGGTTTCTGTTGAAGCCGCCCGGCAACCCTGCTCTGAAAGGACCAATCCCATCCCCCGCTGCCAGCCCCCCCCCGCCCTCTCCCGGGATGAGCCTGCACCCTGGGGGAAATGATTGCCCCCCGCCCCACCCCCATCACCCACCCGGCACTTTCGGTGCCATCTGGCCCCACCCACAGGGTGAAGCGGGCAAAGCCCACAGACCCCTCCCAGCATGGCCTAGCCTGGCTCCCAGGCCTCTCTCTGGCCCTTCACAAGATGGGGAAACTGAGGGCAAAGGCAGGTTGAATCACCAGTGGACCATCACCCTGGCTCTCACCACTGGACTCCACTGCCCCCCTGCAGAACCAGGGCCCAGTGAAGCCAGCAGCGTCTGAACAGAGCCCTGGTCACTCTGGGGGTGGCCTGCACCCCCCGGCACAGCAGCCCCAAACTGCACAAGCCACCAGCCTGGGCCCACACCCATTTTGCAGGTCCCTGGGGGCCCCGGCCTCCTGCCCCCCACCCCACAGTGCTTCTTCCCCTCTCCCCCATCCCCTCCATGCCCTGAGGCTCCCCCAGGGCCGCCCAGCCCTCCCACAGCAGAGCACCAAGCTGATCCCCAGGGACGTGCTGGCCTCCCACTGGGTCAGAGACGGGCACTGCTCTGCCCACAGGGGGCAGGGAGTTCCCCAGCTGGAGCCCCACTCAGCAGTCACCTGCCCTCCTCTGGGGGTGCAGCAGGGACCCCCCTGCTCTGAACTGGGCCCATTCCAGGAGGGGAACCTGGCCCTTGCATGGCAGACAGGCAGCCCTGGCCAGATTCCCACACTCAGCGTCCAGGCCCTGGGCTGCTCCTGCTCCAGCGCCAGCTCCCCCATCCTGCTCCGCCCCCTCAAGGGGCTTGAGGAGCAGGCTGGGCAAAAGCCCAACAACAGGGACCAGGAACAGTAAAGCTGGATGCTGAGCTGGGCACCAGGCACGGCAACTGCACCGCGAGAGCCCAGGGCGCCCCAGCAAACGGACAAGGCAGAACCAAGCATGAACTGTCCTAGGGAAACTGAGGCACGGGGAGCTTAAGGCAGAATTTCCCAGGAGCCTTTGAAAACCCAGCCCCAAGCGGACACCGACCCTGACCCGCTGAGTCTCGCCCAGTGCCTTCCCCACTCCTCGTTCCCTTATCCCCTCCTCACGGGTCCCCTGGCCAAGGAGCTGTCACCCCCTAATGCTGGCCCAGTGGAGTCCCAAGCTGCAGGGCTTCCGGTGGGGCCGGACTGAGCGCGGGAGGGGGCAGGCCCGGGTCCTGGCCTCCCTCGTGTGCTCTGCCATGGGGGAGGCCAATAGCCCGTTCGGAAGGCGACCTGAAAGCTCGCAGGGTCCCCCAGCTCCAGTTGCTCCGCCCCAAGGCAGAGCCAGGCTGATGCCAAAGGAGCTTGCGGCTGCACCGCAGAGGTGCTGCATCTGCATTTCAGCACGTGCACGGGGCCAGGGCACACTGAGCCACAGCTGCCAGGGGGGACACCCAGGGCATCTCCCCAGAAGGTAGCCACCCTGAGGGGAGCATCCAGGTAGAAACCACGGCCACAGGGGGGAGACTGACCCTCAATCCCAGCTTCTAGAGCCCAGCGGGCAGAGCAATAGCCCCTCCTAGGCCAGACGGCCCAGGACCTGCCAGCCCTGCACCCCCAGAGCCTAGAACGCGGCAACCCCACATTGCAGGGAGGAAACCGAGCCCAGGGGGCTCATCTGAGGCCTCCAGTACATTGGCGGCATGGGCCCCGGCAGTCCTGAGACGCAGCCCCATGTTCAAGGGGGCACCTTCCTTTCTCAGGGCACCCCAGGGCTGGGACAGCTTTGAATTCAGGCTGGGACGGGAGCAGTTGCGTGGAGGGGAACATGGAGCAGAGCCTCTGCCCTGACACAGGCAGCCACAGCAGAGGCAGGCAAAATACCGCCTGTCCATCCAGCACCATCTCGCGAGTCTCGGGCAGGCTCCCTGCCCGCCCTGTGCTCTCTGCTCAGCCCTGGGGGGCTCTGCACGCTGCCCCCACCCCCAGCACAATCTTGCAGCTTCCACTGGCTGGAAACCAGCCCGGAGGCCCCCCAAGGGGCGTGCAGAGAGCACATGCGCCCCCCCCTCCAGTCAGTGGGCCCCTTCCACCCCAACTCCCCTGCCCCATGGCACCTCAAACCCTCGGCACCCCGCTCCTGCACCCATAGCCCCTCCCAGGCCCTAACCCTCTCCCCACCCTGCACCCCTCCATGAAGAGCATGAAAGAATGAGGCCCTTGGTCACTTGCCAAATTCTTGGAGTGGCCCCCACCCAAAATCATTGCCCACCCCTGCGGTCCAGCCATCCTGCTGGCATCCAGCACCCCAACCTCCTCTCACTAGGGCCAAAGGGCATGGGGGGTCCGAGCATCCTTCACCCTCCTGCCAGAGAGCTAACAGCCACGGACACCCCTGCCAGCCCCCTCCCCTTTCCCAGCCTGCCCCCCACCCCGCAGGCCATGGCACCTAGCAAACAGCTGCCAGCTCAGGGGAAGGGCATCTGGGTGGCCCCCAGCGTGGACGGGAACCCCTGGAGACACGGATAAACTAGGAGCAGGTGGTACATGCCAAGGAGCCACCCAGACCCCGTGCCCTGCAGGGAAAGTGCCGATCCCTGGGGAGGGCGAGACGCCTCGTCTCTGCAGCCGGGCATGGAGGCATCGGGGGCGCCTCCCCCACCGCTGGGGCTGGGTGGAAGGAGAACAAAGGATGTGGCAGCAGGACAGGGACAAGAGGCATCAGCTGAGCCGGCCACGGGCCAGGGCTGGCAACGCTGAGGCTGCGGGGCGGGGAGTGGGGGGCAGGGCAGGGCTGGGTGGGCAGGGACTGCGGGGTGGGAGTGAGGGGCAGGGCAGGGGCTGCGGGGCGGGAGTGGGGGGCAGGGCAGGGGCTGCGGGGCAGGAGTGGGGGCCCCGGCAGGGCTGGGGGGGCAGGGACTGCGGGGCGGGAGTGGGGGGGCAGGGCAGAGGCTGCGGGGCAGGGACTGCGGGGCAGGAGTGGGGGGCAGGGCAGGACTGGGGGGGCAGGGGCTGCGGAGCGGGAGTGGGGGCCCCAGAAGGGCAGGGCTGGGTGGGCAGGGGCTGCGGGGGCAGGAGTGGGGGGCCCTGGCAGGGCTGGGGGGGACAGGGGCTGCGGGGCGGGAGTGGGGGGCCCTGGCAGGGCTGGGGGGACAGGGGCTGCGGGGCGGGAGTGGGGGCCCTGGCAGGGCTGGGGGGGCAGGGGCTGCGGGGCGGGAGTGGGGGGCCCCGGCAGGGCTGAGGGGGCAGGGGCTGCGGGGCGGGAGTGGGGGCCCCGGCAGGGCTGGGGGGGGCAGGGGCTGCGGGGCGGGAGTGGGGGGGGCCCCCGGCAGGGCTGGGGGGCAGGGGCTGGGGGGCGGGAGTGGGGGGCCCCGGCAGGGCTGGGGGGGCAGGGGCTGCGGGGCGGGGAGTGGGGGCCCCGGCAGGGCTGGGAGGCAGGGGCTGCGGGGGCGGGAGTGGGGGCCCTGGCAGGGCTGGGGGGGCAGGGGCTGCGGGGCGGGAGTGGGGGGCCCCGGCAGGGCTGAGGGGGCAGGGGCTGCGGGGCAGGAGTGGGGGCCCCGGCAGGGCTGGGGGCGCAGGGGCTGCGGGGCGGGAGTGGGGGGCAGGGCAGAGGCTGCGGGGCGGGAGTGGAGGCCCCAGAAGGGCAGGGCTGGGGGGCAGGGACTGCGGGGCGGGAGTGGGGCCCCGGCAGGGCTGGGGGGGCAGGGGCTGCGGGGCGGGAGTGGGGGCCCCGGCAGGGCTGGGGGGCAGGGGCTGTGGGGCGGGAGTGGGGGCCCTGGCAGGGCTGGGGGGGCAGGGGCTGCGGGGCGGGAGTGGGGGCCCCGGCAGGGCTGGGGGGGCAGGGGGCTGCGGGGCGGGAGTGGGGGGCCCCGGCAGGGCTGGGGGGCAGGGGCTGGGGGGCGGGAGTGGGGGGGCCCCGGCAGGGCTGGGGGGGCAGGGGCTGCGGGGCGGGAGTGGGGGCCCCGGCAGGGCTGGGGGGCAGGGGCTGTGGGGCGGGAGTGGGGGGCCCTGGCAGGGCTGGGGGGGCAGGGGCTGCGGGGCGGGAGTGGGGGGCCCCGGCAGGGCTGGGGGGCAGGGGCTGGGGGGCGGGAGTGGGGGGCTCCGGCAGGGCTGGGGGGGCAGGGGCTGCGGGGCGGGAGTGGGGGGCCCCGGCAGGGCTGGGGGGCAGGGGCTGCGGGGCGGGAGTGGGGGGGCCCCGGCAGGGCTGGGGGGGGCAGGGGCTGCGGGGCGGGAGTGGGGGCCCCGGCAGGGCTGGGCAGGAAGCTCCTGGGGTCCTCGCCTGGCGCCAGGGCGGGGGGTGGCAGGCGGGGCCCCCCAGACAGCGCTGGGTTTGGTTTGGGGGCCGGAGTGAGCCCGGACCCCCCTGGGGGCTCCCTGTGCCCTCCCCAGGAGCAACCCGCCTGGCCCAGAGCAGAGCCAGGGCCCAGGGGGGGTCCCTATCGAGAGGCCGCAGCCCCTGCAGCCTCCATGGGGCGGGCGCCGGTTCCTCTGCCCCACGGCGCAGCAGCCTGGCAGGGGAGCAGGTGCCATGGCAACCGAGGGAGACTTCCAGGCAAGCCCCTTTCCCACGCTGCTCCTCAAGGAGCCAGGACAGATTCCCCCGCCCCCGGCTCCCTGCCGTCCCCCCCGGCTCCCGGCTCCCCGCCGTCCCCCCCACGGCCCCCTGCCCCCGGCTCCCCGCCGTCCCCACCCACGGCCCCCTGCCCCTGGCTCCCCGCCGTCCCCCCGCCCCCGGCTCCCCGCCGTCCCCCCCACGGCCCCCTGCCCCCGGCTCCCCGCCGTCCCCCCGCCCCCGGCTCCCCGCCATCCCCCCCACGGCCCCCTGCCCCCGGCTCCCCGCCGTCCCCCCGCCCCCGGCTCCCCGCCGTCCCCCCCACGGCCCCCTGCCCCCGGCTCCCCGCCGTCCCCCCCGCCCCCGGCTCCCCGCCGTCCCCCCCACGGCCCCCCGCCCCCGGCTCCCCGCCGTCCCCCGCCCCCGGCTCCCCGCCGTCCCCCCCGGCCCCCTGCCCCCGGCTCCCCGCTGTCCCCCCCCCCGGCTCCCTGCTTCAGCTTCCCCCCACCCCCACCACAGACTTCCCTGACCCCGGCTCCCCGCCATCCCGCCCACGACCCCCCCCACCCTGGGCTCTCCCTCAACCCATCATAGACCCCTCCCCTACCCCCAGCTCCCCGCGCCCCCGGCTCCCTGCCCCTCCAATACAGACCCCTGCTCCCCCGGCTGCTCCCCGGCCCAATCACAGACCCTCCTGCCCTGGCTCACCCCCATCCTCACAGACCTCCCCACATCTCCCCAGCTCCCCAAAGATCCTCTCCCCCGGCCCCTGGACATCAGCCACAGATTCCAGCCCCTCCCCCCCGCCACAGGATTCCCCAAGGATCCTGGGGACCAGCAGACTGGGATTCAAACAGCTGCAGCCCCCCATCTGCAACAGGCTGGGTCAGGTGGGGGGCAGAGCAGGGGGAGGCAGGTACCCGGGGGAGGGGGCAGAGCAGCGGGAGGTGGGTAGGTATGGGGTAGGGTTAGAATCTAGCAGGGGAGATGGGTACGGGGGGGGAGACAGAGCAGGGGGGAGATAGGTACGGGGGAGGGGACAGAGCGGGGGGGGAGATAGGTACGGGGGTAGGGTTAGAATCTAGCAGGGGAGATGGGTACGGGGGGGGGACAGAGCGGGGGGGAGATAGGTACGGGGAGGGGACAGAGCGGGGGGGGGAGATAGGTACGGGGGGGAGGGGACAGAGCGGAAGGGAAGATAGGTACGGGGGAGGGTACAGAGCAGGGGGGGAATAAGTACAGGGGGGAGGGGACAGAGCGGGGGGAGATAGGTACGGGGGAGGGGACAGAGCAGGGGGGGAGATAGGTACGGGGGAGGGACAGAGCGGGGGGAGATAGGTATGGGGGGAGGGGACAGAGCGGGGGGAGATAGGTACGGGGGGAGGGGACAGAGCGGGGGGAGATAGGTACGGGGGGAGGGGACAGAGCGGGGGGAGATAGGTACGGGGGAGGGGACAGAGCGGGGGGAGATAGGTACGGGGGGAGGGGACAGAGCGGGGGGAGATAGGTATGGGGGGAGGGGACAGAGCGGGGGGGAGATAGGTACGGGGGAGGGGACAGAGCGGGGGAGATAGGTATGGGGGGAGGGGACAGAGCGGGGGGAGATAGGTACGGGGGGAGGGGACAGAGCGGGGGGAGATAGGTACGGGGGAGGGGACAGAGCGGGGGGAGATAGGTATGGGGGGAGGGGACAGAGCGGGGGGGGAGATAGGTACGGGGGAGGGGACAGAGCGGGGGGAGATAGGTATGGGGGGAGGGGACAGAGCGGGGGGGAGATAGGTACGGGGGAGGGGACAGAGCGGGGGGAGATAGGGTACGGGGGGAGGGGACAGAGCGGGGGGAGATAGGTACGGGGGAGGGGACAGAGCGGGGGGAGATAGGTACGGGGGAGGGGACAGAGCGGGGGAGATAGGTACGGGGGAGGGGACAGAGCGGGGGGGAGATAGGTACGGGGGGGAGGGGGACAGAGCGGGGGGAGATAGGTACGGGGGGAGGGGACAGAGCGGGGGGAGATAGGTACGGGGGAGGGGACAGAGAGGGGGGGGAGATAGGTACGGGGGAGGGGGACAGAGCGGGGGGCGATAGGTATGGGGGGAGGGGACAGAGCGGGGGGGAGATAGGTACGGGGGAGGGGACAGAGCGGGGGGAGATAAGGTACGGGGGGAGGGGACAGAGCGGGGGGAGATAGGTAAGGGGGAGGGGGACAGAGCGGGGGAGATAGGTACGGGGGAGGGGACAGAGCGGGGGAGATAGGTACGGGGGGGAGGGGACAGAGCGGGGGGGAGATAGGTACGGGGGAGGGGACAGAGCGGGGGAGATAGGTACGGGGGAAGGGGACAGAGCGGGGCGGGGGAGATAGGTACGGGGGAGGGGACAGAGCGGGGGGAGATAGGTACGGGGGTAGGGTTAGAATCTAGCAGGGGAGATGGGTACGGGGGGGGGACAGAGCGGGGGGGAGATAGGTACGGGGGGAGGGACAGAGCGGGGGGGGAGATAGGTACGGGGGAGGGGACAGAGCGGGGGGAGATAGGTACCGGGGGAGGGGGGACAGAGCGGGGGGAGATAGGTACGGGGGGGAGGGGACAGAGCGGGGGGAGATAGGTACGGGGGGAGGGGACAGAGCGGGGGGAGATAGGTACGGGGGGGGAGGGGACAGAGGCGGGGGGACGGGGGAGATAGGTACGGGGGAGGGACAGAGCGGGGGGAGATAGGTACGGGGGGAGGGGAC